>NW_025544788.1:138687-157122 GCF_000003525.1 Blastomyces dermatitidis ER-3
AGTTGTAAGATGGGGGGAGAGGTCTGAAGTCGAAGTAATAGGGGGTACTACGGGGCGTTAGAGCCGGTGGTGATGATAGGGGGGTAGATAGAGAGGTGCAAATTGGCAGGCGCCACTACGTATCCATGGATTTTTGATGGGGTGCACGTGACATCACGTGAGGTCTCGTTACAGCGTTTTTTGCACGGAAAAGTTGGTTTTTCTATAATATATAGAGAGATAATGTTACAAATCTATCTCTCTTACAAGGTTCAGAAGTGAATCACAGTACTAAGTTGAAAAAGAGAAACAGTAAGAACTCTGAATTATTATAAGACTCTCTTTATAATATATTCTGAGATGAACTTCTTCTTCTTTGAAAGACACTTAATGATCTGTTGAATAAAGAATTTATATATATTAGTAACTCTTCTGTCACAGTCTCTATTCTCTTTGCAAAGAAATCAGGTGAAGAACTTCAGTTCTGTGTGAATTATCAAGAATTAAATAGATTAATAAAGAAGAATCATTATTCTTTATCTCTTATCAATGAAACTCTAGCTCACATTGAACAAGCTCAATGATTTACAAAGTTAGATATCATTATCACATTTTATAAGATTTATATCACTGAAGAAGATGAGTGACTTACAGTATTCTAAACATAATATAATCTTTTCAAATGAGTAGTCACACTCTTTGAACTGACTAACACTCTCAGTATATTTCAGAAGTATATTAACTGAGTACTTCAAGACTTTCTTGATGAATTTATATCTGTATATCTTGATAACATTCTCATCTTCACTGATGAATTCAGAAAAGAATATCAAGAATATATATGAAAGATATTATAATAACTACAGAAAGCAGAACTGTTAAGAGACATAGACAAGTATGATTTTAAGATTAAAAGTACAAAATATCTAGACTTTATCATAGAAGCTGATAAGAGAATCTGAATGAATTCTGAGAAGGTCTCTGCTATTCTTAAATAAGAGACTTTATACACTGTGAAAGATGTACAATGCTTCATTGAATTTGCTAACTTCTAACAGTAATTTATATAAAACTTCTCAGATATTGTGAGATCACTTATAGAACTCACTAAGAAAGACTCAGTATTTCAATAATCAGCAGACACTGAAGCTGCATTTATACAGATGAAGAAGATATTCATTAATATCTCTCTACTAATAATATTTGATTCTGATTATGAGACAGTTATTAAAGCTGATTTCTCTGACTATGTCATAGAAGAAGCTATATTATAATATAATGATAAAGATATCTTACAATTATATATCTTTATATTTAAGAAACTGAGTTCTGTTAAATGTAACTATGAGATCTATGATAAGAAACTTCTCACAATTATATACTATCTAGAAGAATGAGACTCTGAACTCTGAAGTATCTCTGAATTTGAGATAATCATAAATTATAAGAATCTCAAGTACTTCATAACTACTTATAAACTCACTGAATGATAGATGTAATGATCTGAGTTCTTAAGCTGCTTTCATTTTATAATACACTACTATTCTAATAGTTAAAACTCAATGACAGATACTCTCTCACAATGAGAGTAAGATATATTATTCAATGTAACAGATACTTACTAAATGAATCAAGAGCATCAGCTCTTGAATCTGAAGATATTAGTTAATCAAGATAAAACAGCTTATAACACTATACACACTTCTTTGACTAGAACATTCTCTCTCTGAACTGTCACTGACACTGATACTAATACTAATACTGATATCTCAACTTCTCTCAAATCTACACTGAATGAATTATGATATATATCAGCTTAAACTGATGAACTTCTTTAAGCACTCACTAAAGCAGTATATCAAGAAGCACTCTGATATCTTTCAGAACTACATATCAGAACTGACATCTCAGAATACTTAATTAATAATAATAATACTCTATAGTTCTGTAAATAATGTTAAGTCTCTCACTTCACACTCTTACACACTTAGATAATGTAAGAGATATATGATTCATATATAACTAATCACTCAGGTTATAAATAATTATACTGAATGATCTCTTGAGAGTTCTACTAATCTGAAATATTAAATAGTATCAGATATTTCATTTGAAACTGTAACTATTATTTATCTATCATCTTATAAAAGAATCATAGAAAAGATCTACTAAAATCACTTAATATCTCTAATAGAATCTGATAAGATATGATAATTAACTTCACTATTAATCTCTCTGAGAGTAAGAGTTATAGAAATATTCTGATTATTGTGAACTGATTGAGTAAGAATATAATATTGAAATCTTATAATAAGATAAATACTGAATAAGTCACTGAAACTTTTCTATAAAGCCTGTTCTATCAGATGTATGAATTACTGAGATTCATAGTATTAGATCAGAGCTGTTAATTTGTAAGCACTCTCTAAATAAGAATCTATCAAGTTCTCAAGATTATATATTATCTGTCAACTGTCTATTACTCTGAGACTGATAATGTATCAGAATAGACAATTCAGACTATAAAGAATTATCTCTATAAGTTCTGTAATTACTTATAAGATAATTGACATGATCTGCTTCTACACACAGAGATTACTATTAATGAACAAGATGTCATTTTAACAGATATAAGCCTGTTCTTTCTTACACACAGTTATTATATGAAAGTATTGAATCTTCTAGAGATTTCACAGTTCACACTGAATCTTCACAGTTTAATTCAGATCACTGATAATATAGTAATAAAGCTCTGAGATGTCTACAACTGAATAGAGATCTTCATAACAACTGTGAAACAAGATTAAGAGAATTAAATTAATATTCATTAAGATCTCACTGAATAATATAAGATAGAAGACTTGATGTAATTGAATCTTAAGAATATACAGATCACATATTCATCTCATACACTGAATTATCACTATGTTAAGTACAAAGTGATAGAAGTTCTAGATAGCTATAACTACTGTCTTAACATATTATCAGAGATTTACAATATCTTTTATACAAGCTTACTCTGCTATACTGTTACTGATCTGTTCTTTTCTCAACTGACTTTCAACTGACAGCTGTCAGGCATCATTAGACTGACTGTGTGACCGTGTCTGAGATTAGAATCAAACTTTACAGTTATCACATTGTCTAAAAGCATTACTTCTGATCATGATTTGTATTCATCACATTGATCTCAAATCACGTTATTTCAAATATTAAAGGTCTCAGATTCACTTTTCAAATAAAAATCTAGTTTCAGATAAAGAATATGTTTGAATTCTTAGTTACATTTTCATTCTGATCTCATTATTGAGAATGACATTAAATGAGATCATGAAATCATTTCTCACTTACATAATATCATAATATAGTGCTCATTTGTTGAAAATTCAATAGAGAGTGTTACTAAATATCATTACTTTTCTGAACACAGATTATAATTTATATAATCTCTCTATATATTAAAGAAAAACCAACTTTTCCGTGCAAAAAACGCTGTAATGTGATCTCATGTGACATCACGTGCACTTCATCAAAAATTCATGAATATGTAGTAGCGCCTGTCAATTGCATCACTCTATCTACTCTCTATCATCATCACCGCCTCTAACATCTCATAGCACTCTTTATTACTTTCACTTCATATCTCTCTCTTTATCTTATCACTCACTCTTATCACCTCTATCACTTCTATCATCTCTATCATCTTTACTATCACTGCCTCTATCACTTCACAGCTCTCTCTATCACTTTCACTTTATATCTCTACTCTACTCTTATCTTATCACTCACTCTCTTACTATCTCTATCATCTCTATCATCTCTACACTTCTTTCACTCCGACTCTCTCTTATCACCTCTTATCACTTCTTACTATCTCTATCATCTCTATCACCTCTATCATCATCACTGTCTCTATCATCTCACAGTACTCTCTATCACTTTCACTCTCTATCTCTACTCTCATCTTATCATTCTATCTCTCTCTTATCATCTCTATTATCTCTCTTATTTCTATTATCTCTATTACTTCTCTCTATCTTCTTTTTCACTCTCTAGTCTCTCTATCATCATCATTATCTCTACTACTCTACAGTCTCTTCTATCACTTTCACTATCTCTACTTCTCTCTTACTATCTCTATCATATTTTGATCTCTGTGTTTATAGTATATACTGCTAAATACTCTGTAATAAAATCTCATATAATGTTATATATATCTCTTTGAATTCATGAATGAAATTGAATAGCTGACTCTGCAGTCTGTACAGCTCTGATTAATCTGATAATGATGATAGAGATGATACAGAGTGAAAGAGAGTAGTAGAAGAAGTACAGATGATGATAATAATAATGATGAGAGAGTAGAGAGTAAAAGAGATGAAAAGAGTGATAACAGTGAGTAGAGATAGAGAATGAAAGTGATAAAGAAGATTGTAAGATGATAGAGATAATGATAGTGATAGAGAAGAATTGCGGGGCGGTAGAGGCGATGGTGATGATAGAGAAGGTAGAGAGTGAAAGAAGTGAAAGAGGTGAAAGAAGTGATAAGAAGTGATAAGAGAGAGATAGAGAGTGATTCAGAAGAAGAGTGAAAGTGATAGAGAGACAGTGAGATGATAGAGACAGTGATGATGATAGAGAGAGTGAAGAGTAAGAGATGAAAGAAGTAGAAGAGATAAAAGAGATAGAAGAGGTAATAGAGGTGATACAGAGTGATACGGAGTGAAAGAGAGTGATAGAGAGAGAGAGTGATAGAAGTGGTAGAGAGAGTGATGATAGAGATGATAGAGATGATAGAGATAATAGAGATGATAGAGATGATAGAGATGATAGAGATGATAGAAGTGATAGAGATGATAGAAGTGATAGAGATGATAGAGATGATAGAGATAATAATGATGATAGAGAGAGTAGAGAGTAAGAGGTGAAAGAAGTGGTAAAGAAGAAGTAGAGAGTGATTGAGAGAGAGAGTGAAAGTGGTAGAGAGAGCTGCGCAAGCAGAAAAGTGAGTGTAAGTGAGCATTTGATGCTTGTTTTAATTATAAAAAAAACATAAAATATAAAAAAAAAATAAAAAATAAAAAACAAAACAAACACAAGAAAAAATCACAAAAAAAAAAAAAAGAAAAGGAAAAGAAAAAAATAAAAAATAAAAATAAAAAAAATCAAGATCACAGAGCTGCAGTATCTTTAAAACACTTACTTCTCAGAGTCTTTACAATGTTTATTATCAATTATATATCTCTCACAGTGAGAATAACACAGCTGTGATAAGTCATTATCTTAATATCATCTAACAAATAATCAGTATATATCTGTATAAATGTGAATAATTAGAAAACATACACTTAAAAAGTGTGATCAGAGTGAACTCTGCTGTCACTTGAATAATATTAAGAGTAGAACACTGAAATCAATGATTCTCTTCATCAATTTCACAGACAAGACATGTGAAGATAATCTTAAGAAATATAAGATTCTCTGACTTCTGATAAAAACAGATCTCACAGAGAGACTCTATTTTCATAATATCAGAGACTGAGTGTTATTAAAAAGCATTACTTTCATATAATGCATATGCACTTACTGCAGTGATTCACTCTCTGCATATATAACTGAGAGTTACAGCTTTCTCATGCCACACAGCTCTTTCTGAAATGCTGTCATCAGTTTACAACTCATATAGTCTCTCAGTTCAGCATGCACTGTGTGTATACAGCTCTGCATGCTGAAGCTGTGTTAATCATTATGACCTGACATGATACTCACTTTTCATGAGTTATGTTTTATTTGAGAAGAGAAGAGAAAAGACATGACTGTTATTTTATTAAGAGAGAAATGAATAATTAGTATTATTGAATTAATTTAATTCATCTGCATTTCAAATTTGATTAGTCTATACTCTTCAATTTAAGAGTTTCTATGAGTGTTTTAATAGTTTTCATACCAGCTTGAACTTAGTGATGAATTGAAGAAGAAGAGAAAAGAGAGAAGAAAGAAATAAGAATAACTTATCTTTATAATATAAAAACAGAGAATCACTGCAATTATTTTTTCTAGCAATAAAGATCTGTTTTCTGCATGTATTTCTGATATAGATTATATGATAAATACATATAAAGAATATCAATAGTGCATGTATTGAATAAAGATAATATTGCTATGTAATACTATAGCTGTTTCTGTATATCTCTGAAAGCTGTTAATAGTTTCTTTATCTCTTTATGTTTGATAAGTCAATAATATATTCTGATGCACTTCTTCTTTTATTATCATTATCATCATCATCATCATCATCATTATTATCATCATTATCATTATCATTATTATTATCATTATTATTATCATCATCATTATCATTATTATCATTATTATTATATCATTGCCTGTCTTTACTTCTCTCTCAATGCTTATCAAAATCAATTATGTTATTTCTCTTCAAATATTCTGCGGTTCTGCAGATTATCAAGGCACGTGAGTGCTGTCAAAGATTGAAGAGAGAGAAGAAGAAGATGTTCAAGTGCAGAGAGACAGATTATAAGACACATTATAATGCCTTGAAGAGGCTCTGTAAGAGAGTAGAATAATAATAATTTTAAGTAATACTTCTGATAGATTTAGACTGAACTAAGTATAGAAATAATGTGAATAATATCACCTGTGAGAGATTGAAAAAGAAGACAGTGAAGAGTCTTATACAGTAGTAATAGAAACAGAAGAAGTTCTGAGAATGATTTAAGACTAAGATAGAGAGAGAGAGAGAGAAGAAGAGTGTTACTGTAAATAAGTAGCAGTAGAAGAAGATTGAGAAGATATTAAAGCAGAAGACAAAGAAGTCAAAACTGATAAGTTTTTTATTAAGAGATAACAATTTTTAGTAACACTTCTATTCTCTAATTGATTAGCAGAAGCTGGCAGAGAAGAAGGGAATTGAGGCCTTGTTCAGATCTCAAATGCACTTCATAATTTAGAACATTAAGAAGACAGCTCTGCTCTCTGAGTATGTCAATCTACTTATCACTGAGATGAAACTCAAGACAGTAGATCAGAAAATGCAGGATTTTAAGATACAGATTAATCTGGCTAAGAGAGAGCAGTGAGAATCCTTCTCTGAGAAGATAGTGAAGAGAGATTTTAAGATGATTATTATCTCAGATAAGAAGAAGAAGAAGAAGAAGAAGAAGAAGAAGTGAATTATAAAAAATAATAAGAAGAATGAGAAAGAGAAGAAAGATAATGAGTAGAAAAAGTTTTTTTCTTTTTATATTAGTTAGTTGTAAGTTCATAATTATAATTGAAATTAATTTTGAGTTTTTAAAAATTATTATACAAGTTGTAATCAAGTCAGAAACAATATATATAGACTGGTTATCAGAATTATGAATTTCACGTTTGATCTCATTTGATCTGATCTCATACATTTCTTGGCGTGAATCCCGCTGGGACTGGCTATCAAAAAAACATGCAAAGTGACTATATATCAGATTTTAAAATGAGACCATGACTTGAAAAAAATGAGAAAGTGATCTCATTTGATCTCATTTAGTTTCATTCTTGACATAAAGTTACTATTTTTAGACATTTTAAGGTTTTTTTTAGACTATTTTTAATTTTTTAAAAAGTAAGACTTTTTGATAATACTCAAATGAGATTTAAAGTCATTTAAAGCAATAAAAATAATTTAAATTGAGAAGTGGAAATCATGGTTTCATTTGAAAAATGTGACAAGAGTAGACAGTAAGTCTCACTGAAACAGTATAAGACTACTATCTAATGTTGAAACCGTGTAATGAGATCAGTCAAATTGATAATGAGACTATCAAAAAATCTGGTCCTGGTCTCAGACACGGTCACACGGTCAGTCTAAATATATATATATATATATATATATTTAACTATCATGATTCACAAATCACTATAATGTATAAGTATCAACATTTTTTCAACATTGATATTCACAATATTAATATATTTTTAATAATATCATCTGATAATGTAATTTAGTAACACTCTCTTTCACAATATTAATATATTTCAAGAAATATGACAGAGATTAATCAAGATTATTTATTTACTTTTATACATTGATGATATTCAATCTGAGTTAGTACTAAAATTATAACTAAGCTAAGAAACAAGATTATTTTCTCTTATATTAATTCTTCTTACACACATCAGTGATCAGTTATTGAAAATAAATTATTATCTTTCTCAAATTATTATCATATCTTCTGAATTCACTTCTTTCACTTCTTTTACTTCTATTGAAGATTCATAAACTCTTCAAGAAATCACTGTGAATCACAAAGTCTATGTTATTTACAATTCAACACAGAATACTCTCTTTATTATTATTATTATTATTATTCTTCAATTATAGATGTATGCAGTCAGAGACTATGACATCTACCTGAGAACTTTAGTTCTCAGGGTTTTTTCTATGTCTGTAAAGTTAACTATTGTACATTCATCAATTTCAGATATACAAAATCAGAAAATTCCAGCTCAGAATACAAAAACTGTTTACAAATTGCAGTGTTTTAACATCTTTTGATACTTTGAAATCATTTGACAATATCATGACAAAAGAAAAGAGAGAAAGAACACAGTCTCAAAGATAGACACATTAAATAGATAGATAGAAAGAAATTGAAAGAAAAAGATACAGAAAAAGATAAAGTAAAGAGAGACTATAACAAAACAAATTATTAAAAGAGAGTGTATAGCTGTTTTAACAGACTATATCTGATTAATTTCCTCCTCTTCATATTCAGATAGTTCTGAATTTAGTCATTTTCTTGTAGCTGCTTGAGTTTCTGATAGAAAGTCTATTAAGTATTTAATTCCTGTCTCAGTTGAGAATAAGAATCTCATATTTAATTGATTTAGATCATACTTCTCTTTCAATCTGGCTCTGAGACTATTGTATAATGCACAGTGCATTATAATGTGCTCAGAATTCTCATTTGTATTGCAGAATGAGCATTCTATTGAGTCAAATCTATCATCAAATCTTTGTATATAAGATTTGAAATAGCCATGTCCTAGTTTCAGCTGTATTATAGATGAGAATATTTTCTTTTTATATTTAATTGAACAAGATTTCCACTTGGGTTTTGTTTCAAATCTTGAATAATGTATACTCTTCTTTTGTTTCTGCCAGCTTTCATTTCACTTGTCTAAACAAGATTCTTTTATTTTTCTCTTTATAAAAGACCAGGACACAATTTTTTGAATAGATCTGCTTAATTCTGCACCCTTTTTTGCAGCTGAATCAGCCAATTCATTGTCATGAATATTCATATGAGCAGGAACCCAGTGCAGATGAATTCTCAGCTTTGATGTTCTTCTCTTTTGAATTTTTAAAACAGAGTTTAAGATCAGTTCAAGATTCATTTGACTATTATGAATCTGACTATTTCTAAGTCTTTTTAAAGCAGCTTGACTATCAGAGAATATCCATGCCTCTTTCAAACAATTTCCTCTTTTATGTGATTTTATTTCAATGAGTTTGAAAGCTTTCACTATTGCAAATAGTTCAGCATCAAAGACTTCACATTCAGAGCCTAGATTCCAGAAATCTGAGATAAAATTAATATTATCTTCAGTAAAAGCAATGCCTGTGCCTAATCTATTCAAGTTCTCATTTTTTGAGTCATCTGAATAGATCAGAATAGAGTCTTTTACATTGATTGTAGAAATTCTCTTCAAATGCTGTTCATATTCTTTCTCTTTTGATAGTTTACTTATTTATAAGTCTATAAGAGATTCAAGCTTTTTTCTCCAGAGAGATAACTTCTCATGATCAACTTTTTCAACATTTAAAGAAGAAAATTGATTTTTGATCAGAGAGCATAGTCTGTACAGTTGAGAAGGCATTTTCTTTGAAGAATTATTTTCATTCCAATCAAGAAATCTATTTCAATCCAGTTCATTTCCAGAGTTAATTGATGAAAATGAAGAAGAGACTCTTTCTCTGATTATATGATTTGAGCTCATCTTTACAACTCTCAGAGCTTCTTCTTTAAATCAGAAGAAAACATATGCTCAAGCAGCTGAAGCTGCTGCCTTTAAACCTGCTTTCTCTGAATCTGCTATCTCAAAACCTGCTCAAAATTCTGAGAAAACTGAGAAGAATACTGCTCATACTTCTAGTGATAGAAGAGTGAAGAAAAAAATGCAAAAAGAGAAAAATCTTCAAATCTCCAGAGATAGAAGACTTATTCTCAAAGTCTCAAATCAGAATATATTGCAGAGAAATAAGCTAAACTCAAACCTCATTTTCAGAATTAGAAATGAAATCAATCAACAGTTCTTTTCTCAGTTAATGACTGATATTGAAGTTCAAAAACCAGTTATAGCTTCAATTGAGCCATTCTTCTTTGAAAACTCCATCATTCTGACTACAATACCTGAATTCAGTGCTGAATTCCTTATTCAGAATGAGAATCTCTGAAAATCAGCAGTAGAATCTTTGTTAAACACAACAATTCTATCTGAGAGAGATGAAAAGTGAGACAAATTCATTCTTCATAATATTCCAGTTGAAATTTTTGACTGTGAAGAAGGAATGCTACTTCTCAAAAATGAATTAGAAGAATACAACTCTATTCAACTGAGAAAGAAGCCTGTATGACTAAATTCAATTGAGTTCAGACAAAGCAGAAGAAATGCCTCTGTTCTAGTATATACAAAGACAATGAAACAGTCAAAGATCTCTGAAGTAAGAGTGACAGATTTGAAAATGAGAGTTCATGAATACAAAGACTCAAGAATGAATCTCAAAGCTCAAACACAGTGTTCAAACTGTCAAAGATATGAACACTTTGCAATCTCCTGTTTCAGAGACTCAAAATGTGCATTCTGTGCCAGAGATCACAAAACTAGTGAGCATAAATGTGAAACATGCTCAAAAAGAGATGAAATATGTCAACACACTCTGCTTAAATGCTCTAATTGCAAAGAAAAACATGCATCTAACTCAAAAGAATGTATGTTCACTTCAAGAACTCAAAAGAACTGGAGAAAAGATGAAGCTCAGAGTAAACCTAGAACTGAAGAGAATAGTCAAGTCAGTAAACTCACAACTGCAAGCTCAAAAAGAAGAAACTCTCAATTATCTAAGTCTTCAAACTTCAATTCTTCAGTGAAATATAAACAGAATTTGAATCCTCAAACTTCTGTTAAGATTAGAGAATTGAGAAATGACTCTGATAATAAACTAGATATAATGCAAGCAGTTGAGATTTCTACTTTTCAGAACAGTTATAATCTACTATCTAATGATAGTGATTAGATTCTACTCTACTCTCTTTTAGTATGAATATACAACAAAAACAACAAAAAAAGTTTAAAAACTCTTCAAAAATCACATTTATTTAAAATAATGTGGATAGAAACTCAAATTGCATTTATTCTTGTCTTCAAATTGCATTTGAATAAAAAGTTGATTTTGTACTGCTTCAGGAGCTGAATTTTGATACTGAGCAAAAATATATCATTTCTCACTTCAGCTACTACTGCTTTTTACCTCAAAAATCTGAGATAAAGTCAAGAGTAGTGATCTATGGAACAAAGAGATCAAGATATCAATTTAATCTAAGATTTGATATCATGTCTGACCCTGATATTCTGGTGAGTGATATTATAGATAAAGAAAATGAGTTTGATACTATACAGCTTATAAATATCTATAATAAAAAGTTATTGAAGAAAAACAACAATATCTGAACAATTGATAGAGAATTTCTGAATATAACTTCATCAAGAAACTCTATAATTGTAGGAGATTTCAATGCACATCATCCCTGATGAAATTCAGAATGCAAGAGAGTAGTGAGAGCTGATAATCTGGTTGAATGAACCTTTGAGCATTCAATAGATTTGGTTAATAAGTCTGATCAACAAACATTCTTTAGAAAAGGCATGAAACAGAAGTCTATTATAGATCTAACATTCATATCATAAAATCTAATGAAAAGAAGACTTGTAAACTGATTTATTAATTCAAATGAGACATCAGGATCAGATCATGAGATTATTCAATTTGATATTGAACTGAGTGAAAAACAAATGAGTGAAAATCCTCTTCTCTCTAATCAGTATAACTTTGAAAAAGCTGATTGAAAAGCAGTTGAAGAGAGTATAAAACTGTTAAAATCTGAAAGACAGAATGAGCTATATTGAAATTCTGGTCAAGATATCTCAAATGAAATGCTTGAGAATAGAGTGAAGCTTATTACATCTATTATTCTAATAAGTGTTAGAGATAATATTTCAAAAAGAAAATCTTCTGAGTATTCAAAACCTTGATGAAATGAGAATATCTCATCTAAAAGAAAAGAATTAGCTACTGCTAGAAGAGATTGAAAGAATGATATAATATCTGATAAAGAGTTCAAAGCTGTCAGAAATGAATATTTTTCAGATATTAAAAGAGCTAAAACAGACTGCTGAAATAAATTTCTTGAAGAAGCACAAGAGAAGAAAGTTTTTAAAGCTTTTAACTATACTAAAACAAGAAGTGTAGCAAAACTTCCAGCTCTAGAATATGAGTTTCAGAATGAATCATATACAGCAAACTCTTTTGAGGAAAAATGTCAAGCTTTCATGAGAATTCTCTTTCCGAACTCATCAGATTCAGATTCAGATTCAGATTCAGATTCAGAGAAAGAGAATATATTACTTCTCAACTACATTGATGAAAATGACTGGGAATGACCTGATCTTATATAAGACGAATTAGAGTCAGCTATCTTCTCAAGTTCTGTTAAAACTGCTGCAGGTTCTGATTCAATTAATCACTTGATTATTCAAAATACATATTTCTACTTAAAGAATGAATATTTTGAGCTCTTTTTCAATCTCTTGAAAAATGAATATCATTCTGAATGCTGGAGAGAAGCCACTGGAGTGATTCTTGCAAAACCTAATAGAAAAACTTCAATTCCTAAGTTATATAGAGTAATATCTCTATTGAACTGCCTAGGAAAGGTTTTAGAAAAGATAATAGCTACTTGACTATCTTTTATAAGCTCTATAGGTGATTCTCTTTTATTCAGTGAATAAATGAGAGATAGAAAACAGTGTTCTGCAATTGACACTGTTCTCTCAGTTGTTCATGATATTCAAATAGCAAAGCATGAGAATCTGGTCTCAACTGCAGTTTTTATTGATATAAAAGAAGCATTTGATCATGTTTCAAAGTCAAAGTTAATTCAGACATTGAAGATATTAAAACTGCTACTTTCTCTAATAAAATGAGTTAACTGTTTTATATCTAAAAGAAGTATACAACTCTTCTTTGATGAAATGAAACAAGACAAGACTGAGATAAAAATAGGAGTATCACAGGGATCTTCAATCTCACTCATTTTATTTGCAATATACACTGCATATCTATTCAAAAATAGAAATATGAGAATAGTGCAATCTCTAAGCTATGTGAATGATATTGATCTAGTCTACAGCTCAAAAACTATCAAAGAGAATTTGAAAGTAATTGAAGAAGCTGCAAAGAAAATCTTTGTTAGAGCAGATATCAATTAAATTCAATTTGATATGAATAAAACTGAGTTAATTCATTTCTTTCCTAGATTCAATGAGAAAGAACTATCTCTAACTCTGTTAAATAGAGAGATTAAATCCAGTGTAAATATCAAATGATTAGAAGTATGATTAAACTCCAAGTTGAATTTTAAATATCACATTTAACAAAGAACTGTCAAGGCAGAAAGACTATTGAATAATATAATCAGACTATCAAATACAGAGAGAGGTCTATCCTTCCAGGCTATGAGACAGTTATATATAGCCTGTATTACATCAGTAGCTGATTATGAAGTTCAAGTTTGATGAAATAATCAAGAGAATTTCACTGAACTCTTTCAAAGTCTGCAAAACAGAGCCTTGAGAAGAATTCTGAAAGCATTCAAATCATCTCCTATTAAAGCAATGAAAATTGAAGCTTCAATTCCTCCTCCTGCTATTAGATTTGAAAAGGCCTGTATGAACTATGCTCTGAGAGTTATAAAGATGAGCTCAAATCATATAATCAGAGAAAGAGTCTCTTCTTCATTTTCATTAAGTAACTCTGGAAATGAACTGGATTGAAATAGATTTCTTGATTGAAATGAAAATAATTCTTCAAAGAAAATACCTTCTCAACTGTACAGACTATGCTCTCTGATTAAAAATCAATTTTCTTCTTTAAATGTTGAAAAAGTTGATCATGAGAAGTTATCTCTCTGAAGAGAAAAGCTTGAATCTCTTATAGATTTACAAATAAGTGAACTATTAAAAGAGAAAGAATATGAACAGTATTTAAAGAGAATTTCTACAATCAATATAAAAGACTCTATTCTGATTTATTCAGATGACTCAAAAAATGAGAACTTGAATAGATTAGGCGCAGGCATTGCTTATACTGAAGATAATATCAATTTTATCTCAGATTTCTGAAATATAGGCTCTGAATGTGAAGTCTTTGATGCTGAACTATTTGCAATAGTGAAAGCTTTCAAACTCATTGAAATAAAATCTCATAGAAGAGGAAATTCTTTGAAAGAGGTATGAATATTCTCTGATAGTCAAGCTGCTTTAAAAAGACTTAGAAATAGTCAGATTCATAATAATCAAATGAATCTTGAACTGATCTTAAACTCTGTTTTGAAAATTCAAAAGAGAAGAACATCAAAGCTGATTATTCATCTGCACTGAGTTCCTGCTTATATGAATATTCATGATAATGAATTGACTGATTCAGCTGCAAAAAAGAGTGCAGAATTAGGCAGATCTATTCAAAAAATTGTGTCCTGGTCTTTTATAAAGAGAAAAATAAAAGAATCTTGTTTACACAAGTGGAATAAAAGCTGGCAGAAACAAAAGAAGAGTATACATTATTCAAGATTTGAAACAAAGCTCAAGTGAAAATCTTGTTCAATCAAATGTAAAAAGAAAATATTCTCATCTATAATACAGCTGAAACTAGAACATGACTATTTCAAATCTTATATATGAAGATTTGATGATAGATTTGAATCAATAGAATGCTCATTCTGTAATACAAATGAGAATTCTGAGTATATTGTAATGCACTGTGCATTATACAATAGTCTCAGAGCCAGATTGAAAGAGAAGTATGATCTAAATCAATTAAATATGAGATTCTTATTCTCAACTGAGACAGGAATTAAATACTTAATAGACTTTCTATCAGAAACTCAAGCAGCTACAAGAAAATGACTAAATTCAGAATTATCTGAATATGAAGAGGAGGAAATCAACCAGATATAGTCTGTTAAAACAGCTATATACTATCTTTTAATAATTTGTTTTGTTACAGTCTTTCTTTATTTTATCTTTTCCTTTCAATTTCTTTCTGTCTATCTATTTAATGTGTCTATCTTTAAGACTGTGTTCTCTTTTCCTTTGTCATGATATTGTCAAATGGTTTCAAAGTATGAGATGATGTTAAAACACTGCAATTTGTAAACAGTTTTTGTATTCTGAGCTGGAATTTTCTGATTTTGCATATCTGGAATTGATGAATGTATAATAGTTAACTTTACAGATATAGGAAAAACCCTGAGAACTAAAAGTTCTCAGGTAGATGTCATAGTCTCTGACTGCATACATCTATAATTGAAGAATAATAATAATAATGATAATAACTCTCAGAGCATAGTTCATACAGGCCTTTTCAAATCTAATAGCAGAAGAAGGAATTGAAGCTTCAATTTCCATTGCTTTAATAGAAGATGATTTGAATACTTTCAGAATTCTTCTCAAGGCTCTGTTTTGCAGACTTTGAAAGAGTTCAGTGAAATTCCCTTGATTATTCCATCAAACTTGAACTTCATAATCAGCTACTGATGTAATACAGGCTATATATAACTGTCTCATAGCCTGGAAGGATAGACCTCTCTCTGTATTTAATAGTCTGATTATGTTATTCAATAGTCTTTCTGCCTTGACAGTTCTTTATTGAATGTGATATTTAAAATTCAACTTGGAGTTTAATCATACTTCTAATCATTTGACATTTACACTGGGTTTAATCTCTCTATTTTAAAAGAGTTAGAGATAGTTCTTTCTCATTGAATCTAGAAAAGAAATGAATTAACTCAGTTTTATTCATATCAAATTGAATTTGATTGATATCTGCTCTAACAAAGATTTCCTTTGCAGCTTCTTCAATTACTTTCAAATTCTCTTTGATAGTTTTTGAGCTGTAGACTAGATCAATATCATTCACATAGCTTAGAGATTGCACTATTCTCATATTTCTATTTTTGAATAGATATGCAGTGTATATTGCAAATAAAATGAGTGAGATTGAAGACCCCTGTGATACTCCTATTTTTATCTCAGTCTTGTCTTGTTTCATTTCATCAAAGAAGAGTTGTATACTTCTTTTAGATATAAAACAGTTAACTCATTTTATTAGAGAAAGTGGCAGTTTTAATATCTTCAATGTCTGAATTAACTTTGACTTTGAAACATGATCAAATGCTTCTTTTATATCAATAAAAACTGCAGTTGAGACCAGATTCTCATGCTTTGCTATTTGAATATCATGAACAACTGAGAGAACAGTGTCAATTGCAGAACACTGTTTTCTATCTCTCATTTATTCACTGAATAAAAGAGAATCACCTATAGAGCTTATAAAAGATAGTCAAGTAGCTATTATCTTTTCTAAAACCTTTTCTAGGCAGTTCAATAGAGATATTACTCTATATAACTTAGGAATTGAAGTTTTTCTATTAGGTTTTGCAAGAATCACTCCAGTGGCTTCTCTCCAGCATTCAGAATGATATTCATTTTTCAAGAGATTGAAAAAGAGCTCAAAATATTCATTCTTTAAGTAGGAATATGTATTTTGAATAATCAAGTGATTAATTGAATCAGAACCTGCAGCAGTTTTAACAGAACTTGAGAAGATAGCTGACTCTAATTCGTCTTATATAAGATCAGGTCATTCCCAGTCATTTTCATCAATGTAGTTGAGAAGTAATATATTCTCTTTCTCTGAATCTGAATCTGAATCTGAATCTGAATCTGGTGAGTTCGGAAAGAGAATTCTCATGAAAGCTTGACATTTTTCCTCAAAAGAGTTTGCTGTATATGATTCATTCTGAAACTCATATTCTAGAGCTGGAAGTTTTGCTACACTTCTTGTTTTAGTATAGTTAAAAGCTTTAAAAACTTTCTTCTCTTGTGCTTCTTCAAGAAATTTATTTCAGCAGTCTGTTTTAGCTCTTTTAATATCTGAAAAATATTCATTTCTGACAGCTTTGAACTCTTTATCAGATATTATATCATTCTTTCAATCTCTTCTAGCAGTAGCTAATTCTTTCCTTTTAGATGAGATATTCTCATTCCATCAAGGTTTTGAATACTCAGAAGATTTTCTTTTTGAAATATTATCTCTAACACTTGTTAGAATAATAGATGTAATAAGCTTCACTCTATTCTCAAGCATTTCATTTGAGATATCTTGACCAGAATTTCAATATAGCTCATTCTGTCTTTCAGATTTTAACAGTTTTATGCTCTCTTCAACTGCTTTTCAATCAGCTTTTTCAAAGTTATACTGATTAGAGAGAAGAGGATTTTCACTCATTTGTTTTTCACTCAGTTCAATATCAAATTGAATAACCTCATGACCTGATTCTGATATCTCATTTGAATCAATAAATCAGTTTACAAGTCTTATTATTATTATTATTATTATTCTTCAATTATAGATGTATGCAGTCAGAGACTATGACATCTACCTGAGAACTTTAGTTCTCAGGGTTTTTTCTATGTCTGTAAAGTTAACTATTGTACATTCATCAATTTCAGATATGCAAAATCAGAAAATTTCAGCTCAGAATACAAAAACTGTTTACAAATTGCAGTGTTTTAACATCTTTTGATACTTTGAAATCATTTGATAATATCATGACAAAAGAAAAGAGAGAAAGAACACAGTCTCAAAGATAGACACATTAAATAGATAGATAGAAAGAAATTGAAAGAAAAAGATACAGAAAAAGATAAAGTAAAGAGAGACTATAACAAAACAAATTATTAAAAGAGAGTGTATAGCTGTTTTAACAGACTATATCTGATTAATTTCCTCCTCTTCATATTCAGATAGTTCTGAATTTAGCCATTTTCTTATAGCTGCTTGAGTTTCTGATAGAAAGTCTATTAAGTATTTAATTCCTGTCTCAGTTGAGAATAAGAATCTCATATTTAATTGATTTAGATCATACTTCTCTTTCAATTTGACTCTGAGACTATTGTATAATGCACAGTGCATTATAATGTGCTCAGAATTCTCATTTGTATTGCAGAATGAGCATTCTATTGAGTCAAATCTATCATCAAATCTTTGTATATAGGATTTGAAATAGTCATGTCCTAGTTTCAGCTGTATTATAGATGAGAATTATTTTCTTTTTA
>NW_025544788.1:157608-160793 GCF_000003525.1 Blastomyces dermatitidis ER-3
TTTCAGAAATCTGAGATAAAATTAATATTATCTTCAGTAAAAGCAATGTCTGTGTCTAATCTATTCAAGTTCTCATTTTTTAAGTCATCTGAATAAATCAAAATAGAGTCTTTTACATTGATTGTAGAAATTCTCTTCAAATACTGTTTATATTCTTTCTCTTTTAATAGTTCACTTATTTGTAAGTCTATAAGAGATTCAAGCTTTTTTCTTCAGAGAAATAACTTCTCATGATCAACTTTTTCAACATTTAAAGAAGAAAATTGATTTTTGATCAGAGAGCATAGTCTGTACAGTTGAGAAGACATTTTCTTTGAAGAATTATTTTCATTTCAATCAAGAAATCTATTCCAATCCAGTTCATTTCCAGAGTTAATTGATGAAAATGAAGAAGAGACTCTTTCTCTGATTATATGATTTGAGCTCATCTTTACAACTCTCAGAGCATAGTTCATACAGGCCTTTTCAAATCTAATAGCAGGAGGAGGAATTGAAGCTTCAATTTTCATTACTTTAATAGAAGATGATTTGAATGCTCTCAGAATTCTTCTCAGAGCTCTATTTTACAGACTTTGAAAGACTTCAGTGAAATTTTCTTGATTATTTTACTAAACTTGAACTCTATAATCAGCTACTGATGTAATACAGGCTATATATAACTGTCTCATAGCCTGGAAGAATAGACCTCTCTCTGTATTTGATAGTCTGATTATGTTATTCAATAGTCTTTCTGCCTTGACAGTTCTTTGTTGAATGTGATATTTAAAATTCAGCTTAGAGTTTAATCATACTTCTAATCATTTGACATTTACACTGGGTTTAATCTCTCTATTTAAAAGAGTTAGAGATAGTTCTTTCTCATTGAATCTAGAAAAGAAATGAATTAACTCAGTTTTATTCATATCAAATTGAATTTAATTGATATCTGCTCTAACAAAGATTTTCTTTGCAGCTTTTTCAATTACTTTCAAATTCTCTTTGATAGTTTTTGAGCTGTAGACTAGATCAATATCATTCATATAACTCAGAGATCACACTATTCTCATATTTCTATTCTTGAATAGATATGCAGTGTATATTGTAAATAAAATGAGTGAGATTGAAGACCTCTGTGATACTTCTATTTTTATCTCAGTCTTGTCTTATTTCATTTCATCAAAGAAGAGTTGTATAATTCTTTTAGATATAAAACAGTTAACTTATTTTATTAGAGAAAGTGGCAGTTTTAATATCTTCAATGTCTGAATTAACTTTGACTTTAAAACATGATCAAATGCTTCTTTTATATCAATAAACACTGCAGTTGAGACCAGACTCTCATGCTTTGCTATTTGAATATCATGAATAACTGAGAGAACAGTGTCAATTGCAGAACACTGTTTTCTATCTCTCATTTATTCACTGAATAAAAGAGAATCACCTATAGAGCTTATAAAAGATAGTCAAGTAGCTATTATCTTTTCTAAAACCTTTCCTAGGCAGTTCAATAGAGATATTACTCTATATAACTTAGGAATTGAAGTTTTTCTATTAGGTTTTGCAAGAATCACTCCAGTGGCTTCTCTCCAGCATTCAGAATGATATTCATTTTTCAAGAGATTGAAAAAGAGCTCAAAATATTCATTCTTTAAGTAGAAATATGTATTTTGAATAATCAAGTGATTAATTGAATCAGAACCTGCAGCAGTTTTAACAGAACTTGAGAAGATAGCTGACTCTAATTCGTCTTATATAAGATCAGGTCATTCCCAGTCATTTTCATCAATGTAGTTGAGAAGTAATATATTCTCTTTCTCTGAATCTGAATCTGAATCTGAATCTGAATCTGGTGAGTTCGGAAAGAGAATTCTCATGAAAGCTTGACATTTTTCCTCAAAAGAGTTTGCTGTATATGATTCATTCTGAAACTCATATTCTAGAGCTGGAAGTTTTGCTACACTTCTTGTTTTAGTATAGTTAAAAGCTTTAAAAACTTTCTTCTCTTGTGCTTCTTTAAGAAATTTATTTCAGCAGTCTGTTTTAGCTCTTTTAATATCTGAAAAATATTCATTTCTGACAGCTTTGAACTCTTTATCAGATATTACATCATTCTTTCAATCTCTTCTAGCAGTAGCTAATTCTTTCCTTTTAGATGAGATATTCTCATTTCATCAAGGTTTTGAATACTCAGAAGATTTTCTTTTTGAAATATTATCTCTAATACTTGTTAGAATAATAGATGTAATAAGCTTCACTCTATTCTCAAGCATTTCATTTGAGATATCTTGATCAGAATTTCAATATAGCTTATTCTATCTTTCAGATTTTAACAGTTTTATACTCTCTTCAACTGCTTTTCAATCAGCTTTTTCAAAGTTATACTGATTAGAGAGAAGAGGATTTTCACTTATTTGTTTTTCACTCAGTTCAATATCAAATTGAATAATCTCATGATCTGATTCTGATGTCTCATTTGAATTAATAAATCAGTTTACAAGTCTTCTTTTCATTAGATTTTATGATATGAATGTTAGATCTATAATAGACTTCTGTTTCATGCCTTTTCTAAAGAATGTTTGTTGATCAGACTTATTAACTAAATCTATTGAATGCTCAAAGGTTCATTCAATCAGATTATCAGCTCTTACTACTCTCTTGCATTCTGAATTTCATCAGGGATGATATGCATTGAAATCTTCTACAATTATAGAGTTTCTTGATGAAGTTATGTTCAGAAATTCTCTATCAATTGTTCAGATATTGTTGTTTTTCTTCAATGACTTTTCATTATAGATATTTATAAGCTGTATAGTATCAAACTCATTTTCTTTATCTATAATATCACTCATCAGAATATCAGGGTCAGACATGATATCAAATCTTAGATTAAATTGATATCTTGATCTCTTTCTTTCATAGATCACTACTCTTGACTTTATCTCAGACTTTTGAGATAAAAAGCAGTAGTAGCTTGAATGAGAAATAATATATTTTTGCTCAGCATCAAAATTCGGCTTCTGAAGCAGTATAAAATCAACTTTTTATTCAAATGCAATTTGAAGATAAGAATAAATGTAATTTGAGTTTCTATTCACATTATTTTGAATAAATGTGATTTTTGAAGAGTTTTTAAACTTTTTTTGTTGTTTTTGTTGTATATTCATACTAAAAGAGAGTAGAGTAGAATCTAATCACTATTATCAGAT
>NW_025544788.1:162110-549364 GCF_000003525.1 Blastomyces dermatitidis ER-3
TTTTTGAACTGTGTTTGAGATTTCAAGTTTGAACTTGATCACCTTCTGTAGTTGTCTAGTCTGAGCATGAAGAATTAACAGAACTTCTTCATTCATCTCACTCAGACACTGCTTTTCAAGAATCTTGCTTGCTTTTTCAAGTTCCTGTATTTCAAGAACTTGTTGTTTCTCTATTTCTTCTTTCTTTCTTCTCTTCAGAACTTCAATCTCAGGAATAGCATTTGAGAAAGCATCTTTTTCCACATCAACTGAGTGTATTTTTGAACTCATTATTTTCACTCAATGAAAAGTTGGTCAGACTGTTTCAATTGAGATATTTCTAAGTCTGTTTTCAATTGAAAAGTTGATCAGACTGTTTCAAAAGAAGAATAAAAGACTTTTATGTATAAAACACCTGATTTTTTTTCACACTAGTTCAGTAACTAGATTAGATTTTTGAAGAGAATCTAATAAACTAAAATTGATTTTTAAGATAAATCAATAAAATCTTTACAATCTCTTTCTTGAGATACAGTGAGGAAAAGTATGATATCAATTGATAATAAATCAGATGATATGACAGTTTTTGAGAGAAAAACTGATAAAAAATAAATCAATTTTTTACAGAGAAATTGATTAAAACTATTCAATTTTATTCTAAATCATTCAATTCTCCTCACACAACAAGTGTGCAACTCAAATCAGTTAATAAAGAGTGTAAAAAAGAATTAAGTATTAATGAAAGCTCTTCAGCCACTGAAAAAGTAATTCTTACTTAAAAGAATATGAAATTATGACAGAAAACAACTCTGTTTTTAATTCTTTGTAAGAATATTGTGTAAAACCCAGAGAAAAACATCTTACTTTTTCAAGAGAAGTAAAAAACTATTTCTAAGATCTTTTTTTTTTTTTGCATTAACTGCTGCAGAAGAATGAGATAGAAACTGCTAAGATATACACTACTGTATACTCTCTATCAAGACTTTCTCTCTTCAGAGTCTTGATATTATAGAGAATATAAGTCTGTTTCTATATAATAATATAAATATTGTCAGCAGAATGTAGAGGAACTGATTATTTATATCTCAAAATAGAAGACTTTGTCAATGATTATATCAATATAGAGTTAATTCTCAAATTCAATAGAAATCTAGTGTTGCTGTTCTCAATTCCTTGCAGAATCTATTGAATATTGAGATATTAAAACTAGATTTAATATATCTCACTGTGCAGGGATCAAAGGCTCAGTCAGACCTTGAAGTATACTGATTTTATAGTTGTTGATGTGCTGTTGACTCATTGTTCATTGATTATGTGCTTGATATTATCACCGAGGTATCTTTTTGTATTTTTCTGCCGGGGATGGGCCAGATTGGGAAGGGCGGTACGAGGGTGGGACTTGGTGTTGATGTTTTGAAACATCAAAGATGAACAGGGTTTTCGCGAAGATCGCTCCTCAGATATCTCCACAACTACAGATTGAGAATCTTCCAAAATTGAGAAGATTGGTGCATACGGCTAGGTCTCTTCATCTTACAATTTGTATGGCGATTTGGCCCGGGGTTGTGGTGTGGTAGGGGAGAATGGGGGGATAATCCCACGCAGGAGTTTCGAACGACGTCTGGTTCACGTTTGGCTGGATAACTCCACCACCACACGGGGTATGCGGTCGGCGATGGGGTCAAAATGCTCGTATGATCGAGGGCTTTTTGATGAATCTATCGGCGGGTTCTTGTTCGAAAAATCGAGCGAGTTCGTGGTGGAGCGGTTGTTGTCTTCTAAACAGTGTATAGAATACTCTCTTTCAATTATAATGAATAACTACTTCATTCTTCACATCTGATTTCAGGTCATGAAATTTATGAAAAACTCAATACAAATATCAAGATAAACTATAGAATAATTATCAACAGATTGTATTGCAGATTACTGAAGAGTCATCTCTCTGCTACAATCACTGCAACTTCATTCAGAAACATTCATCATAAACTGATTATAACTCTGAAGAAATTTTCTGATATCTGAAGTCATCAGAATACAGATAATAAAAGAAAAATAATCAGAAAATTACTACTGAGCTGATAAGTTACTCTATCAGATAATGATTTTTGATAATACTAACTTTTTAATTTAAAGAAAATTATGTAAAAATGACTCTATATCAGTATTCTGATTTCATAACTCTTATCTGATAACTTCTGTGAATAATTACTTTATATGTATATATCTCTGAATCTTTCTCTTCAATCAATTGAAAACTCTGAATTCTGAACACTTCTTTAAATACTTAATTCAAATCTTCATATTTCACATTGATTCTGTCTTCAGTTCAATCTTGAGACACACTACAAAGTCAATATACAATATCTAGAATTAGAGTTGAAGAATCATCAAAGAGTGTCTCTCACAGTGAATACATAAACTAGTACAAACAATCTTGCATTTATAAGAGTTACATGTTATTACATTGATGAGAACTGAACTTATTAAGAGACATTAATTGAATTTGAATTATTGATCAGTAGTCATACTGAAGATTATATGACAGAGATATTAATAACTGTGATTAAAAATAACTATTGAGATATTAGTCCCAGTTTTCTTACAATTATAACTGACAATGCTGTGAATAACTACACTATGATGAAAAGCTTAAAGCAAAAATTGACTTTGCATTTCTAGAATGATTGTGATTCAAAGGTTGCTTAAGCCAGTGTATGATTACAGGCGTACGCTGGCTTCTTATATATTGTAATATCATACACTAAATTACTTAGCGGCTGCTATGGCCCCTTTACACTTGTACATGTATACTAGTAGTTCGGAAGCGGCTGTGTTATTATCCGACAGTCGTACATTCTTCCAAACCACATTCTCTCTCATCAGATTTGATCACGCTCATATAATCATATTATACATTCTAGCTTCATACAGATTAGCTTACTACTAGCATTTCACAATTATGTAATCTATCTCTGATTTAGCTAGCATTCTGTATATACTCTCACAAAGAAACTTTCACTATATTATATTACTTATTCACTAACTTTTCTCATTCTTCAATCATCTTCTTCATTATCATCATTATTGAATATTACTATCTTATTCAAGATTTCTACTTCTTCTTCTATTCAACTCTTTTCATCTGTTCATCTATTATATTATACATGTTTCTGACAATAATCTCTCATTCTTATAATAAGTATCATTGTAGTGCTCATATCAGGCAGTTTGTTAGCAGTAAGTGTAATGTGTTGTGAAATATACATAGTTAGAACTTATTTATCTTCTAACAATTGCCAGAATGTACTACTATGAATGACACATCTTCTTTATCTTCTTATATACTCTTGACTGTTTTCTTCTCAGCAGGTTTCTGATTGTGTTTTCTGACATAATTTTATATAAATACAGATGCTGATATGTTGTTTTTATTCACATAGAATTTTCATATATTGACAGATTCATGTTCACTGATGATAGTGAACTCAATGTTGAATTATTAATTGAGAACTTGAAGAATACAATAATGAAGAAATTATCTATATTATATATAGCTGAGTCTTTCATGTCTCTTTCTGCTCTCTCTGTTTCTTTCTCTGCTACTTTTTCTTAATCTTCTACATCTGCTTCTATGTCTGATTTCTCTCTTACTATCTCTGTTTCTGTAACTCTCACTTCTGCTACTTCTGATTTTACTGTCTCTGCTTTCATTATCAGCTCTTCTCATTTCAAGAAGATGTTATGTAAACTTAATGAATCATCTCTCTCAGTGTGTACACTTCTGCTCTTCTTACTGACTCTCAGAATAATTTATTATATAAAGACTGTGTATAATATAACTATCTGAAGCTCAGTTACAGATGCTGATTATTATATTCATTTTAAATATTTATAATAAGATAATTATTCATTCATATCAGAGAATTACTTCTCTTCTCAACAGTATCAAGATTATAAGTCTTTTTCTTTTTCATCTTTTCTTTCTAACACTGATTTTTCTGTTCTTAGAAGAAATTGTTATGAGTTTTACTGTATATAAAGTTATAATATTCACAGATATCAAGAAGCTTTTCACAACTGTAAAGTTTAACATTGTGAGAATATCTGCTCTGATGAATTTTTTCAGAATAATAAATTCATATCAGTCTATTCTCTGATGTCTGTTATCTGACTTTGTGATGCAGATGAAAGATATTCATGTTTTTAGAAACAGAAACATGAATATCATACTCTTTTACACTCATGAGTGTGAGGCTTATATATCTTGTCTGAGATGTTATCATGGAAATGAGCTGTTCACATACTGTGTTCTACTTTCTGCATTCTCTCATGTCTCTCTCTCTCTTTCTGAGAAGTCTTGTATATGTTGTAATTGCATGTACAACTCTAAGATCAGTGAGTATTCATTCAGTAACTGTTCTCATCTCTGATTTTTCAATTTTCATACACTAACAATGATTCTTAGTTACTTCAGTATTAGAGATCATTCTAATTAAAGATAATAATGCTGTAGAGACTATTCTCTTCTGCTCTTAAGCTTCTCTTATTACTTTCTCTCTCTCTTCTGCAGAGAAGATTGTGCATATATCAGATTATAAGTGTTCAGCTCTGAATAACTTCTACTGTTATTTATTCAGTTCTGCATCTTCTTCTTCTTCTGTCTCTTTCATCTTCACTTTCTCTATTCTGACTTCTGATTCTGCAGGTTCTGCACTCTTCTTCAATTTCTCTATATATATGCATGCGCATTTCTATATTAGCATTTCAGTCAATCTTGTAATAAATGACATTAATGTTGTATATAGAGCAGTAGAGAAATCAGAGATGTGTATAGTATTATTACAAGAGCAGCTTGCAGCTCTTGAATTCCTTACAGATCTCAAGTTTTGAGATTTCCTTTATTTTTGACATTTTTCAGATGATATGATGTTGGAAATAGATTAAATGTGTGATGTATGAAAATGAATGAAGTATATATGATAATATTTATCTTTTACAGCTGATTCTTACAGTTGATAATCAATTCATTATCTCTTTTCTTACACTTTTTCTTTATCTGCTAGTCACTACTCTTACATGATCTCTATATAATACAGTGTTCAGTGACTAGATTTGACAGCTTTTATCTTTTATAATTCTGTCTCATGTATTATACTATCTCTCTTCATCTACTCAGACTACTACAGTGAACAGCTCATTGAAACTAATCTCATCTAATCTCTAAGTGTTCTCAGAGATTAAGATGACTTGATTTCATATGTCTGCAGATGTTTCAGATAGTTCATTCTCTATAGTCTCTACAATTGAACTAATGTAAACAGTTAAATTTAACTCTGAATTTCTTTTTCTTCTGTAATCTGACTCATGTACAAGTCTGTCACTTTAAGACTGCTCTTTGTCACATTGCACTCACTATCTACAGTGTGTTATTGTATAACTGGCTACAGTCTCATTACTTATTAAAGTATGATATTCATCTGATTTCTTTATTTCTTCTCATTCTTTTCTTATAATTGTGAAAAGATTGAAATAAGTGAGATTATCTGATTTGTAAGTGTCTATGATTTCTCTTACTTTATAAGACTTTTCAATTGTAAGTCTCTTCTTTTTCAACACTGATAATAGTGCTGTAAATGATTATAATCTACTCAGATCTTATATCTTTACTTTCATAAGTTATGAATTATTAATTAAGTTGTGTAAGATCTGTTCCTCTGATTCTTTCAATGTATATATTCTCAGAGAATGTGATTTGAGTATCTTATATAGCTCAAATTATCTAGATTGAAACTTCTCAGAACTCTCATTGTATATGAGAACTTACATTCTTATCTTAAGACTCAATTTCTTAACTAGTGAGTCTTGTATTCTTTTTGATTGAATTGCTCAGTTTAGAAGTAACTTATTAGCTTTTGCATGTGTGTAGCTGATCTCTTTCAATCTTGATTCTGTGTCTGCAACTGTTGTATCTGCAACTGCTACTGCTGTATCTGTAACTGCTGTTTTCTTCCTCATCTTTTTCAAAGCATTCTCTGGGATACGCGGATGCAATTCATACAACAGATAGAATGATAAATACTTGAAGACTGCATACTGTTGAATCTGCATGATCAATAGTGTCTGTCTGAGATATTCATTTCATAGTCTTGTAGACTTGCTCACTAGATATTTTGTCAGCATGTTGCTCAAGATTTCATTTAAGTGTTTTATCTTTCTATTCATCTGTGAATGATATGACATTGTTCTATAATGTCTTGTCTGTAACTGGCTTATGAAATGTCTCACTACTTCTCTTACAAGGTTCACACTGTTATCAGTTAGAATCTCACATGATATTTCATAGTTAATATAAATCTTATCATGTAGAAACTTCACTATCATCTTCTCTGTTATCTCTGAAACTGCTTTCACAACTGACCAGTCAGTAGCATAATCAATAGCAGTGATTATTCATTGATTTTCATTTGATGTTTGTGATAATATGTCTATGAGATTCATCTCTTATCATTTGAACAGTTGTATTATACACTTCATCTGATGTTGCACTTTCTCATGTTCTAATTCTTTCTTAGATTCTTTTATAACCTGACAATTCAGACACTTATAAGTATATATCTGAATGTTCTCAGCCATGCTTAATCAGTATACTCTTGATTTGAGTATACTCATGAGTTCAGAGCTTTCTAAGTGACTGAATTCCTTGTACATATAAGTTACTAAGTCATATTTAAATGAAGATTCTAGATAGAGAGCTTCTATGTATTCTAGATTGTGATAAAGCACAATGTCATTTTTCAATTTTCTCAGCTTGAAGTTCAGAAGCATCTCTTCTACTACTTTTATAAGATGCTTATCATTTAACATCTTGTCATTCTTTAAGCAAGAGATCATGGTGTTCACTCATTCTGATTCTCTGTATCTTCTCAGTGTGTTTAATATAAATGTCTCTTATATCTGATTCACAGAACTCTCTTTCATGAAATTGAGTCTGCAACTGATTGTGTCAGGTATTACAGTATTCAATTCTTTTCAGTATTTAATATGAAGATTATACACTTGAAATTCTGAGATTCAATATATTAAGTATTTGAAAGGTTTTATTATTGATTGTAGATAGACAAGGCTTTCATGATCTGTGATCACTGTTGTCATATACCTGTTGTTGATATATCTATTTCACAATGCCAGTGTATGCTTAATTGCTAGCAATTTCTTTTCATATACTGAGTAATTGAGCTCAGCATCTGATAGTTTTCTATTATTATATATCATCAGATGCAGCTTGCTGTTCTTACTTATCTGTAGAAGAGCATCTCTGATAGCTCATTCAGATGTGTCTGTCTTAATGTAGAAAGATTTATTACAATCTGATTGAATAAGCACTGAGAATATTGTTACACATTCTCTCAGTGTGAGAAAAGCCTCTTCATACACAGTATTTCAGATAATTGAATAAAACTTCTTCTTTCACAGATTTGCATCTATTTCTCTTAAGAGATCTGAGAGTGATGCAGATATTTGTGTGAAATTCTTGATGAATCTGTGATAGTATAAGATCAACTCAAGAAACTGTCATACATAATGTACATTTCTCAGCCGCGGTTAATTCACTATGACATTCAATTTCTTCAAGATGAGATGTATACAGTCATCACTTACTACATATTCTATGAACTTCAACTCTTCTGTTTCAAACACACACTTGATTGATTTGATATAGAGCTTATACTCTGTCAGAGTTGTAAGCACTTCATCAAGATACTTCAGATGTTTATCATATAAGTTTGAAAAGACTAGAATGTTATTGAGATATATAAGATATGAGATCTCATTCTGTTTATGAAGAATTGTATTCATCATTATTTGAAAGATGACAGGCACATTTATCAGACTGAATAATATTGTCAGAAATTCAAACTTCTCTCATTGTATATTAAATACAGTTTGCAGAACTGACAGTTCATTTACACAGATCTGTCAGTATTCTGAGAGAAGATTAATCTTTGATAGATATTAAGTATTTTCAACTGTATTCAACTGTTGTTGAATTCATGACAGTGAATATTTATTCTTGATTATAAGCTTGTTAAGTGCTCAGTAATTGATATATATCTGTCACTTCTCACTCATCTTTTTTATGAATAGAACTGAAAAGTCTCACACACTTAATAAGAGTTATATAAGATTACATTCTAGAAGGTCAGTGATCTGATGCTTCTGTTCTTCAAGATATGTTTGTGACAGAGAGTATACATTCTGATTGACTGGTTTTGCATCTTCTGTGTTAATCTTATATATAAATTCTCTTTTCATCTGCAATTCTGATGAAGATCTGTTCAGAAGATCTTTTCATACTTCTTCAGAAGCTTCTTTATATACTTATTCTTCTGTATATTCTTTATCTTGATTTTCTTCACTTTCAGATTCTGTATGATATACAGAATACTTTCAGATGAGATCTTATAAATTGTTCTCTTTACTTATTAATGTGTAAGCAGATTTAACTCTTCTATATCAGAGATGTGAAATGTTCTTTTCATATTAGTTGATAGAATTGTATGAATCATTTTCTTTCTATCAGTCAACTGTATATGACATGTACATCATTGAATCTGCAGATTGAATCTTTGAAATTAATTAAGTCTGAGAATAAGATTATATTTCACATTCTGCAGCTCTCATGCTTAAATATAGTAAGATTATTCTTCAAAGTGCAAGAGAACTCTTACTTTTATAAGTAATATCAAATACTGATTATCAGATAATCTTATGTATTGAGAATTCTTCACTCAGTGAATCTCTTTCAATCTTCAGATTATATAATTATTAATATATTGTATAGAAGCTTCTGTGTCTGCTAATACTTTTACAGTCATCTCTCAATTCTTATTCAAGTACTCTCTATACATTAATATTTCAGGTCTCAAGATATTGAGATAAGTATTCACTTCATTCTCACTCACATCTCAGTCAGAAGTCTGCTTCTTCTTTATATTCACAGAATTCAGAGAGTTATCTAATATAAGCATCTCTTTCACTTTAAAGACTTTTTATAGAATATCAGTGAGTGTCTCTGAGCTCACTGATTCTGCTAGTTTTTTGACTCTCTTACTTCTCTTGACTGTGCATGCTGAGTGTAATCTTTTGTATCATGATTTTAGCATCTACAGTTAAAGCAAGCTTGATGCTTATAATATCAAGATTTTCACTTAGAGAATCTCTTTTTCAGAGAATTCAGTGCTTTAGTAATAATATTCAGATTTAGATTCATTGCATCTGAGTGTGTGACTTGTGTTATAAAAGTCTGATTACTCATTCTCTGCTGAGATATACTTAATTGCAGTATTTTCTGTTATAATTAACTTACTTATTTCTGTACAATGAGAATGTTATATACTTTCTTCACTGTGTCTGACTGTGAGATTAAGCATTTTCATTTCACTCTTAACTCAGATGTAAGATCATGAATAAAGATCTATAAACAGAAAGATGTTGAAAGCTCTTCATTCAATACAAGATAATGTAAGCTGAAGTATGTGAAGTATAATATAAGATTATTCACTTATCTACACTTAGTGAAGTGTTTATAACACTTATCTTATATATTCACTTTCTCAAAGTTGTACAAGATTTATTTGAAAAACTCATTTCATGTTTATGAGAATGAATATCACTTCAGATCTGTGAGATTCATCTTTTCATCAGTTATTTATAATAACTTCACTTTTCTGTGTAGAAATATGATAAATCTTAAAACTTGTTGAAATTCTATTAACTGTCTGTCTGTGAGTTCATATTCAATCTGATAATATAATCACATCTGACTTAGCCAGCTGATTGCAGCATCATTTTTTCAGTTATTATTAAAGCTTAATAACTTCAGCAGATTGTAACATGGCGGAACCGAAGCGGTGACTAGTCAGCAGTGTCATGTAGAGGTAGTTGTTTGAGAAGCTGTATAAGTGAGCTTGACTATCTTGCTTGAATAATGAGCTCGTAGACTACAGAGTTATTGCGAGAATATCACAGATATGATACTTAGTATACTAAGAAGATTATATGAGACATGCAGTAACTCTTGTATATATTTCAGTAGAAGAAAAATGAATTGCTGACTTCTTTCATAAGAAGCTAGTATCTAGCTATTCTATATAGACAATGAGCAGATACCTTCTCTCTATTTCATAAGCAAGAATAGTCAGAGTAATACCTCAGCAGCGTCTCACTATCAAGGAAAAGTAATTTGCTGACCTTGTATAGAAGCAGAGTTCTCATATTCATCAATCAGATCTTTCTATGATATATTTGAATGATGTCATAGAGCAGTTGAAAACTGATTCAAACAGAATGAAATCATCTACATGAAAGTGATAGACTGTGTGAAATCACAACAGAGTCTTAGCACAGCTGAAAGTATGATAATACTCTTCTCTTTAAGAGCATAGTCTCTATGCTCTCAAGATTACTGAATTAGAAATTATCTTTATTGTATAGTAACAGTTATCAACTGATTTGACAGCACATGTGCTGCATATGATATAAAGAAATAGATGAGTTTTTCTGCTAACTGCATAGATCTTTCTTTCTCATCTTCATTCAAACTAAACACATGATAAGTGAGTTTCTTATATATTGATTTGAAATGTGAAAAATGTAGTTAACAAGTGACTTACAGATCTTTCAACATATTTTATTCTATATATAAAATTCTCTGCAAAAGTGATGTATTTTTAGAGACAAAGCTAACAGTAGTGACAGGATTTTTTGAAAAAATCTTCTTCTCTATAATACAATTTTCTTCCCTCTCTCTCTCATCTGCAATAGTGAGTGTATGAGAGTATCATTCTTGAAGAATAGTAGAGAACTTATTCTGACATTTTCTAGTGAGTAAATGTCTTCATAATGCGGCAGCGGTCTCTGTGACTGTCAAGAAAGTCAGATTGAAGATGAAGACAGCAGTGTCAATGAGCTGTAAAAGCACTGCTCTCATTATCACATCTTCTTCTTCTTCTGCTTTCTTTACAGTTACAATAGTAGTCATCATACCTTGCAGTGAGATGTTATCTCTTCTGCTGATTGATTTATCTGTGTCTGATCTGTTCTCTACTCTCTTCATCACTGTTGTAACACTGCTCTCTCTCTCAGTCAATACAGTAATGTATGACTCTGTGTAATCATTCAGAGAGGAATCTGAAAAGAGCTTGATTCTGAGAACAGTGACTCTGAGAAGCTTAATCTGTAGTTTCTCTTTCACAGCATATTCAAGCCCTGCTCAGAATACTGCTCAGTTGAGTTTACAGAGTTCTGCAGTTTCTTCATCTTCTCTCTGTGAGAAGGCTTCAGTGCAGTCTCTGACTAATACTACTACTTATCTACACTGCATCAAGCAGCTGAAGAAGAGGAGAATTTTATATACTTACTTCTTCTCTCACTCTCATTTTTTCTGTTATATCTGTAACAATGACTTCTGTCTCTCTGTAAGTATTATCTTATAGAAAGATATTATATCAGCTCTGATAAGAAGTCTAGATACTCAAGCAGTACAGAGTAAGAGTCTCAGAGCTTTAAGTATTAACAGATTCTATCAAGACTGAGAAGATCTCTCTTACTTATCTGTAAAAGAAGATGAAAGTGTGAATCTCTGAGATGAAAAAACATCTCAGAATGACTGATCTCAAGAAGAAGTCAGTCAGTACTATTATTGAAAGTACTGCAGAGATTAATTACTGATTGAAGAGAATCTCACTTCAATTAAAGCAGATGACTGAGATACTTTATAAGTTAATAAGTTAATATTTTATACATTTCTTATACTCTTCTACAGTTTTATTATTATTATTATTATTCTTCCATTATACTCATATGCAAGCGGAGCTTATGATGAGTCCTTGCATGATGTTAAATACAGGCCAAGTGTTGGTTATACAGGAGGAAATACAGGTGTTGAGACCACGCCAAGATAACAAGAACATAGGAAATACAAAGAAGTGACAATTAGATACATGCGATAATAACTTCCCAGCCCAGGAACATAGAGCGATTTATTGAAGCGATTTGTACACCTCTGTATTTATTAGGAACCTGAGGTGCTTGAGTTCCGGATTTAATGTATCCCCTGCGGGTTTCGAACCCACACGCCTTGATTTCCCATGCCAAGGCACTACCAGGTGGCCGCATTAATCATTTGGCCATCGGGGCACTCTTCTACAGTGCTGCAGTGCTAACTTCTCAGTAGATAAAGATGCTGATGCTGAAGACTTTAACAGTGAAGAATGAGTTTGATAAGAGTGTGATTATTGATAAGTAGACTCTGAAATTCCCTCTTTTTACTTTTTCAACAGACTGCAGCTTCACTAGAATAGTAGCAGTCTGCAGATTGATTAATATTAATCTTTTTTATTAGTTTTAAATATCTCTTCTCTCTAACTGCTTCAGGAATTTTACACTTGTATAGTCTTATTAAACTTTTAAAAAATCCTTTAAGAGAAAATAGAAGAAGAGTGCTACAGAGTCTATAAGATACCAGCTCATCACTGTAAAATTATCTCTAAAAAACTCTTTAAGAAAAATGAGAAGTCTCAAGTGATATTTCTTATTTAATGTCTCTGATATGTAACAGAGCAGTCTCTACTAACTATCTCATAGCTTGTAATCTCTTTCTCAGCATTCTTCAAATGCTCAAGTGATTCTCATAAATTCTCTGATAATGAATAATCTTCTCATTTAATAAGATATTAGAGCTTACTATAATATGTTCACTTATTCAATATTTTCTTTATAAGATATTCAGTATCACTCTTGATCTCAATATTATTCAGCTGAGACAGCTTCATTCTGAGATATTACTTATAGAGTTTTAAATAGAAAATATAAAAAATAGAATGAATTGATTTCAATTCTGTGAGTAATTTCAACTTATATATCTGCTTACTTATTACTCTTATTACTGAGAAAGATTCTAGTCACTGCTCACTGAGCTTCTTACACAGTCTTGTTATCTTGATATTCTTTTCTGAAAGTAGCACTTAATTCTCTATTAAGAACTTCATTAAAAGATGTTTTTAATTATAGTATTTTATCTGCTGCTTCTGAGTACAGTGAATACTTTTTACTGTCTTCTTATGAATTTTATTCAAAAGTTTCAATCTCACTTTTACTTCTGATACTGAGAGATACTTCATTCTCTGTATCTATTTAACATTCTGACTGCTTATTTCTCTCTTTAAAACATCATTCATGATGTCACTGAGTAATGAAGAATTATATTTATAATAAGTATAGAAAGAAGATATCTTTAAGATTACATTCTTTACATTATTATATATGAATTCAGTGATCAGAAGATGTTTGAGTCAATCATTCTGATAATATAAATAGAACACTTGAAGATGTTATTCTAGTGTCTGATTCTAATATTCAGTCTGATTATCTGTCTGCAGATGAAATGCAGTACTGAGAAGACATTTTATTATAAGATAATAGTAAAAAGCTGATCAGTATTTACTGATGAAGAGAAATTCTTAATCTGTTATTAACAATTTCAGAGTATTATGATTATAAATAATGATATCTAAAAACAGATCAGTCAATTCAGAGGCTTTAATCTTTTTATAAGTAGAAATATATCTGATCATCTTTATGAAGTAGTTAATAATAATTAAAATTGAGTTATATTCTTTGACTCTTATTAACTTCAGCAGATCAACTATGAAATTCATCAATTAATTCTGCTATAAGTTCTTTAAAACAGACAGTGACACTAACTCACTGTATTACTTATATCACAGAATCTTTATTTTTTGATAGATATTATAAATTTTAATATACTCTTTGACATCTGTCTGAAGCTTGTCTTAAATATATTTATATTTTAGAAGCTTCTCAGTCTTCTCTAATCTGAAGTGTCTCATATAAGAATTATTATAATGAATTCTCAATAACTTCTGACACATCACTCTGTTATAAGAGATGAAGACTGAATCATTCAGTAGTAGAAGTTTACATTCTTCTAGTTATCAGTAACTTGATTTCTTAGCAGTACTGTCTCACTCAGAGTCTATCTCTTTCAAGTTCAAATCAGACTCTTTCTTCTTTAACTTCTGAATTTAAGCTGCAGTAGAGATGTTCCTCTTCTGTAACTTATTAATGAATTTCAAAAGTAGTCAGATTGAAAGATTGTAGACTATTTTATTCTTTATCAATTCAATAATTGTAAGATATGACATGAGAAGCTCATGATCTTCAGTATCAATTTCTCACAGAGACTCAGATTCTCTTTTATCTTCTATACTGAGTTATACAGCTGTCTCTCTGATACTGTTCTCAAGCTTTAGAGAATCTCAATTCTCTGCAGTCAGCTTCTTCTGCAGTGATGACAGAGATTCTTTTATAGAATTCTTCTCTGCATTAATGATATTATAATCAGGTTATCTAGACAGTGTATCAGCAGAGTTAAGTCAATCTGAATAATATCAGATATAGAAATTATACTCTGAAAGTAGCTTCATTCATCTGACTTGACATTCTATCAAGCTCTTTGTTGTTAAGAAGTAATACAGATTTATATAATTAGTAAGAACTTACACTGAGTACTTACTATTCTGAAGATAATGTTATCAGATCTTAAAGAATTTGATAATTACTAACATCTTCTGATTATGAGTATTATATCTTCTCTGTATAAGTAATAACTTCTTGAAGAAGAAGATCACTGATCTTTATTTACAGTGTCTTATAGACTCTGTGAAAAAGTCTTCTCTTATAGATAATTCATTATCTGTTTTCTCAGAAGTGATTATTCTCTGATTCTTTCAATATTGAAAGATCTTCAGTGTCAACTGTGAAAAGATTTCACAGATCTCATTCTCAGATACATCAGTCTCACACTGACTGAATAAGTCAGGATTAAAATGATTCAGTATTGTGACATCTGTAAAAGCTTGTTTCAATTCTGCAAACACCTGCACAGTGTCTTGAATGAGAGTAAACAGTTCTATTTTTCTGTCTTTCACACTTCTCTTCAACAGATCTGTAAGAGAGGCAGTAATCTGTAAATATACATAGATGAATTATCTGTAGAAATTCACAAATTCTAGAAATATCTGCATCTCACAGTACATTCACAGTGTCAGTCATGTGGCGGGCTGCGCCCGATCAATCATATAGACTATTCCATTACACTCCATAGATTCTTCCATTCCCGATCGCCGATCCGCGGCCGCTACAAACGCGCGTAGTGTACGCTCCGATTCTCAGCCACTCCTGATCATCAATCCACGGCTGCTATGAACGCGCGTAGTGTACACTCCAATTCTCAGCCATTCCTGATCACTGATTCTCAGCTGCTATGAACGCGTGTATATTCTTCTGCTCTGAAGCTCCACCACATGCATCACCACATACGCGTATAAATATCCATCTCAATCACTGATTCTTGCACTTTCTCTTTCTTTCCTTCTCTAATGTTTTTATCTTTGTTATATAAGATCTATCAATATTATATCAATCTATTTAGCATAGGTCTCTTACACTATAAAAACATTCATTGTCTTCTTATTAGAAAACAATTATCCAGCATTGTCTTCTCATTAGAAACAATTATTCATTAAGAGATATTCAAACATGTAATGATGTGTAAGAAAGAGAAACAGTCACACAGTTAAGCAGACACTGAGTTCTCAGATAGTCTTCAGATAGAAGCTTGCTTGCTAGTCACTCTGGCCTCATAACAAGATCTTACAAAGAGAATAAGATCTTATAAAAGAGAATATTAGTGAAAGACCTGAGAGTTCTGACACTCAGATATATAAGAATATGATTACACTTCTTCAGATTTCACAGATATTATACATCTGATGATTGATATAATCATGTCTAACAATAATATGAAACTCTTAAATATGAGTATAGACACAGTATCACAGTGACTTTGAGCAATGTTAAAACTATAATAATAATAAATAGCTGATATGCATGCAACTCAATAACATTAATATGAAGAGATTCAATGATTATCATAACAAGAAACTCATGCTATTTCAGTATCTATAGAATTAAATATAAAAGCACTGAAAGAACACTTAGATGCTTCTATATATTTTAATACTTCTGATCTCACTCTCTACTCATCATGAAGAATGAAAATGCTCACAAAACTGAGTATAAATGAAGATTTCATCAGTTTGTTAATCAATCAAGATTAGTATATTAATGAATAATTAAAGAATTGTGTGAAACAGAAGTTCTATTTATGAATGAAAGTATATGAATCAGTGTTGTGAATATCTGACAATATTATGAAATATCTTGATATTCTGTTCTAAGACACTATTATACAACAGAAAGTATTAGATTGATTACAGAGTATCTAACAGAGAAATACTTCTCTTACAACATTCATCTCTGACTTCAACACTAAGATTCTAGAAGCAGGTGATCAGTCTTGAAAGAATTGAATGAAGATTAGCATACTTAAGAAGACATTGACTTTTGAACTCTTACAGACTCTTGTAAGTGTAGATAAAGACTCAACTTATGAAGGCTTCTGCACACAGCTCTGAACAATGAATGATCATCTTATCAAGCTCAAGAACATACAGAACAGTGATAGAAGATATTACATCTCAGTAACTCATACACCTGCACTGAGAAATAACAATGATGCAGATGTCATGATTTGAATAGACTTGAATATCTATGTATAAGCAAGAGTCTCTGTTATCTGAACAGACTTCTGAGTCTCTGAGATCACTTCTGAAGAAGCTGCTGATCAACATTAATATAGAGTATACATTAACTGTAACTGATCAGAACACATTGCTTTCAACTGCTGATTAATCTATATGTCTTCATATTTAAAAGAAGAATCAGTGTCTTCTTGTTTAAAGAATGAATCAGTGTCTGTCTGTGTCAATCACATTGTATTAGAGAAAGATTCAGAGAATAACTATAAGAATGCTCTGATGAAACAGAGAAAAGATTAGCTTCTGTTCAAATTTGTAAACAGAAGCTTGAAGAGGTCAGATGATAATGATTTGAAGAGAAGATAATAATAAATATAATTCTTGTATTCACTGTAATTAATAACATGTATAATATGAAGACTATGATAGACAGTGATCTATATCACTATACAATGATAAAATCTTCAGTTATAAGATATTATAATCTTCAGTGTATCTCTCTATCAAAACTCTAACTTCTCACAGAATTTGATAATTCAAAAGACATTTGTACCTGTTACATGATGAAGCTGATTATAGATGTAGAAGAACATCAATATGAAAATATCTATGCATATGAAGTTGATAATCTTGATTATAATCTTATATTAGAACTTGTCTGACTATCTAAACAAGGCATCTTATTAAATGCTTGAAACAGAAGCTTGATATTCTCTAACAATAATAGAGTTCATGAAGATGATATTTACAAGATCATGAACCTGACACAGATCTCTGTCAACATGTATGAAATACTCTGAAAAAGAAGTTATCATTAAAATCACTGATAGAGTCACTGACAGTAAGATCATATGTCAATCTATTCTATCAGTCTGACTGATATTAAAAAGACTCTAGAAAAGTTATTCTGTGTTATAATAATAGATTCTCATACAAAACTCTCTCAATAATATCATGAATATCTAGATATCTTCTGACAAGATAATATTATAAATATACTCTTCTTATGAGATTCTGAAGTGAATCACAGTATCAAGTTAGAGAAAAAGAATGATAAGAACTCTGAACTGTTATGAGACTCTCTTTATAACATGTTCTGAGATGAACTTCTTCTTCTTTGAAAGACACTCAATAATCTATTAAATAAAGAATTTATATGTGTTAGTAACTCTTTCACTGTAGTCTCTATTCTCTTTGCAAAGAAATCAGGTGAAGAACTTCAATTCTGCATGAACTATCAAGGTCTGAATAGATTGATAAAGAAAGATTGATATCTCTTATCTCTTATCAATGAAATTCTAGCATGAATCAGATGAGCTCAATGATTTATAAAACTAGATATTATTACTGCATTTCATAAGATTTGTATCACTGAAGAAGATGAATAACTTACAGCATTCTGAACATGTTATAATCTCTTTAAATAAATAGTCACACTCTTTGAACTGACTAATGCTCTCAGTATATTTCAGAAGTATATTAACTGAGTGCTCTGAGATTTTCTTAATGAGTTTGTATCTACTTATCTAGATAACATTCTCATCTTCATTGATGAATTCAGAAAAGAATATTAAGAATATGTATAAAAGATATTATAACAGCTATGAGAAGCAGAACTACTGATAGATATTAATAAGTGTGATTTTGAAGTCAAGAGTACTAAGTATCTGAGTTTTATTATAGAAGCTGATAAGAGAATTTAAATGAATTCTGAGAAAGTCTTTATTATTCTTGAATGAGAAGCTTCATGTACTGTAAAAGATGTATGAAGCTTTATCAGATTTACTAACTTTTATCAGTGATTTATATAAAACTTTTCAGATATCATAAGATTACTTACAGATCTCACTAAGAAAGACTCAGTATTTCAATGATCAGTGAACACTGAAGCTGCATTTATACAGATAAAGAAGATGTTCATTAATATCTCTCTACTGATAATATTTGATTCTGATTGTAAGACAGTTGTTGAAGCTGATTTCTCTGACTATGTAACAGAAGAAGTGATATTATAATATAATAATGAAGATGTTCTATAATTATGTGTTTTCATATCTAAGAAACTGAGTCTCACTGAATACAATTATGAGATCTATGATAAGAAACTTCTTATGATTGTACACTATTTAGAAAAATGAGACTCTGAACTTTGAAGTGTCTCTGAATTTGAGATAATCATAAATTATAAGAATCTCAAATACTTTATAACTATCTGTAAACTTACTGAATAATAGATATGATAATCTGAGTTTCTAAGCTGCTTTTATTTTACAATACACTATCATTCTGATAGTCAGAACTTGATGACAGATGCTCTCTTATAATAAGAGTAAGATATATTATCTAATGTAATAGATACTTACTGAATGAACTGAGAGCACTGACTCTTGAACTCAAAGATATTAATTGATTAAGATAGAATGACTCACAGCATCATACATACTTCTCTGATTAGAACTGATATTGATATCTTCACTTTCTCTACACTGAATGAACTATAATATACAGCAGCTCAGACTGATGAACTTCTTCAGACTCTCACTGAAACAGTATATTAAGAAGCATCTCAATTTCTCTCAGAACTATGTATTAGAACTGATATCTCAGAATACTTAATCAATAATAATAATACTTTATAATTTTATAAATGATACTGAGTCTCTCACTCTGAACTCTTACACACTTGAATAATGTAAGAGATGTATGATTTATATATAACTGATCATCTGAGCTGTAAACAACTGTATAGAATAATCTTCTGAGAATTCTACTAATCTGAGATATTAAACAGTATCAGATACTTTATCTGAAACTATAATCACTGTTCTTCTATTATCTTATAAAAGAACTGTAGAAAAGATCTACTGAAATTACTTAATATCTCTGATAGAATCTGATAAGATGTAGTAATTAACTTCACTATTAATCTATCTAAGAGTAAGAACTGTAGAAACATTCTGATCATTATTGACTAACTAAGTAAGAATGTAATATTGAAATCTTATAATAAGATAAACACTGAATAAGTCACTGAAGTCTTCTTATAAAGTTCATTCTATTAAATGCATGAATTGCTGAGATTAATAGTATTAAATTAAGATTCTTAATTTGTGAGTGCTCTCTGAACAAGAATCTGTCAAGTTCTTAAGATTATATACTGTCTATTAACTGTCTATTATCTTGAGATTGATAATATATCAGAACAGATAATTCAGACTGTAAAGAATTATCTTCATAAGTTCTGTAATTATTTATAAGATAATTGATATAATCTTCTTCTATATACAGAGATTGCTATTAACAGTTGAGATGTTATTTCAATAGATGTAAGTCTGTTCTTTCTTACACATGAGTATTACATGAAAGTGTTGAATCTTCTAGAGATTACACAGTGTATATTAAATCTCTACAGTTTAATTCAGATCACTGATAATATAGTAATAAAGCTCTGAGATGTCTATGACTGAGCAGAGATCTTCATAATAACTGTGAAATAAAACTAAGAAGATTAAATTAACATCTGATAAGATTCTGCAGAGCAGTATAAGATAGAAGATCTTATATAATTAAATCTCAAGAATATATAAATTACATGTTCATCTTATACACTAGACTATCATCATATCAGATATAAAGTGATAGAAGTTCTAGATAGTTATAACTACTGTCTTGACATATTATCAGAGATTTATAATATATTTCATATAAGCTTACTTCACTGTACTGTCACTGATCTGTTCTCTTCTCAGCTGACTTCTGACTGACAGCTGTCAGATATCATAGAAGAAGATAATGAGCTTGAGTGAGAGATTGAAGATATTCTTGATAAGAGATTTTATAACTGCAGCTGATAATATCTGATAAAATGAGTTAGCTATGATCAACTGATCTGAACTCTGAGTTCTGTGTTATCTGAAACAGTGACTCTTGACTGATAAGAACTGCTTCTGAAAAGAGAGAACTAATGTAACAGGCTGCACCTGATCAATCATATAGACTATTCTATTACACTTCATAGATTCTTTCATTTCTGATTGCTGATCCGCGGCCGCTATGAACATGTGTAGTATATGCTCTGATTCTCAGCCACTTTCAATCACTGATCTGCGGCTGCTATGAACACATGTAGTGTACACTCTGATTCTCAGCCATTTCCAATCACCAATTCTCAGTCACTACAAACATGTGTATATTCTTCCGCCCTGAAGCTTCATCACATGCACTATCACATACACATATAAATATTCACCTCAATTGCTGATTCTCACACTTTCTCTTTCTTTCCTTCTCTAACATTTTTATCTTTGTTATATAAGATCTATCAATATTATACTGATCTATTCGGCGTAGGCCTCTTACAAGTCAGTTCTCAATGATAAAGACTCAGCTTCTATTCATTGAAATGTTATTCACTTTAATAATATAATCTAAGAAATCAATCTTCTGCATGTAGAATGAGTATTTTTCAGTGTTTATATAGAGTTGATACTATCTCAAGTGACTCAACACTTCTCAAACATGAGTATTGTGTTCTTTCTCTGTTTTTGAGAAGATTAGAATGTTATTCAGATATACTATACAGAAGATATTGACAAGACTCTGCAGTGTTTCATTTATATAGATTTGAAAGATGACTGAAGTATTATAAAAATCAAAAGATAAAACAAGATATTCAAAATTACTGTACTTAATATAAATAGTCATTTTTCAAATATTGTCTTCATTAACTCTGATTCTATGATAGACATCTTATATATCAATCTTTGAGAATATCTTTGCTTCAGATAATTGATCAATCATCTTGCTAATTAATAATAGTGAATAGTGATTCTTAACTGTCATTTTATTAAGATCTCTGTAGTCTATACATAGATGTAGTCTATCATTCTTCTTGAGTATAAAGAGTATAGATGTCTCTGTTGAACTCTTTGATAAATATATTCAGTTCTTTGATTACACTTCTTCAAGATATTTATGCAGAACATTCAATTTCTTTACAGATAAGTTGTAAAGAGACTCATACAGTATCATTACATCATCTTCAAGATAAATCTTATATTATATCTTGATATCAGGAAACTTTGCTGCTTCTCTTTCTAAAAAGACATTCTTAAAATCTGTAAAGAGACATTATATACATCTGTTTTCAATAACAGATACTGCTGCTAATCTTGCAGTGAGAATGATAACTTCTTCATCTATTCTTAAGTCTCAATCATCTGCTACACAGTATATTAACTCAATCTTCTTCTCAAGATTCTTCTGATGAAACTCTTCAGATTTCTCTATTACTGTCTCTTCATTAGTGAGATGATATCATCATATCTGAGTGACTCAGTCAATAAGAGAATTGTTTTCTCTCAATTATAAGAGATCTAGAATGATGTTCTCATCTATAATATTAACTGTGTGAAGAAGCAGACTGCTCTTCTTGAAGATTTCTTCTAAGTCTGTGATCACACACTTTGCTTAAATTATGCTAAAATAATGATATTTTATTTCATCTGTAAATTTCATATAATCTGATAGATCTATCTTCTTTCAATTCTTCATCAAAGAAAAGAAATAGAATATGAAGTTAATATCTACTCTGAAGTCAAGTAGACATCTCACTAATATCTTCTCATTCAGAGTATACATTGTGATTATAACATGAACTCAGAGATATGAGAATTATCAATTCTTTTCTTTCTCTTCTTTATCTTCTGTGAATATATTTGTCACTATAAATTGCTTTATAGACAGAATTATTATACTCTGAAGAAGTCTGTACTTCTCATCAATTTTTTTTTTTTTTTAAAAAAAGAAAAGACTTAGAAATAGTCAGACTTATAATAATTAAATGAATTTTAAACTGATTTTAAACTCTGTTTTAGAAATTCAAAAGAGAAGAATATTAAAACTGATAATTTATCTATACTAAGTGTCACGCTCCCGGCCGCGTCAAGGCCCCGCTGCGGTTCCACACGGCCCATCACTTCCATGCGGATGATTCCATCCATCCCGCAGGCCGTCCGAACCGGTTTCCAACCGCTCTATGACATCATTCAGATATATCATAGAAAGATCCGATTGATGGATATGAGAACCCCGCTTCTATACGAGGTCAGCAGATTACTTTTCCTTGGCAGTGAGGTGCCGCTGAGGTATCGCTCCGGCTATCCTCGCTCGTGGAATGGGAGGAGGTATCCGCTCATTGTCTATATAGAATAGCTAGATGCTGGCTCCCCATGAAAGGAGCCAGCGATTCGTTTTGCTCCTACTGGAATATATACAAGAGTTACTGCGTGCCTCATACAATCTTCTTAGTATACTAAGTATCATATCTGTGATATCCTCGCAATAACCCTGTAGCCTACAAGCTCGCTATTCAAGCAAGATAGTCAAGCCCACTCATACGGCTTCCCAAACAACTACCCCTATGTGACACCGCCGACTAGCCACCGCTTCGGTTCCGCCACGTTACACTAAGTTTCTACTTATATAAATATTCATGACAATGAATTGACTGATTCAGCTGTAAAAAAGAGTTCAGAATTAAGTAAATCTATTTAAAAAATAATATTCTGATCTTTTATAAAGAGAAAGATAAAAGAATCTTATTTAAATAAGTAAAATAAAAGTTAATAGAAATAAAAGAAGAGTATATATTATTCAAGATTTAAAATAAAACTTAACTGAAAATCTTGTTTAATTAAATATAAAAAGAAAATATTCTCATCTATAATTCAGCTGAAACTAGAATATAATTATTTCAAATCTTATATATAAAGATTTAATAATAGATTTGATTTAATAGAATACTTATTCTATAATATAAATGAAAATTCTGAGTATATTATAATATACTATATATTATATAATAGTCTCAGAGTCAGATTGAAAGAGAAGTATAATTTAAATTAATTAAATATGAAATTCTTATTCTTAACTGAGATAGAAATTAAATACTTAATAGACTTTCTATCAGAAACTCAAGTAGCTATAAGAAAATAACTAAATTCAGAAATATCTGAATATGAAGAGAAGAAAATTAATCAGATATAATTTATTAAAATAACTATATACTATCTTTGAATAATTTATTTTATTATAATCTCTCTTTACTTTACTTTTTCTTTTCTATTCTTTTCTATCTAGACTGACCGTGTGACCGTGTCTGAGATTAGAATCAGAATATTTAATAATTTCATTATTAATTCAACTGATTCTATTACACTGTTTTAACATTAGATAGTAGTCTTATACTGTCTCAGTGAGACTTACTATCTACTCTTATTACATTTTTCAAATGAGATTATAATTTTCACTTCTCAATTTAAATTATTTTTATTACTTTAAATGACTTTAAATCTCATTTGAGTGTTATTAAAAAGTGTTACTTTTTAAAAAATTAAAAATAGTCTAAAAAAAACCTTAAAATGTCTAAAAATAGTAACTTTATATTAAGAATGAAACTAAATGAAATCAAATGAGATTATTTTCTCATTTTTTTCAAGTCATGATCTCATTTTAAAATCTGATATATAGTCACTTTACATGTTTTTCTAATGATTAGTCTCAGCAGAATTCATGCTAAGAAATGTATAAGATCAGATTAAATGAGATTAAACATGAAATTCATAATTCTGACAGTCAGTCTATTTCTATCTACTTATTTAATATGTCTATCTTGAAGACTTTATTCTCTTTTTGTGGTTCAGAAGAACGTACAACTGTCGGATAATAACGCAGCCGCTTCCGAACTACTAGCGTACGAATGTAAAGAGGGCTCTAGCGGCCACTAATTAATTTAGTGTATGAGATTCAATATATAAGAAGCCGGCATACGCCTGTAATTGTACACGCTTAAGCAACCTTTGAATCACATCTGATAGCATGTCTAAAAACTGGTGAGAAGTACAGGCTTCTTCAGAGTGTGATAATTCTGTCTATGAAGTGATTTATAGTTATCATGTCAGTGTGGTTCTAGAACATCTCAAAAGATAGTGTATAAAGAGTGATGAGTGAAAGAGCATCTGATTGATACTGCTTTGCTTATTAAGGGAAAACTTCATATTCAGGTGAATGTCATGTATGCAAACAGATGAGATGTGAGAAAGAAAATGAGAGCAGTGAACCAGATTCAAAGAAGTCTGCTCTCTACTCAAAAGAAGAATAAAAGAGAGAGTGATCATCACTGAAGTTATATAATGATAACAGAAATCATATAACAATATAGTGATAGAGTGATATAGTGATATAACAATACAGTAATATAGTGATATAATGATACAGTGATATAACAATAGACATTATATAATTAATAAAAAAACCACTGAAATGAATATCTTTTCTAGCTGATATGAACAACACTCTTCTCTGCTATCTGAACTGAAAGATATGCAGAACCTTTCAGAGAATTTACTTAAAGCAGTAAGAAAAACAGCTGAGACTGCTGAACTGAAATCAAAGCTTCATACATGTACAAGAATTCTAAATGAGATTGAGGCCTTGTGTATGCAGTAGCAGGCTGAGACAGAAGTTAAACAACAATTAACATTTGCTGTGAATCAAGCATTCACTATGAAGAGCTTCACTGACACAATCACTATCATCAATAAGAATAGAGAAAACCAGATCTTAGATCTGTAGCAGAAGATTGAATGTTTATATAGACAGATAACTATGCTGAATCTGAAGATCTTACTACAATTGTTTATAATCTCTTCAGAAGTATATACATCATTGAAGACTGCTGTGTAGAATGAGAATCTAAGCATGAGATATATCAAGCTAAGAGATCTGCTGAAGTTATTAAGCTTCAATGATGACTGAAAAAATAATGCTGTAATCAGCTGACTAAGTCAGATATAATCATATTATTGAATTGAATATGAACTCACAGACAGACAGTTAACAGAATTTCAACAAGTCTTAAAATCTGTCACATTTCTACACAGAAAAGTGAAGTCATTATAAATGACTAATGAAAAGATAAATCTTACAGACTCAGAGTGATATTCATTCTCATAAATATGAAATGAGTTTTTCAAGTGAATCTTACACAACTTTGAGAAAGTGAATATATAAGATAAGTGTTATAAATGCTTCACTGAGTGTAGATAAGTAAGTAATCTTATATTATACTTCACACACTTCAGCTTATACTATCTCGCATTGAATGAAGAGCTTTCAACATCTTTCTATTTACAGATCTTCATTCATGATCTTATATCTGAGTTGAGAGTGAAATGAAAATGCTTAATCTCACAGTCAGATACAGTGAAGAAAGCATACAACATTTTTATTATATAAGAATAAGTGAGTCAATTGTAACAGAAAATACTGTAATCAAGTATGTTTCAGCAGAGAACAGATAATCAGACTTCTATAATATAAGTTATATATCTGAACATGATGAATCTAGATCTGAATGTCATTGCTAAAGTATTAAATTCTCTGAAAAAGAGATTCTCTGAGTGAAAATCTTGATATTATAAGTATTGAGCTTACTTCAACTGCAGACACTAAAATCATGATACAAAAGATTGTACTCAGTGTACACAGTCAAGAGAAGCAAGAGAGTTAAAAAACTAGCAGAATCAGTGAGTTTGAAGACACTTACTGATATTCTATGAAAAGTCTTTAAAGTGAAAGAGATGTCTGTGTTAGATAACTCTCTGAATTCTGTGAATACAAAGAAGAAGCAGGCTTCTGAATAAGATACAGATAAGAATGATGAAGTGAATACTCATCTCAATGTCTTAAGACCTGAAATGTTAATATATAGAGAGCACTTGAGTAAGAATTGAGAGATAACTGCAAAAGTGTTAGTAGATACAGAAGCTTCTATACAATATATTAATAATTATATAATCTGAAGATTGAAAGAGATCTGCTGAGTGAAGAATTTCTGATACATAAGATTATCTGATAACTAATATTTGATATTATCTGTAAGAGTAAGAGTTTCCTTGCACTTCAGAGAATGATCTTACTATATTTGAGTGTGAGAGCTGCAGAATATGAAATACAATCTTATTCTCAGACTTAACTAGTTTCAAAGATTCAATCTGCAGATTCAATGATATACATATCATATACAGTTGACTGATAGAAAGAAAATGATTCATATAATTCTATTAACTGATATAAGAAGGACATTTCATGCCTCTGATATAGAAGAATTAAATCTACTTATACATTAACAAGCAAAGAGAATGATCTGTAAGATCTTATTTAAAAGTATTCTGTATATTATACAGAATCTGAAAGTGGAGAAAATCAAGATAAAGAATATACAGAAGAACAAGTGTATGAAGAAGCTTCTGAAGAAGTATGAGAAGATCTTCTGAACAGATCTTTCATCAGAATTGCTGCTGAAATAAGAATTTATATATGAGATTAACACAGAGAATGCAAAACCAGTCAATCAGAATACATACTCTCTGTCACAAACATATCTCAAAGAATAGAAGTATCAGATCACTGACCTTCTAGAATGTAATCTTATATAACTCTCATCAAGTGTGTGAGGCTTTTCAGTTCTATTTATGAAAAAGACAGATGAGAAGTGATGAATGTGTATCAATTATTAAGTACTTAATAAGCTTATAATCAAGAATAAATATTCACTGCTATGAATTCAACAACAGTTGAATACAGTCAGAAATACTCAATATCTATCAAAGATTGATCTTCTCTCAGAATACTGATAGATCTGTGTAGACAAACTGTCAGTCTCATGAACTGTGTTTAATATGTAATAAGAAAAGTTTGAATTCCTGATAATATTATTTAATCTGATAAATGCATCTGTCATCTTTTAAACAATGATGAATATAATTCTTCATAAACAGAATGAAATCTCATATCTTGTATATCTCAATGATATTCTAGTCTTTTCAAACTTATATAATGAATATCTGAAGCATTTTAATGAAGTGCTTATAACTCTGATAGAGTATAAGCTCTACATTAAATCAATCAAGTATGTGTTTGAAATGAAAGAGTTGAAGTTTGTAGAATATATAGTAAGTGATAACTGTATACATCTCATTTCAGAGAAATTGAATGTTATAGTGAATTAATCACAGCTGAGAAACATACATCATGTATAACAGTTTCTTAAGTTAATCTCATACTACTGCAGATTTATTAAGAATTTCACATGAATATCTGTATCACTCTCAGATCTCTTAAGAGAAATAGATGTAAATCTGTGAAAGAAGAAGTTTCATTCAATCATCTGAAATACTGTGTGTGAAGAGGCTTTTCTCACACTGAGAAAATGTATAATAACATTCTCAGTGCTTATTTAATCAGATTATGATAAATCTTTCTACATTGAGACAGATACATCTGAATGAGCTATCAGAGACACTCTTCTACAGATGAGTAAGAATGACAAGCTGTATCTGATAATATATGATAATAGAAAACTATCAAGCACTGAGCTCAATTACTCAGTGTATGAAAAGAAATTGCTAGTAATTAAGCATACACTGGCATTGTAAGATAGATATATTGATAATAAGTATATAATAACAGTGATCACAGATTATGAAAGCCTTATCTATCTATAATCAATGATAAAATCTTTCAAACACTTAGTACATTGAATCTCAGAGTTTCAAGTGTACAATCTTCATATTAAATACTGAAAGAAATTGAATACTGTGATATCTGATACAATCAGTTGCAGATCTGATTTCATGAGTGAGAGTTCTGTGAATCAGGCACAAGAAATGGTTGTATTAAATACACTGAGAAGATGTAAGAAATCAGAATGAGTGAACACTATAATCTCTCACTTGAAGAATGATAAGATGTTGAATGATAAGTGTCTTATAAGAGTAGTAGAAGAGATGCTTCTGAACTTCAAGCTAAGAAAATTAAGAAATGAAAATGATGTTGTGCTTTACTGTGATCTAGAATATATAGAAGCTCTCTATCTAGAATCTTTATTTAGACATGACTTAGTGACTCATATGTATAAGGAATTCAGTGACTTAGAAAGCTCTGAACTTATGAGTGTACTCAAATCAAGAGTATACTGACTAAGCATGACTGAGAACATTCAGATGTACACTCATAAGTGTCTGAATTATCAGGTTGTGAAAGAATCTAAGAAAGAGTTAGAATATGAGAAAGTATAACATCAGATAAAGTGTATAATACAACTGTTTAAATAATGAAGAGTGAATCTCATAAATATATTATTATAAACATCAAATGAAAATTGATGAATAATCACTACTATTAATTACACTACTGACTAGTCAGTTATGAAAGCAGTTTCAGAGATGATAGAGAAGATGATAACAAAGTTTCTATATAATAAGATCTATATTAACTATGAAATGCTGTGTGAGATTCTAACTGATAATAATACAAACCTTGTAGAAGAAGTGATGAGGTATTTCATAAGCCAGTTACAGACAAGATATTGTAGAACAACATCATATCATTCACAGATGAATGAAAAGATGAAATACTTAAATGAAATCTTGAATAACATGCTGATGAAATATCTAGTGAGCAAGTCTATAAGACTATGAAATGAATATCTCAGACAGGTGCTATTGACCATGCGGATTCAACAGCATGCAGTCTTCAAGTGTTCATCATTCTACCTGTTGTATGAATTGCATCCGCGCATCCCGGAGAATGCTTTGAAAAAGGTGAGAGAGAGAGCAGTTACAGACACAGCAGTAGTAGTTACAGACACAACAGTCACAGATGCAGAATCAAGATTGAAAGAGATCAGTCACACATGTGTAAAAGCTAATAAGTTACTTCTGAACTGAGCAATTCAATTGAAAAGAATACAAGACTCACTTATTAAGAAATTGAGTCTCAAGATAAGAACATAAGTTCTCATACACAATGAGAGTTCTGAGAAGTTTCAATCTAGATGATTTAAGTTATATAAAATACTCAAATCACATTCTCTGAGAATATATGCATTGAAAGAACTAGAGAGATGAGTCTTATACAACTTAATTAATGATTTATAACTTATAAAAGCAAAGATATAAGATCTGAGTGAATTATAATTATCTACAGCACTATTATCAGTGTTGAAAAAGAAGAGACTTACAATTGAAAAGTCTCATAAAATAAGAGAAATCATAGATGCTTATGAATCAGATAATCTCACTTATTTCAATCTTTTCATAATTATAAGAAAAGAATGAAAAGTAATAAAGAAATCAGATGAATGTCACACTTTAATAAGTAATAAGACTGTAGCTGATCATATGATAATACACTGCAGACAGTGAGTGCAATGTAATAAAGAGCAGTCTCAGAGTGACAGACTTGTATATAAGTCAGATTGCAGAAGAAAAAGAAATTCAGAGTTGAATTTAACTGTTTATATCAGTTCAATTATAGAGATCACAGAGAATGAACTATCTGAAACATTTATGAATGTGTGAGATCAAGTCATCTTAATCTCTGAGAATGCTCAGAGATCAGATAAGATTAGTTTCAATGAGCTGTTCACTATAGTAATCTAAGTGAGTGAAGAGAGACAGTATAATATATAAGATAGAATTACAAAAGATGAAAGCTGCTGAATCTAGTCACTGAACACTGTACTATATAGAGATTGCATAAGAGTAGTGACTAGCAGATAAAGAAGAAGTGTAAGAAAAGAAATAATGAATTGATTATCAACTGTAAGAATCAGCTGTAAAAGACAAAAGTTATTATACATATCTTATTCATTTTCATACATTATATATTTAATCTATTTTCAATGTCACATCATCTGAAAAAACATTAAAAATAAAGAAAATCTCAAAACTTGAAATCTGTAAGAAATTTAAGAGCTGTAAGTCACTCTTGCAATAACACTGTATATATCTTCAATTTCTCTATCACTCTGTATATAACATTAATGTCATTTATCACAAGATTGGCTGGAATGCCAATATAGAAATACACACATGTATGTGTAGAGAAATTGAAGAAGAGTGTAGAACTCACAGAATCAGAAGCCAGAGCAGAGAGAACAGAGATAGAAGAAATAGAAGAAGAAGAAGACACAGAACTGAATGAATAATAACAGAAGTCACTCAGAACTGAATACTTATAATCTGATATACACACAATCTTCTTCACAGAGAAGAAAGAGAAAGTGATAGAAGAAGCTTGAAGATAAGAGAAAGTAGTCTCTACAGTATTATCATCTTTGATTAGAATGATCTCTGACACTGAAGTAACTAAGAACTATTGTTAGTATACAAAAATTAAAAAATCAGAGATGAGAACAGTTACTGAATGAATAATCACTGATCTTAGAGTTGTACACATAATTACAATATGTATGAGACTTCTCAGAAAGAGAGAGAGAGATACAGAGAAATACAGAAAGTAGAACACAGCATGTGAATAGCTCATTCTCACAATGACATCTCAGACAAGACATATGAGTCTCACACTTATAAGTGTAAAAGAGTATGATATTTGTATTTCTGTTTCTGAAAACACAGATATCTTTCACCTGCATTATGAAGTTGAATAACAGATATCAGAGAATAGATTAATACAGATCTATTATTCTGAAGAAATTCATTAAAATAAATATCTCTATGATATTAAACTTTACAGTTATAAAAAGTTTCTTAATGTCTGTGAATATTATAACTTCATACACAGTAAAATCTATAACAATTTTTCCTAAGAACAGAAAAATCAGTGTCAGAAAAGAAAAAATGAAAAAGAAAAAAACTTACAATCTTAACACTGTTAAGAGAGAGAGTGATTCTCTGAAATGAATAAATGATTACTTCATTATAAATATTTAAAATGAATATAATAATCAGCATCTATAACTGAGCTTCAGAGCCAGCGTGGCTCAGTTGGTAAGACTGATAATCAAGGCCGCTGTCACGCTCCCGGCCGCGCCAAGGCCCCGCTGCGGTTCCACACGGCCCATCGCTTCCATGTGGATGATTTCATCCATCCCGCAGGCTGTCTGAACTGGTTTTCAACCGCTCTATGACATCATTCAGATATATCATAGGAAGATCTGATTGATGAATATAAGAACCCCGCTTCTATACAAGGTCAGCAGATTACTCTTCCTTGGCAATGAGATGCTGCTGAGGTATCACTCCGGCTATCCTCGCCTGTGGAATGAGAGGAGGGTATCTGCTCATTGTCTATATAGAATAGCTAGATGCTGACTCCTCATCAAAGAAGTCAGTGATTCATTTCTTTTCTCCTATAGAAATAATATACACAAGAGTTACTGTGTGTCTCATACAATCTTCTTAGTATACTAAGTATCATATCTGTGATATCCTCACAATAACCCTGTAGCCTATGAGCTCGCTATTCAAGCAAGATAGTCAAGCTCACTCATACAGCTTTCTAAACAACTATCTCTATATGATGTCACTGACTAGTCACTGCTTCAGTTCTATCATGTTACAATTCAAATCACTTAACCTGATTACACATTTGAATCAGTCAAGCTCTAATAGATCAATATGGCCCCACACACCTGTGCTGAGACTGACCTGACCCCATCCTCTGGAAGAAACACTACATCATTCCCTAGAGTGTATACACCTCTACCTCAGCAGGAATTCAAGATTCCTGAACCTGCTGCACATTTTGACATGAGCTCTTCAACTGCCCTGCCACCGCCGCGGCCTCTACACACCTACATCTATCATGAAGATAGAGAGATTAAGGTCAGAGATTCACTGAGATATAAGAGAAACATCTTGTCTGAATTTCACAGCTTTATTCATACTCTTGAATGAAAATTCCACCTTAATCTGAGCCAGTATAATACTCATGAGATATAAGTAATATACACTGTCAACCTTCTTGAAGGTATCTCTGCAACTACTTGAGTCATTAAGAAGAGAGAGCTTAAGTGTATCAATACTGTCATAACTTAAGAAGAATTTAAGAACTTTCTACTGAATCAAATTGAAGATCACTGCAATCACAGCTTCACAGCAGTACAGTGATTCAACTTATTATATTAATGAGATAATGAAAATTCTTTCAATTTCAACATAAGATTCAAAGAATATTAAGAGGAATTAACTGATGATTTGAATCAATTAAAAACACAGCTTTATCTTACAAAGCTGACTCATAAAGTGCAGATAATGATATCACAGTATCAGAGTTCATCAACTAATTACACTGAGCTTGTTAACCTGGCTTTCTGAATCTATTTGAATAATCAATTCTCTGAGAAAAAGGTCAACAAGACCTCTTCTAAGCAATTAATGACAGAATCTAAACAGTGTCATGACAGCTTCAGTGCAGAGAAAGTAAAGAAGAATTTCAAGTATTCTGATTCTTCACTCACTGCAAAGAAATATTAAAAAAGATTTGACAAAGATCTCTGTTTCAACTGTGAAGCTGATAATTACTATATCAGTGATTGCAAGAAGCTGAAGAAGAGAAGGAACTGAGAAGACATCTTCTCAAAGTTAACTTCTCTTCTGACAAACATATTCATGAAAGATAAAGAAGAGAAAGAAAAGAATTGATAATTCTTATATCTTTAAGTTCATATTACAATCACAATACATACTCTGAATGAGAAGATATCAGTGAGATGCTTACTTAACTCTGAGATGAATATTAACTTCATATTCTATTTCTTTTCTTTGATGAAGAATTGAAAGAAGATAGATTTATCAGATCATGTGAAATTTACAGATGAAATGAAATATCACTGTTTTAGTATAATTTAAGCAAAGTGTGTGATCACAGACTCAGAAGAAATCTTTAAGAAGAGCAGTCTGCTTCTTCATACAGTCAATATCATAGATAAGAATGTCATTCTAGATCTTCTGTGATTGAGAGAAAACAATTCTCTCATTGACTGAGTCACTCAGATGTGATGATACTGTTTCACTGATGAAGAGACAGTAATAGAGAAATCTGAAGAGTTTCATTGAAAGAATCTTGAGAAAAAGATTGAGTTGATATACTGTGTAGCAGGTGATTGAGACTTGAAAATAGATGAAGAAGTCATCACTCTCACTGTAAGATTAGCAGCAGTATCTGTTATTAAAGATAAATGTACATGACATCTCTTTACAGATTTTAAGAATGTCTTTTCAGAAAAGAAAGCAGCAAAGTTTCCTGACATCAAGATATGATATAAGATTTATCTTGAAGACAGTGCAATGACACTGTACAGATCTCTTTACAACTTGTCTGTAAAGAAGTTGAATGTTCTGCACAAATATCTTGAAGAAGCATAATCAAAGAACTGAATACATTCATCAAAGAGTTCAGCAGAGATGTCTATACTCTTTGTGTCTAAGAAGAATGATAGACTACATCTATGTGTAGACTACAGAGGCCTTAATAAGATGATAGTTAAGAATCACTATTCATTACTATTAATCAATGAGATGATCAATTGATTATCTGAAGTAAAGATATTCTTGAAGATTGATATACAGAATGTCTATCATAGAATCAGAGTTAACAAAGATGACATTTGAAAAACAGTTTTTCATATCAAGTACAGTAATTTTGAATATCTTGTTTTATCTTTTGATCTTTATAACACTTCAGTCATCTTCCAGATCTATATAAATGAGATGCTGCAGAGCCTTGTCAACATCTTCTGCATAGTATATCTGAATGACATTTTAATCTTCTCAAAATCAGAGAAAGAACATGATACTCATGTTTAAGAAGTGTTGAGTCACTTGAGACAGTATCAACTCTATATAAACACTGAAAAATGCTCATTCTACATGCAGGAGATTGATTTCTTAGATTATGTTATTGAGATGAATGATATTTCAATGAACAGGAGCCAGATCTTCATCATTGAGAACTGGCCAGCGCCGCGGATGTACTGTGAGATGCAGGTGTTTCTAGGATTTGCAAATTTCTACAAACAATTCATCTATGCATATTCATGAATTACTGCTTCTCTTACAGATCTGTTGAAGAGAAGTGTGAAAGACAGAAAAACAGAACTGTTTATTCTCATTCAAGACACTGTACAGGTATTTGCAGAATTGAAACAAGCTTTTACAGATGTCACAATACTGAATCATTTTAACCCTGACTTATTCAGTCAGTGTGAGACTGATGCATCTGAGAATGAGATCTGTGAAATCTTTTCACAGTTGACACTGAAGACCTTTCAACATTGAAAGAATCAGAGAATAATCACTTCTGAGAAAATAGATAATGAATTGTCTGTGAGAGAAGACTTTTTCACAGAGTCTATAAGACACTGTGAATGAAGATTAGTAACCTTCTTCTTCAAGAAGTTATCACTTATGCAGAGAAGGTATGATACTCATGATCAGAAGATATTAGCAATTATCAAATTCTTTAAGATCTGATGACATTATCTTCAGAGTAGTAAGTACTCAGTGTAAGTTCTCACTGATCATGCAAATCTACATTACTTCTTAATAATAAAGAGCTTGACAGAACATCAAGTTAGATAGGCAGAGCTGCTTTCAGAGTATAATTTCTATATCTGATACTGTTCAGATCAGCTTAACTCTGCTGACACACTGTCTAAATAACCTGATTATAATATCATTGATGTGAAGAAGAATTCTATAAAAGAATCTCTGTCATCACTGCAGAAGAAGCTGACTGCAGAGAATTGAAGTTCTCTAAAGCTCAGAAACAGCACTGGAGAGGCAGCTGTGTGACTCAGTATAGAAGATGAAAGAGAATCTGAGTCTCTGTGAAAGACTGACACTGAAGATCATGAGCTTCTTGTATCATATCTTACAATTATTGAATTAGCAAAGAATGAAACAGTCTACAATCTTTCAATCTGACTATTTTTGAAATTCATTGATGAGTTATAGAAGGAGGACACCTCTACTGCAGCTTGAATTCAAAAGTTAAAGAAGAAAGAATCTGATTTGAACTTGAAAGAGACAGGCCCTGAGCAGAACAGTGCTGCTAAGAAACTAAGTCACTGATAACTAGAAGAATGTGAACTTCTACTGCTGAATGATTCAGTCTTCATCTCTTATAGCAGAGTGATGTATCAGAAGTTATTGAGAATTCATCATAATGATTCTCATACAGAGTACTTCAGATTAGAGAAGACTGAGAAGCTTCTAAAATGTAAATACACTTGAAACAAGCTTCAGACAGATGTCAAAGAGTATATTAAAACTTATAATATCTGTCAAAGAATAAAGATTCTGCAGTATAAGCAATACAGCAAGTTAATATCACTGCCTGTTTCAAAGAATTCATGATAGAATCTATCAATGAATTTCATAGTTGACCTGCTGAAGTCAACAAGAGTCAAAGAATATGACTTAATTTTAATCATTGTTAACTGCTTTATAAAGATGACTAGATATATCTCTACTTATAAAAAGATTAAAGCCTCTGAATTGACTGACCTGTTTTTAAATATCATTATTCATAATCACAGTGCTCTGAAATCATTGATAACAGATTGAGAATTCCTCTTCATCAGTAAATACTGATCAGCTTTTTGCTATTATCTTATGATAAGATGTCTTCTCAGTACTGTATTTCATTCACAGATCAATGATCAGACTGAACATCAGAATCAGACACTAGAACAGCATCTTTAAGTGTTCTATTTATATTATCAGAATGATTGACTCAAACATCTTCTGATTATCAAATTCATATATAATAATACAAAGAATGTAATCTTAAAGATATCTTCTTTCTATGCTTATTATGAATATAATTCTTCATTACTCAGTGATGTCACAGATGATGTTTCAAAGAGAGAAATAGACAGTCAGAATGTCAGATAGATACAGAGAATGAAGTATCTCTCAGTGTCAGAAGTAAAAGTGAGATTGAAACTTTTGAACAAAATTCATGAGAAGATGATAAAAAGTATCTATCACACTTAGAAGTAGTAGATGAAATACTATAATCAAAAACATCTTCTAATGAAGTTCTCAATAGAAAATCAAGTGCTACTTTCAGCAAAGAATATCAAGATAACAAGATTATATAAGAAGCTCAGTGAGCAGTGACTAGAACCTTTCCTGATAATAAGAGTAGTAAGTAAGCAGACATATAAGTTAAAATTACTCATAGAATTGAAATCAATTCATTCTGTTTTTCACATTTTCTATTTGAAGCTCTATAAGTAACATCTCAAAGCAGAGCCACCTCAGCTGAATAATATCAAGATTGAGAATGATACTGAATATCTTATAAAGAAAATATTGAATAAGTAAACATATTATAACAAGCTTCAATATCTCATCAAATGAGAAGAATATTCATCATCAGAGAATTTATGAGAATTGCTTAAGCATTTGAAAAATGCTGAGAAAGAGATTGTAAGCTATGAGACAGCTAGTAGAGACTGCTCTATTACACATTAGAGACATTGAGTAAGAAATACTGCTTAAAGACTTCTCATTTTTCTCAAAGAGTTTTTTAGAGATGATCTCACAGTAATAAGCTGATGTCTTATAGACTCTGTAACACTCTTCTTCTATTTTTCTCTTAAAGAATTTTTTAGAAGTTTAATAAGACTACATAAGTATAAAATTTCTGAAGTGATTAATAAGAAAAGAAAGAAATATTTGAAATCAATAAAAAGATTAATATTAATCAACTCACAGACTGCTGCTAATCTAATGAGGCTGCAGCTCATTAAAAAAGTAAAAAGAAGAAATCTCAGAGTCTACTCATTAACAATCACACTCTTATCAAACTCATTCTTTATCATTGAAGTCTTCAGTATCAGTATCTTTGTCTACTGAGAAGTTAGCACTGCAGCACTGCAGAAGAGCAGAAGAAATGTATAAAATATTAACTTATTAACTTACAAAACATCTCAGTTATCTGCTTCAATTGAAGTGAGATTCTCTTTAATCAGTGATTGATCTCTGCAGCACTTTCAACAGCAGCACTGACTGATCTCTTCTTAAGATTAGTTATTCTGAGATGTTTTTTCATCTCAGAGACTCACACTTTCATCTTCTTTTACAGATGAGTAAGAAGAATCTTCTCAGTCTTGATAGAATCTGTCAACACTTAAAGCTCTGAGATTCTTGCTCTGTACTGCTTGAGCATCTAGACTTCTTATCAGAACTGACACAATGTCTTTCTGTGAGATAATACTTACAGAGAGACAGAAGTCATTGTTACAGATATAACAGAAATAATAGAAGTGAAAGAAGAGACAGATGTATAAAATCCCTCTCTTCTTCAGCTGCTTAACACAGTGTAGACAAGTAGCAGTATCAGCCAGAGACTGCACTGAAGCCTTCTCACAGAGAGAAGACAAAGAAACTGCAGAATTCTGTGAACTCAACTCAGCAGCATTCTGAGCAGGGCTTAAGTGTGCTGTGAAAGAGGAACTACAGATTGAGCTTCTCAGAGCCACTGTTCTCAGAATCAAGCTCTCTCCAGGTTTCTCTCTGAATGATCACACAGGGTCATACACCACTGTATTGACTGGGGGGGGAGGCGGCGTTGCAACAGCAGCAGGGAGGGCAGAGGACAGATCAGATGCAGACACATCAGCTGGCAGAAGAGATGACATCTCACTGCAGAGCACAGCAACTTCTGCCACAGCTGCAAGAGAAGCAGGAGAAGATGTGATGATGAGAGTGATGCTCCCGCGGCTCATTGACATCGCTGCCTTCAACCTGGCTTTCTTGACAGTCACAGAGGCCGCCGCCACATCATGAAGACATTTGTTATTCACTAGAAAACATCAGAATAAGCCCTTGATTGTTCTTCAAGAATAATACTCTCATACACTCACTATTGCAATTGAGAGAGAGGAGAAGAAAAATGTTTCACAGAGAGAGAAATCTTTTTGAAAAATCCTGTCACTACTGTTAACTTTGTTCCTAAAAATACACCACTTTTGCAGAGAATTTCATATATAGAACAGAATATGTTAAAAGATCTACAAGTCACTTATTAATTACATTTTTCATCTTTCAAATCAATATATAAGGAACTCACTTACAACATGTTTGATTTGAATGAAGATGAAAAAAGAAAGATCTACACAGTTAGCAGAAAAACTCATCTATTTCTTTATATCATGTGCAGTATATATACTGTTAATCAGTTGATAACTGTTGCTATACAACAAAGATAATTTCTAATTCAGTAATCTTGAGAGCATAGAGACTATATTCTTAAAGAGAAGAGCATTGTCATACTCTCAGTCATGTCAAGGCCTCACTGTGATTTCACACAGCTCATTACTTTCATGCAGATGATTTCATTCATTCTGCAGACTGTCTGAACTGGTTTCCAACTGCTCTATGACATTATTCAGATATATTATAGAAAGATCTGATTGATGAATATGAGAACCTCACTTCTATACAAGGTCAGCAGATTACTCTTCCTTGATAATGAGGCACTGCTGAGGTATCACTCCAGCTATTCTTACCTGTGAAATGAGAGAAGAGTATCCGCTCATTGTCTATATAGAATAGCTAGATACTGGCTTCTCATCAAAGAAGTCAGTGATTTGTTTCTTTTCTTCTACAGGAATAATATACACAAGAGTTACTGTGTGCCTCATACAATCTTCTTAGTATACTAAGTACCATATCTGTGATATCCTCATAATAACCCTGTAGCCTATGAGCTCGCTATTCAAGCAAGATAGTCAAGCCCACTCATACAGCTTCTCAAACAACTACCCCTACGTAACGCCGCCGACTAGCCACCGCTTCGGTTCCGCCATGTTACAGCCGCACACATTAGAGATGTGTGGGTTCAAATCTCACTGCTGGCATCTGTCACTTCTTACTCATGAAAGCCCTCATGTAATAGAGACTGAGCCTAATTAGTAAGACTTGATGCAGGGTAGAACTCTCTACTGCAAGTCAAGTCACTAGTTAAGTGAGATTCTGCAAACACTTATCAGAGCTGATATGAGATATCAATATCTCACTATTCTACTATGCATCTGTCAAGGTTCTAATAATATAGAGTCAAGTCTAATACAGTGATTATACACTACTTAAATAAGTTCTTAACTAGAGCTGTCATTGAAGCCTGGCTTCTTCTCAAATACAGAGAATAATTTTAAAAATCATCTGACTAGCAGGTCTAGACACATATCTAGACTCTAGACAGAGCACTCTGATAGACTAGAGACTGCAAGCTCACTGTCAACTTCTAATACTGACAGGGAGAACTGCAGTCATCAAGTCTATGATTAGTCTCTAACACAGAGCAAGGCTATGACAGCTGATTGATAGGTCTATGAGCATCTAATGAGACTGAGATCAGCAACCGGAAGCTTGGTGTGTACATCATCAAGTGAGTGATGACAGTCACTAACTAACATCTCTGGAAATTAGTGGCTGGCCTGAGAGGACAGACGCGGTGGTCAGTTAATTATAGAGAGTTAAATGTAATTAGCTTAAGATGCATCCTGCGGGTGGCTAGCGCCTGTAGTTCAAAAGAGAAGAATATCAAAACTGATAATTCATCTGCATTGAGTTCCTGCTCATATGAATATTCATGACAATGAATTGGCTGATTCAGCTGCAAAAAAGAGTTCAGAATTAAGCAGATCTATTCAAAAAACAGTGTCCTGGTCTTTTATAAAGAGAAAGATAAAAGAATCTTGTTTAAACAAGTGAAATGAAAGCTGGCAGAAACAAAAGAAGAGTATACATTATTCAAGATTTGAGACAAAACCAAAGTGGAAATCTTGTTCAATTAAATGTAAAAAGAAAATATTCTCATCTATAATTCAGCTGAAACTGTAAGAAATTCCGCTCCTCGCGGATTCTTTACCTCTATTCCTATCTCTTGTGTAATCAATAGGGCTAGCGGCTCTTGGCTACACACAACTATATAGACTGGAGTTCACAAATACTATTTACAACTCAGCTTGAATACTATTATACATTTAATCTCTATATTTTATCTTTCTACTATGAATACTTCTAGTAGTTAACAGTACATATTATGTCAAGCTGCAAACACCTGAATAATCACCTGTGAGCACTTATTCTTATATTTCAAGCTCAGTCAGTCAGCAACTGCCTGTTATGACTGAAAGAACTAGAAACTTATATACTTCAATCTCTGTAAACTCTACTGCAGATACTCAGAAGTAGTCACCTGAATCATGAATACTCTCTGTGAAAGAAGTCTCAGAGAACTTATTAATCACTCACAGAACACTATTCTCTGCATCTGTGACAGAGAAACTCTCTGAACTCATGAATGAATCAATCTCAGTGAAGAACATTCTTGAGCATCTCTCACAGAATCAAGCTATTTTTCTACAAGAAATGCTTACTGTCTGTAAACACTCTTAAACTGAGTCTCTAGACATGATCTTCAGAGACACTTATGAACTGAAAAGAAACTTTCTTAAGCTGTGATCACTTAAGATCACTTATTGAATCACAATCTATAAAAGCTTTTGCAAGTTTGCATTTGAAATTGACTCACAAGTCTGACTGTGTGACATGAAAGATGAAGAAGCTGTTATCTATATAATGACAGATCTCTATTACACTGAAGTCAAGAACTGGCTGAATCATCTAGAGAATGATTATGAGAGATTCTACTGATCTGTTCTCAAGACCTATCTAGAGAATAAGTTAAAGAACTCTGTGAGCTGGACAGAGAATATCTGAGTTATAATCATCAATATTAGAAAAAGAGGTGAGAAATCTGATAAAGACTACTTGCAGTGTTTCATAGAATTGTGATATGAATTGAGATCTGTGAAAACAGAGCCCTGAAACAAGACCTGAATGATGATGTTTATAAAGAGACTGAATAAAGACATGCAGAATAAGCTCATTGAGCAAGACTCTAAGTTCTTGACTCTGAAGAAACTGATGACTCTCATTCATCACTTATGAATCACTATGAGAGTCACAGATCTGTGAAGAGTGAATCACTGACTGACTCTGTGAGAGTCAGGACAACAGAGGACAGATTTATTAGAAAAAGATGATAAGATACAGAGAGATTTGCATCTGACTGCTGAGCAGAGAGAAAGAGCTTTATAAGCTTCTGTGAACAGAGTGTATAATAGAGAGATTAAGAAAAAGAGACTCTGCTTTATCTGTTCTAAATCAGAATATCTTCATACAAACTGTCTGAATAAATCAAAATAGAAATTTGAGAAGTTGTGAACAGAGTCAGTAACAGCCTTCTTAAGAGTCTTGAAGCTGACACCTGAATCTGTTGCTCTCTCAATGAAAATGCTTGCTTATGAGAAGAGACTGCATCACAGTACTGCTATCTCACAAGCATGAAAAGTATTGATGAACTCAGAATCCCAGATCACTGTAATGTCTCTAAAGCTTATGAAGTGAATGAGCTGAAAGATGAAGACTGAGAACCTGCTCTTATAACAAGCAGGATGTGAGAACTCAGATCTGAGAGCTGAGAGACTTATGAGAGTTATCTTTGAATTATAAGATCTCTCTGAAACCTGAAAGAGATTTGCAGAAACTGTGATTATCATAGACATTGCAGATAACATGTACTTGAGACTTGTATAACTTTAAAAACACAATCTGCACATAGCTGTCTGTGAGTCAGATTTATACTTCTAATCAGTGTTGATAGATTCACTTATAGAGATAGAATCAGTTGATGCTGCAGAGTTAATTAGAGAAGATAAGCTCATCTATATAATGACTTTGCAAGTGTCTGAGAATCTCACAGTCATGAAAACTGAGCTTCAGATATCAGAGAAATATCAAGATCTCACAGAGATATTCAGCTCAGTAAAGACAGCTGAGCTTCTCTCTCACTGTGAGAAGAATCTGATAATAGATTTAATAGAAGAGCAGAAATTCTTCTGAGAATCAATCTATAAGCTCTCTTATCATAAGACAGAGATCTTACAGATCTATATGAAGAAGAATCTGAAGAATGACTTTATCTGATCTTCACAGGCCTTCATGAAAGTCTCTGTGATGTTTATAAAGAAGAAGAATGAAGATCTCAGATTGTGTGTAGACTACTGTAATCTGAACTTCAAGATAATAAAGAGCTGCTATTCTCTGTCTCTGATTGAGAATGTGATCAACTGTCTCACAGAAGCTGTCATATTCATACAACTAAATGTAATCAATGTATATACATGACTGTGAATACAGTCTGAAAATGAATGAAAGACTGCTTTTAGAACTGCACTGAGATTGTTTGAATATCTAGTAATATCTTTTAATCTGACTAATATCTCTGCAGTATTTCAGTCTTTTATCAATAAAACACTTCATATATATCTGAATGTCTTTATGATAATATATCTGAATGATGTGATGATGTACTCTGTGAAGAAGAAAGAACACACTGAGTATGTGTGAAGTATGTTGAAGATCTTAGATAAGACAGAACTGTATATTAAGCTTGTGAAGTACAACTTCAGTGTCTGCTGAATTAATTTTCTAGAATATGTAATCACTGCAGATAATATTCAGATAGAATCTTCATGAATTGAGATTATTCTATTATAATCAGAGTTAACTAGTATTCATAAGATTCAGATCTTTCTGAGCTTTGTGAATTTCTATAGATGATTTATCTTTACATTTATAAGAATCTTCTTGACTCTTACAGACATGCTGAAGAGTGAAAATAAAAAGAAGTCATTCTGTGAATAGAGAATGAAAAGATTGTTAAGAAGAAAGAACTGTAAGAACTTTCTTATCTCAGAAGCTTATGAGGTCTTTACAAGATTGAAACAGATATTCACAGACACAGTGATACTGTTTCACTTTGATTTCTTACTCTTAATCAGATTGAAGACAGATGTCTTCTTCTTTACAATTTTAGAAATAGTCTTACAACTACAGTCAAATGAGAACTGAGTTTCAGTAGTCTTTTTCTTATGAAAGATGCAATCTGCAGAGATCAACTATAACATTCATAATTAGAAGCTTCTTATAATAGTGAAATTCTTTCATCACTGATGTTACTACTTTGAGAATCTTATGACAGTGATTACTGTTAGAACTGATCATGACAGCTTATAACAGTTTACTTCAATCAAGAAACTCTCACAGCAGCAGATTCACTGAGCTCAGAGACTGAGTGAGTTCTGATTCAAGATAGAATATATTAAGAGAACTAAGAACTCAGCAGACAGACTCTCTCACAGATCAGACTATATTAAGAAGATCAGAATGACAGACACAGAGAGACTAGAGAAGACAGAAAAGCTTCATAAGATGCTTAGACTGAGTGTTATGAAGAGATTAACTGAAGAGTCTCTCAATTCTCTGTAAGAGAAGAGAGAAGAGAAAGAGAAGAAGTCTGTATAACTACTCTCTATAATACTGAGAGTCAACACTCTGAAGATCTCTGTGAGAATTCTTGAAGAGAATATCTATAATCTGAAGAGTTTGCAGGCTTTGAGAAGCACTGTGAAAGATCTGATGTAAGAGAAAACAGAGTATAAGTCTTTATAAGATCTTCTATTCAGATTGTCTGAACTGTAACTGAAGAATGAATATGCTCAGTATATTCAGAAACTGCTCATGACAGAGATTAATTCTGCAGAAATAAAGAATTGAAGAGACTTAAATAACCTCTTATAAAGAGAGGGTCAGATTTATGTGCCTGTGAATGAGTTTCTATACATAGAACTCATCAAAAGATATTATAACTCTTCTCTAGCAGGTCATTTTATAGACACTAGAACTCATGAGTTACTTATAAGAAAATACTTCTGACTGAAGATGTAAGAACTTGTGAAGAAGATAGTGAATTCTTGTACTGTTTATCAGAATTTGTAGATAGTGTGATTCAGATTATATGAAGAACTTACTTCTCTATTCATCTTACAGAAACCTTGAGAACAGCTAGAAATGAATGCTCTTGTGAGTCTCTCTGAAAGTAAGAATATATATGATGCCTGCTTTGACAGTGTGCTGATAATAGTGAATTACTTTATCAAGATGACACACTTTATACTCATCTGTAAGAACTTGAAGTCAAAGAATTTGACTCACATCTTCATTTATAATATGATCTGATTGCATGAGTTGTCTGTGAACATTGTCTCAGACAGAGAATCAATCTTCACAGAAGAGTTCTGATCTGATCTGATAACTATACTGAAGATCTTATAAGATCTAAGTATGACTTTTCATTAATAGACAGATGATCAGACAGAATATCTGATGAGTATATTAAAACAGTATCTACAGTGCTTTATCAATTATAATCAGAATGACTGAGTGCATTGATTATCACTTACAGAGTTTATATACAACAACTCAAAACATGTCAGTACAGGTAAAATCCTCTTTGAGATGCTCACTGAGACTCATCTGTGAATAATCTTGATGAATTCGTGAGAGTACACTATAGAGTGTGATAATGCCTGTGAACAGACTGAGAGAATTCAGAAGATTTGAGAGAAAGTCTGTGAATTCTTGAGAAAGGCTTAAGAGTATCAGAAGAGATACTATGACTTCAAGTACATTGTAAAGAGTTTCAAGAAAGATGATAGAGTCTGACTGAGTCTAGAAAACATTATCATACAGAGATCTAGTAAGAAGCTGAATCTCTTGCAGACAGAGTCTTGCAAGATTATGAAGAAAGTTAGCTCACAGTTCTATAGATTGAAACTGCTATCTAAGTTGCAGATATATAATATTTTTCATGTCTCTTTACTTCACAAATATAAGAAATTCTCAGGAGAGAATTCTGTGACTTATTACTCTATTTATGAAGTACTAGAGAGTGAAAGAGAATACTAGGTCAAAGAGATTATTAACTCAGAGAAGTGAGATCATAAGCTCTGATTCAAGATTCAGTGATAAGAGTATTCTGATAAGATGAATAAGTTCACTTAAAAATTATCTGAGTAGATAAGACATCTGCAGAAGCTGAGACATGACTTTTATACTGTGAATTCTGATAAGTCAGAATAATGTGATCTTTACTAAGAACCTGATTGTGATAAAGATATTAACACTGTTATTTGCAAATTCTAGTCTATAAGATAATAAGTTTCTACTGGAATGAACAGTCTGCAGTGTATATAAGAAAAGAAGAAATCATATTCTCATTAAGCTAAAAAACAAAGAAAACAAACAGAGCTGTGAACACAATTTGAAGATTAATAAAGAAAAAACAAAGAAAACTCAAATTCATATTCTTAACATCTGTGATACTCAATTTTCTCACAACTATCAATTTCTCTCTTCAAAGAAGCAGAGAGTATCATGCTTATAGTACAGACAATTGTTGTATTTGATATGAAGATCATTAGAAATACACAGACTTCAGAGAAGTCAGACACTAGAACACATGCAGTTGTAGCAGAGTCTTGAGAGCTGACTATCTGTGTATATGATCAGATATCTCTTATGAAGCTGTGTTCACTCTTTCAGTTATGCTGAAGTATTCAGTCTGAAAACAATTGAGATGCAGAGAGAGAGCTCATCTGTTCAGATTAACTTCTGTCACAAATTCATGATATTTACATTGCCTTAATTACTCAGATTTTACAGGTATCTGAGAACTCATCTCTTATTGACAATGAGATTGCAGAAATGCACTGCAGTGTGAGAATCATTGATGAGAAATCTAGACATATTTGCATATGCCTGGTCAGAGATTGTGTAGACAGAGAAGAAATGATTGTAGACCTGTGAGACTGCAGAAGGCACTGACAATACTGAGAGCTTTACAAAAACTGTTAGCTAGAGTCTGTAAGAAATTACTTATAAGAAGACTTATAACAAAGAAAGAGACTACACTGCTTAGAGTCAGAGACTGGTCTGAGAGAGAGATAAGAGAGACTGCTGGCCTGAAGATCAGATATAATAGCAGGGCTGAGAAGAGTGAAGGTGCAGTCATGAATAATGATACCTCTGCTTCATCAGCTGGTAAAAAGCAATCAGAGAAGTTGTGGTTCGGAAGAACGTACGACTGTCGGATAATAACGCGGCCGCTTCCGAACTACTAGCGTACGAATGTAAAGGGGGCCCTAGCGGCCACTAATTAATTTAGTGTACGAGATTCAATATATAAGAAGCCGGTGTACGCCTGTAATTGTACACTGGCTTAAGCAACCTTTGAATCATATCTAGTAGCATGTCTAAAAACTGATGAGAAGTGCAGGCTTCTTCAGAGTGTAATAATTCTATCTACAAAGCAATTCATAGTTATCATGCCAGTGTGGTCCTAGAAATGTCTCAAAAGATAGTGTATGAAGAGTGGTGAGTGAAAGAGCATTCAATTGATACTGCTTTGCTTGTTGGGGGAAAACTCCACACCCAGGTGAATGCCATGTATGAAATGCGAACAGATGAGGTGTGAGAAAGAAGATGGAAGCGGTGAACCAGATTCAAAGAAGTCCGCTCCCTACTCAAAAGAAGGATAAAAGAAGAGGTGGCCACCACCGGAGTTGTACAATGATAACAGAAATCATATAACAATATAGTGATAAAATGATATAGTGATATAATAATACAGCAATATAATGATATAATGATAGACATCATACAATCAATCAGAAACCACTGAAATGAATACCTTTTCTAGCTGATATGAACAACATTCTTCTCTACTACCTGAACTGAAAGATATGCAGAACCTCTCAGAGAGTTTACTTAAAGCAGTAAGAAAAGCAGCTGAGATTGCTGAACTGAAATTGAAGCTCTGTACATGTACAAGAATTCTAAACAAGATTGAGATCTTGTGTACACAGTGACAGGCTGAGATGAAAGTCAAACAATAATTGACATTTACTGTGAATCAAGCATTTACTATGAAGAGCTTCACTGACACAATTGTCATCATCAATAAGAATAGAGAAAACCAGATCTTAAGTCTGCAGCAGAAGATTGAATATTTACACAGACAGATAACTATACTGAATCTGAAGATCTCATCACAATCATTTATAATCTCTTCAGAAGTATACATATCATCAAAGACTGCTGCATAGAATGAGAATTCAAGCATGAAATATATCAAGCTGAGAGATCTGTCAGAGCTATTAAGCTTTAATAGCAACTGAAAAAATGATGCTGTAATTAACTGACTAAGTCAGATACAATCATATTATTAGATTGAATATAAACTCACAGACAGACAGTCAATGAAATTTTAACAAGTTTTAAGATTTACTGTGTTTCTATATGAAAAAGTGAAGTCATTATAAATGACTGATGAAAAGATGAATCTCATAGATCTGAAGTGATATTCATTCTCATGAATATGAAATAAGTTTTTCAAGTGAATCTTGCATAACTTTGAGAAAGTGAATATATAAGATAAGTGTTATAAACACTTCACTGAGTGTAGATAAGTAGACAATCTTACATCATACTTCACATACTTCAGCTTATACTATCTTGTATTAAATAAAGAGCTTTCAACATCTTTCTGTTTACAGATCTTTATTCATGATCTTATGTCTGAGTTAAGAGCAGAATGAAAATGCTTAATCTTATAATCAGACATAGTGAAGAAAGTATACAATATTCTCATTGTACAGAAATAAGTGAGTTAATTATGATAGAAAATACTGCAATTGAATATACTTCAGTGAAGAACAGATAATCAAACTTCTATGATATAAGTTACACACTCAGATGTGATGAATCTAGATCTGAATATCATTGCTAAAGTACTGAATTCTCTGAAAAAGAAATTCTCTGAGTGAAAATCTTGATATCATGAGTATTGAGCTTGCTTCAACTGTAAATGTCAAAATCATGATGTAAAAGATTATATTCAGTATGCACAGTCAAGAGAAGTAAGAGAGTTAAAAAACTAGCAGAATCAGTGAGCTTAAAGACACTTACTGATATTCTATAAAAAGTCTTCAAAGTGAAAAAGATATTCATGTTAGATGACTCTCTGAATTCTGTGAATATTAAGAGAAAGCAGGCTTCTGACTGAGATGTAAGTGAGAATGAAGTGAACACTTATCTCAATGTCTTGAGATCTGAAATGTTAATGTATAGAGAGCACTTAAATAAGAATTGAGAGATGACTGTAAAAGTGTTAGCAGATATAGAAGCTTCTACATAATATATTAATAATTATATAATCTGAAGATTGAAAGAGATTCACTGAGTGAAGAATCTCTGATGCATAAGATTATCTAATAATTAATATCTGATATTATCTGTAAAAGTAAGAGTTTTCTTACACTTCAGAGAATAATCTTGCTATATTTGAGTGCAAGAGCTGCAGAATGTGAAATATAATCTTATTCTCAGACTTGACTGATTTCAAAGATTCAATCTGCAAATTCAATGATGTATATACTATATACAGTTAACTGATAGAAAGAAAATGATTCATACAATTCTATCAACTGATATAAGAAGAACATTTCACACTTCTGATATAGAAGAATTAAATCTGCTTATACATTAATAAGTAAAGAGAATAATTTACAAGATCTCATCTGAAAGCATTCTGTATATCATACAGAACTCAGAAGTGAAGAAAACCAAGATAAAGAATATATGAGAGAATAAGTATATGAAGAAGCTTCTGAAGAAGTATGAGAAGATCTTCTGAACAGATCTTTCACTGAAATTACTGCTGAAATGAGGATTCATACATGAGATTGACATGAGAGATGCAAAACCAGTCAATCAGAATACATATTCTCTGTCATAAATACATCTTGAAGAACAGAAGTGTCAGATCACTGATCTTCTAGAATATGATCTTATACAATTCTCATCAAGCACATGAGGCTTTTCAGTTCTATTTGTGAAAAAGACAGATGAAGAGTGACAGATGTGTATTGATTATTAAGCACTAAACAAGCTTATAATCAAGAATGAATATTCACTGTCATAGATTCAATAACAGTTGAATACAGTCAAAAATATCTGATATCTATCAAAGATTAATCTTCTCTCAGAATACTGGCAGATTCATGTAGACAAACTGTTAGTCTTGTGAATCATATTTAATATACAATGAAAGAAGTTCAAATTTCTAGTAATATTATTTGATCTGATAAATGCATCTGTCATCTTTCAAATAATGATGAATACAATTCTTTATAAACAGAATGAAACCTCATATCTTGTATATCTCAATGACATTCTAGTCTTTTCAAACTTATATGATAAATATCTGAAGCATCTTGATAAAGTGCTTATAACTCTGACAGAGTATAAGCTCTATATCAAATCAATCAAGTGTGTGTTTGAAATGAAAGAGTTAGAGTTCATGAGATATGTAGTGAGTAATGACTGTATATATCTCATTCTGAAGAAATTGAATGTCATAGTGAATTGACCGCAGCTAAGAAATGTATATCATATATAACAGTTTCTTGAGTTGGTCTCATACTACTGCAGATTCATCAAGGATTTTGCATGAATATCTGCATCACTCTTAGATCTCTTAAGAGAAACAGATACAAATCTGTGAAAGAAGAAGTTTCATTCAATTATCTGAAATATTATATATGAAGAGGCTTTTCTCACACTGAGAGAATGTGTAATAACATTCTTAGTGCTTATTCAATCAGATTGTGATAAATCTTTCTACATTGAGATGAACACATTTAAATGAGCTATCAGAGACACTCTTCTACAGATAAGTAAGAATGACAAGCTGCACTTGATGATGTATAATGATAGAAAACTATCAGATGCTGAGCTCAATTACTCAGTATATAAAAAGAAATTACTAGTGATCAAGCATACACTGATATTATGAGATAGATATATTAACAACAGGTATATGACAACAGTGATTATGAATCATAAAAGCCTTGTCTATTTACAATCAATGATAAAATCTTTTAAACACTTAGCATGTTGAATCTCAGAGTTTCAAGTGTACAATCTTCATATCAAATACTGAAAGGGATTGAATGCAGTGATGTCAGATGCAATCAGTCACAGACTCAATTTCATGAGTAAGAGTTCTGTGAACTAGGTACAAGAGACATTCACATTAAATGCACTGAGAAAATGCAAGAAATCAGAATGAGTGAACATCATGATCTCTCACTTGAAGAATGACAAGATGTCAGATAACAAGCATCTCACAAGAGTAGTAGAAGAGATGCTTCTAAACTTCAAGCTGAGGAAATTGAGAAATGAAAATGATGTTGTGCTTTATCACAATCTAGAATACACAGAAGCTCTCTATCTAGAATCTTCATTTAGATGTAACTTGATGACTCACATGCACAAGGAATTCAGTCACTTAGAAAGCTCTGAACTTATGAACATACTCAAATCAAGAGTATACTGACTGAGCATGGCTGAGAACATTCAGATATACACTCATAAGTGCCCGAATTGTCAGATTGTGAAAGAATCTAAGAAAGAGTTAGAACACAAGAAAGTATAACATCAGATGAAGTGTATGATACAATTATTTGAACAATGAGAGATGAATCTTATAGACATATTGTCACAAACATCAAATGAAAATCAATGAATAATCACTGCTATTGATTACACTACTGACTGGCCAGTCACAAAAGCAGTTTCAGAGATGACAGAGAAGGTGATGACAAAGTTTCTATATAATGAGATCTATGTCAACTATGAAATATCACATGAGATTCTAACTGATAACAGTGTGAATCTTGTAGAAGAAGTGATGAGACATTTTATGAGCCAGTTACAGACAAGACATCATAGAACAACATCATATCATCTGTGAATGAATGGGAAGATGAAATGCTTGAATGAAATCTTGAGCAATATGCTGATGAAATATCTAGTGAGTAAGCCTATAAGCAGATTCAACCGCTCCACCACGAACTCGCTCAATTTTTCGAATAAGAACCCGCCGATAGATCCATCGAAAAGCCCTCGATCATACGAGCATTCTGACCCCATCGCCGACCGCATACCCTGTGTGGTGGTGGAGTTATCCAGCCAAACGTGAACTGGACGTTGTTCAAAACTCCTGTGTGGGAGTATCCCCCGTTCTCCCCTACCACACCACAACCCCGGGCCAAAGTGCCATACAAATTGTAAGGTGAAGAGACCTAGTCATATGCACCAATCTTCTCGATTTTGGAAGATCCCCGATCTGTAGTTGTGGAGATATCTGAGGAGCGACCTCCGCGAAAACCCTGTCCATCTTTGATGTTCCAAAACACCAACGCCAAGTCCCACCGTTGTACCGCCCTTCCTAATCTGGCCCATCCCCGGCAGAAAAATACAAAAAGATACCTCGATGATAATATCAAGCACATAATCAACAGCCACTTCTGAAGTGCAATCTCTGCAGTCTGTCTTCAGTGCATCTGGACATCAACACCAAGTCTCGCCCTTGTACCACCCCTCTCAATCTGGCCCATCCCTGACAGAAAAGTACAAAAAGATATCTCAGCAACTGTACTCAATATATAATCAGCAGACATGACAACTATAAAATCAGTATACTTCAAGATCTGACTGAGCCTTTGATCCCTGCACAGTGAGATATATTAAATCTAGTTTTAATATCTCAATATTCAATAGATTCTGCAAGAGATTGAGAACAGCAACACTAGATTTCTATTGAATTTGAGAATTAACTCTATATTGATATAATCATTGACAAAGTCTTCTATTTTGAGATATAAATAACCAGTTCCTCTACATCCTGCTGACAATATTTATATTATTATATAGAAACAGACTTATATTCTCTATAATATCAAGACTCTGAAGAGAGAAAGTCTTGATAGAAGATATACAGTAGTGCATATCTTAGCAGTTTCTATCTCATTCTTCTGCAGCAGTTAATGCAAAAAAAAGATTTTAGAAATAGTTTTTTACTTCTCTTAAAAAAGTAAGGTGTTTTTCTCTGGATTTTATACAATATTCTTATAAAGAATTAAAAACAGAGTTATTTTCTGTCATAATTTCATATTCTTTTAAGTAAGAATTACTTTTTCAGTGACTGAAGAGCTTTCATTAATACTTAATTCTTTTTTACACTCTTTATTAACTGATTTGAGTTGCACACCTGTTGTGTGAGGAGAATTGAATAATTTAGAATAAAATTAAATAGTTTTAATCAATTTCTCTTCAAAAAATTGATTTATTTTTTATCAGTTTTTCTCTCAAAAACTGTCATATCATCTGATTTACTATCAATTGATATCATACTTTTTCTCATTGTATCTCAAGAAAGAGATTATAAAGATTTTATTGATTTATCTTAAAAATCAATTTTAGTTTATTAGATTCTCTTCAAAAATCTAATCTAGTTACTGAACTAGTGTGAAAAAAATCAGGTGTTTTATACATAAAAGTCTGCAATTCTTCTTTTGAAATAGTCTGATCAACTTTTCAATTGAAAACAGACTTAGAAACCTCTTAATTGAAACAGTCTGATCAACTTTTCAATTCAAAAAGAGTTTAATAAATATCTCAATTAAATTAGTCTGATCAACTTTTCATTGAGTAAGAACAATGAGTTCAAAAGTACACTCAGTTGATGTGAAGAAAGATGCTTTCTCAAATACTATTCCTGAGATTGAAATTCTGAAGAGAAGAAAGAAAGAAGAGATAGAGAAATAACAAGTTCTTGAAATACAGAAACTTGAAAAAGCAAGTAAAATTCTTGAAAAGCAGTGTCTGAGTGAGATGAATGAAGAAGTTCTGTTAATTCTTCATACTCAGGCTAGACAACTACAGAAAGTGATCAAGTTCAAACTTGGAATTTCAAACACAGTTCAAAAAACTTTGAAAATTTCTAATACAATTACTGACTCTTCAGTTTGCTCTTCTTTCTTTTCTACTTCTTCTTCTTCTTCTTCTTTGAATCAGAAGAAAACATATGCTCAAGCAGCTGAATCTGCTGTCTCTAAACCTACTGTCTCTAAATCTGCTGTCTCAAAACCTGCTCAAAATCCTGAGAAAACTGAGAAGAATACTGCTCATGTCTCTATTCATAGAAAAGTGAAAAAGAAAATGCAAAAAGAGAAAAACTTTCAAATCTTCAGAAATAGAAGACTTATTCTCAAAGTCTCAAACCAGAACATTCTATAAAGAAACAAGCTAAACTCAAATCTCATTTTCAGAATTAGAAATGAAATTAACCAGCAGTTCTTTTCTCAGTTGATGACTGATATTGAAGTTCAAAAATCAGTTATAGCTTCAATTGAATCATCATTCTTTGAAAACTTCATCATTCTGACTACAATGCCTGAATTCAGTGCTGAATTTCTTATTCAGAATGAGAATCTCTGAAAGTCAGTAGTAGAATCTTTGTTAAATACAACAATTCTATCTGAAAGAGATGAAAAGTGAGATAAATTCATTCTTCATGATATTTCAGTTGAAATTTTTGACTGTGAAGAAGAAATGCTACTTCTCAAAAATGAATTGAAAGAATACAACTCTATTCAACTGAGAAAGAAGCCTGTATGACTAAATTCAATTGAGTTCAGACAAAGCAGGAGAAATGTCTCTGTTCTAGTATATATAAAAACACTTGAACAGTCAAAGATCTCTGAAGTAAGAGTAGCAGGTTTGAAAATGAGAGTTCATGAATACAAAGACTCAAGAATGAACCTCAAAGCTCAAACACAGTGTTTAAACTGTCAAAGATATGAATACTTTGCAATCTCATATTTTAGAGACTCAAAATGTGCATTCTGTGTCAGAGATCACAAAACTAGTGAGCATAAATATGAAACATGCTCAAAAAGAGATGAAATTTGTCAATATACTCTGCTTAAGTGCTCTAATTGCAAAGAAAAACATGCATCTAGCTCAAAAGAATGTATGTTTACTTCTAGAACTCAAAAGAACTGAAGAAAAGATGAAGCTCAAAGTCAATCTAGAACTGAAGAGAAGAGTTAAGTCAGTAAACTCACAACTGCAAGCTCAAAAAGAAGAAACTCTCAACTATCTAAGTCTTCAAACTTCAACTCTTCAGCTAAATATAAACAGAACTTGAATTCTCAAACTTCTGTTAAGATTAGAGAATTGAGAAATGACTCTGATGATAAACTAGATATAATGTAAGCAGTTGAGATTCCTACTTTTCAGAACAGTTATAATCTACTATCTGATGATAGTGATTAGATTCTACTCTACTCTCTTTTAGTATGAATATACAATAAAAACAACAAAAAAAGTTTAAAAACTCTTCAAAAATCACATTTATTCAAAATAATGTGAATAGAAACTCAAATTATATTTATTCTTATCTTCAAATTGCATTTGAATAAAAAGTTGATTTTATACTGCTTCAGGAGCCGAATTTTGATGCTGAGTAAAAATATGTTATTTCTCATTCAAGCTACTACTGCTTTTTACCTTAAAAGTCTGAGATAAAGTCAAGAGTAGTGATCTATAAAAGAAAGAGATCAAGATATCAATTTAATCTAAGATTTAATATCATGTCTGACCCTGATATTCTGGTGAGTGATATTATAGATAAAGAAAATGAGTTTGATACTATACAGCTCATAAATATCTATAATGAAAAGTCATTGAAGAAAAATAACAATATCTAGACAATTGATAGAGGATTTCTGAATATAACTTCATCAAGAAACTCTATAATTGCAGGAGATTTCAATGCACATCATCTCTGATGAAATTCAGAATACAAGAGAGCAGTGAGAGCTGATAATCTGATTGAATGAATCTTTGAGCATTCAATAGATTTGATTAATAAGTCTGATCAACAAACATTCTTTAGAAAAGACATGAAACAGAAGTCTATTATAGATCTAATCTTCATATCACAAAATCTAATGAAAAGAAGACTTATAAACTGATTTATTGATTTAAATGAGACATCAGGATCAGATTATGAGATTATTCAATTTAATATTGAACTGAGTGAAAAATAAATGAGTGAAAATCCTCTTCTCTCTAATCAGTATAACTTTGAAAAAGCTGATTGAAAAGCAGTTGAAGAAAGTATAAAACTGCTAAAATCTGAAAGACAGAATAAGCTATATTGGAATTCTGATCAAGATATCTCAAATGAAATGCTTGAGAATAGAGTGAAGCTTATTACATCTATTATTCTAACAAGTGTTAGAGATAATATTTCAAAAAGAAAATCTTCTGAGTATTCAAAACCTTGATAAAATGAGAATATCTCATCTAAAAGAAAAGAATTAGCTACTACTAGAAGAGATTGAAAAAATGATATAATATCTGATGAAGAGTTCAAAGCTGTCAGAAATGAATATTTTTCAGATATCAAAAGAGCTAAAACAGACTGCTGGAATAAATTTCTTGAAGAAGTATAAGAGAAGGAAATTTTTAAAGCTTTTAACTATACTAAAATAAGAAGTGTAGCAAAACTTCCAGCCTTAGAATATGAGTTTCAGAATGAATCATATACAGCAAACTCTTTTGAGAAAAAATGTCAAGCTTTCATGAGAATTCTCTTTCAGAACTCATCAGACTCAGATTCAGATTCAGAGAAAGAGAATATATCACTTCTCAACTACATTGATGAAAATAACTGAGAATGGCCTGACCTTACACAAGATGAATTAGAGTCAGCTATCTTCTCAAGTTCTGTTAAAACTGCTGCAGATTCTGATTCAATTAATCACTTGATTATTCAAAATATATATTTCTACTTAAAGAATGAATATTTTGAGCTCTTTTTCAATCTCTTGAAAAATGAATATCATTCTGAATGCTGAAGAGAAGTCACTGAAGTGATTCTTGTAAAACCTAATAGAAAAACTTCAATTTCTAAGTCATATAGAGTAATATCTCTATTGAACTGTTTAGAAAAGATTTTAGAAAAGATAATAGCTACTTGACTATCTTTTATAAGCTCTATAGATGATTCTCTTTTATTCAGTGAATAAATGAGAGATAGAAAACAGTGTTCTGTAATTGACACTGTTCTCTCAGTTATTCATGATATTCAAATAGCAAAATATGAGAGTCTGGTCTCAACTGCAGTTTTTATTGATATAAAGAGAGCATTTGATCATGTTTCAAAGTCAAAGTTAATTCAGACATTGAAGATATTAAAACTGTCACTTTCTCTAATAAAATGAGTTAACTGTTTTATATCTAAAAGAATTATACAACTCTTTTTTGATGGAATGAAACAAGACAAGACTGAGATAAAAATAGAAGTATCACAGAGATCTTCAATCTCACTCATTTTATTTGCAATATACACTGCATATCTATTCAAAAATAGAAATATGAGAATAGTATGATCTCTGAGTTATGTGAATGATATTGATCTAGTCTACAGCTCAAAAACTATCAAAGAGAATTTGAAAGTAATTGAAGAAGCTGCAAAGGAAATCTTTGTTAGAGCAGATATTAATTAAATTCAATTTAATATGAATAAAACTGAGTTAATTCATTTCTTTTCTAGACTCAATGAGAAAGAACTATCTCTAACTCTTTTAAATAGAGAGATTAAACCCAGTGTAAATATCAAATAATTAGAAGTATGGTTAAACTCTAAGTTGAATTTTAAATATCACATTCAACAAAGAACTGTCAAGGCAGAAAGACTATTGAATAACATAATCAGACTATCAAATACAGAGAGAGGTCTATTCTTCCAGGCTATGAGACAGTTATATATAGCCTGTATTACATCAGTAGCTGATTATGAAGTTCAAGTTTGATGAAATAATCAAGAGAATTTCACTGAACTCTTTCAAAGTCTGTAAAACAGAGCCTTGAGAAGAATTCTGAGAGTATTCAAATCATCTTCTATTAAAGCAATGAAAATTGAAGCTTCAATTCCTCCTCCTGCTATTAGATTTAAAAAGACCTGTATGAACTATGCTCTGAGAGTTGTAAAGATGAGCTCAAATCATATAATCAGAGAAAGAGTCTCTTCTTCATTTCCATCAATTAACTCTGGAAATGAACTGAATTGAAATAGATTTCTTGATTGAAATGAAAATAATTCTTCAAAGAAAATGTCTTCTCAACTGTACAGACTATGCTCTCTGATTAAAAATCAATTTTCTTCTTTAAATGTTGAAAAAGTTGATCATGAGAAGTTATCTCTCTGAAGAGAAAAGCTTGAATCTCTTATAGACTTATAAATAAGTGAACTATCAAAAGAGAAAGAATATGAACAGTATTTGAAGAGAATTTCTACAATCAATATAAAAGACTCTATTCTGGTTTATTCAGATGACTCAAAAAATGAGAACTTGAATAGATTAGGCGCAGGCATTGCTTATACTGAAGATAATATTAATTTTATCTCAGATGTCTGGAATCTAGGCTCTGAATATGAAGTCTTTGATGCTGAGCTATTTACAATAGTGAAAGCTTTCAAACTCATTGAAATAAAATCTTATAAAAGAGGAAATTGTTTAAAAGAGATATGAATATTCTCTGATAGTTAAGCTGCTTTAAAAAGACTTAGAAATAGTCAGATTCATAATGATCAAATGAATCTTGAACTGATCTTAAACTCTGTTTTGAAAATTCAAAAGAGAAGAACATCAAAGCTGATAATTTATCTGCACTGAGTTCCTGCTCACATGAATATTCATGATAATGAATTGACTGATTCAGCTGCAAAAAAGGGTGCAGAATTAAGCAGATCTATTCAAAAAATTATGTTCTGATCTTTTATAAAGAGAAAAATAAAAGAATCTTGTTTAGACAAGTGAAATGAAAGCTGGCAGAAACAAAAGAAGAGTATACATTATTCAAGATTTGAAACAAAACTCAAGTGGAAATCTTGTTCAATTAAATGTAAAAAGAAAATATTCTCATCTATAATACAGCTGAAACTAGAACATGGCTATTTCAAATCTTATATACAAAGATTTGATGATAGATTTGACTCAATAGAATGCTCATTCTGTAATACAAATGAGAATTCTGAGTATATTGTAATACACTGTGCATTATACAATAGTCTCAGAGTCAGATTGAAAGAGAAGTATGATCTAAATCAATTAAATATGAGATTCTTATTCTCAACTGAGACAGGAATTAAATACTTAATAGACTTTCTATCAGAAACTCAAGCAGCTACAAGAAAATGGCTAAATTCAGAATTATTTGAGTATGAAGAGGAGAAAATTAATCAGATATAGTCTATTAAAACAGCTATACACTCTCTTTTAATAATTTGTTTTGTTATAGTCTCTCTTTACTTTATCTTTTTCTTTATCTTTTTCTTTCAATTTCTTTCTATCTATTTATTTAATGTGTCTATCTTTGAGACTGTGTTCTTTTTCTCTTTTCTTTTGTCATGATATTGTCAAATGATTTCAAAGTATCAAAAGATGTTAAAACACTGCAATTTGTAAACAGTTTTTGTATTCTGAGCTGGAATTTTCTGATTTTACATATCTGAAATTGATGAATGTATAATAGTTAACTTTACAGACATAGAAAAAACCCTGAGAACTAAAGTTCTCAGGTAGATGTCATAGTCTCTGACTGTATACATCTATAATTGAAGAATAATAATAATAATAATAGTAAGTCTATAAGACTATGAGATGAATATCTCAGGCAGGTGCTATTGATCACATGGATTTGACAGCATGCAGTCTCCAAGTGTTCATCATTCTACCTGTTGTATGAATTGCATCCGCGCATTCCAGAGAATGCTTCGAAAAAGGTGAGGAAGAGAGCAGTTATAAATGCAACAGTAGCAGTTGTGAATGCAACAGTTGCAGACGCGGAACCAAGATTGAAAGAGATCAGCCATGCATGTGCAAAAGCTAACAAGTTACTTCTGAACTGAGCAATTCAATTGAAAAGCATACAAGACTCACTTATTAAGAAATTGAGTCTCAAGATGAGAATGTGAGTTCTTGTATACAATAAGAGTTCTGAGAAGTTTCAATCTAGATAATTTAAGTCATATAAGATACTCAAATCACATTCTCTGAGAATATACACATTGAAAGAACCAGAGGAACAGATCTTACACAACTTAATCAATAATTTATAACTTATGAAAACAAAGATATAAGATCTGAGTAGATTATGATTATCTACAGCACTATTGTCAGTGTTGAAAAAGAAGAGACTTATAATTGAAAAGTCTTATGAAGTAAGAGAAATCATAGATGCTTATGAATCAGATAATCTTACTTATTTCAATCTTTTCATAATTACAAGAAAAGAATGAGAAGCAATGAAGAAATCAGGTGAATATCACACTTCAATAAGTAATGAGACTGTAGCTGATTATATAATAATATGCTGCAGACAGTGAGTGTAACATGATAAAAAGTGATCTCAGAGTAGCAGACTTGCATGTGAGTCAGATTACAGAAGAAAAAGAAATTCAGAGTTGAATTTAACTGTTTACACCAGTTCAATCACAGAGATCACAGAGAATGAACTATCTGAAACATTCACAGATGCATGAAATCAAGTCATCTTGATCTCTGAAAATGCTCAGAGATCAGATGAGATTAGTTTCAATGAGCTATTCACTATAGTAATCTGAGCAGGTGAAGAGAGACAGTATAATACATGAGACAGAATCACAAAAAGTTGAAAGCTGCTGAACCTAGTCACTGAACACTGTATCATATAGAGATTGTGTAAGAGTAGTGACTAGCAGATAGAGAAAAAGTGTAAGAAAAGAAATAATGAATTGATCATCAACTGTAAGAGTTGACTGTAAAAAGACAAATGTTATTATACACACTTCATTCATTTTCATATATCACATGTTTAATCTATTTTCAACATCATGTCATCTGAAAAACACTAAAAACAAAGAAAATCTCAAAACTCAAGATCTGCAAGGAATTTGAGAGCTGCAAGTCACTCTTGTAATAACACTGTACATGTCTCTGATTTCTCTATCACTCTGTATATGACATTAATGTCATTTATCACAAGATTGGCTGAAATGCCAATATAGAAATGCATACACATATGTGTAGAGAAATTGAAGAAGAGTGCGGGACCTGCAGAATCAGAAGCCAGAATAGAAGAGATAAAGATGAAAGAAATAGAAGAAGAAGAAGATGCAGAACTGAATGAATGACAGCAGAAGTCACTCAGTGCTGAACACTTATAATCTGATATATGCACAACCTTTCTCACAGAAGAGAGAGAGAAAGTGACAAGAGAAGCTTGAAAATGAAGAGAGATAGTCTCAGTGATATTATTATCTTCAATCAGAATAATCTCTGATATCAGAGTAACTAAGAATCATTGTTAGTGTATAAAAGTCACAAAAGCAGAGATAACAATTACTGAATAAACACTCACTGATCTTAGAATTGTATGTGTAATTACAACATGCACAAGACTTCTCAGAAAGAGAGAGAGAAACACAGAGAAATACAGAAAGTAGAATACAGCATGTGAACAGCTTATTCTCATAATAATATCTCAGACAAGACATACAAGTCTCACATCTGTGAGTGTAAAAGAGTACAACATTCATATTCCTGTTTCTGAAAACATGAATATCTTTTATCTGCATCATGAAGTTGAATGACAGATGTTAGAGAATAGACTGATACAGATCTATTATTCTGAAGAAATTCATCAGAGTAGATATTTCTGTGATGTTAAACTTTACAGTTATAAAAAGTTTCTTGATATCTGTGAATGTCACAACTTCATACACAGCAAAACTCATAATAATTTTCTCTAAGAACAGAAAAATCAGTGTCAGAAAGAAAAAGATGAAAAAAAAGAAAAAGACTTACAATCTTAACACTGTTAAGAAGAAGAGTAATTCTCTGAAATGAATAAATAATTGTCTCATCATGAATATTTAAAATGAATGTAATAATCAGTGTCTGTAACTGAACTTCAGATAGTCATGTTATACATTATCTTCATACAATAAATTATTCTAGAGGTTGACAAGAAGAGTGAAAGTGTATACACTGAGAAATGTGATTCACTGAGCCTATACAACATCTTCTTGAAATGGGGAGAGCTAGTAAGAAAGACAGAGACAGTAAAACCAGGAGTAGCAGAAGTAGAAGTCACAGAAACAGAGGTAGTGAGAGCAGGAGAATCAGACACAGAGACAGATATAGAAGATTGAAGAGAAGTAGCAGAGAAAGAAACAGAGAGAGCAGAGAAGAATGCAGAAGACTCAGCTATACATGACACAGACAATTTCTCATTATCATGTTCTTCAAGTTCTTGATCAATGATTTAACACTGAATTCACTATCATCAGTGAACATGAATCTGTCAACATGTGACAATTCTACATGAATAAAAACAAACATATCAGCATCTGTGTTTATGCAAAATCATGTCAGGAAACATGATCAGAAACCCGCTGAGAAGAAGAAACAGTCAAGAATATATAAGAAGATGAAGAAGATGTGTTATTCATGATAGTATATTCTGATGATCATTAGAAGATAAACAAGTTCTAATCACATTTCACAACACATTATACTTACTGCTAATGAACTGCTCAGTATGAGCACTACAATGACACTTGTTATGAGAATGAGAGGTCATCATCAGAAACATGTACAATGTGATAGATAAACAGATGAAAAGAGTTGAATAGAAGAAGAAGTAGAAATCTTGAATGAGATGATGATGTTTAATGATGATGATGATGATGATGATGATTGAAGAATGAGAAAAGTTAGTGAATAAGTGATATAATATAGTGAAAGTTTCTTTGTAAGAGTGTATACAGAATACTAGCTGAATTAGAAATAGATCATATAATCATAAGACACTAGTGGCGAGCTAATCCGCATGAAGCTAGAGTGTACAACATGATCATGTGAGTGTGACTGAATCTGATAAGAGAGAATATGATTCAGAAGAATGTATAACTGTCAGATAATAATGCAGCCGCTTCTGAACTACTAGTATACAAATGTAAAGAGGGCTCTAGCGGCCACTAATTAATTTAGCATATGAGATTCAATATATAAGAAGCCGGCGTACGCCTGTAATTGTACACTGGCTTAAGCAACCTTTGAATCACAAAGTCACAGAAACACTCATGAGAAGCTTAGCAGTAATCAGATATTATTGTAAAGATATTAAAATTGAAAAATTTTTATTCTTGAGAAGTTCTTGAATCAATATACAGATATTGTCAGAAATACTCTCTCTCTATTATCTGAGTGAAAACACTTCACAGATGAATGAGAATACTCACAGTTTATAAGAATGAGAGCTGTTACAGAAAAAGAGAAAAGAAGATAAGATTCTGCAGACAGATCTGAGATATTTATACTACTCTAAAGAGATTTACTTACACTGTGAGTGATTTCATAGAACAGTCAGATCACTCTAGTAAATAAGAGTAATTATAAATTACAGATCTGAATCTTTCTATGTGACTACAAAGAGTAATTGCAGACTGTGAATATCTTGATTCTATAATTCTACAGAGTTAATGAAAGAATGGAAAATTTCTCACAATTCTACAGTATCAAAGAACAATAATTCATGAGAATAAGTGAAAGATTAACTCACAAATGTTTCTCTTTAATGAGAGTGATCTCACAGAGAGTGATTTATCTATGAGATGAATCTGTATAATAATTATATAAAGAATCTCATGAAAATAATTGAGAGTTAACTGAAATTCTTCTATATAAAAGATGTGAGATGAATCTGTGTGATAGTCAGAGAAGAATCTGTAGATTACAAAGAATCTTACAGAATAAGAAACTGAGTGATAGACTCTTTTCTCTTTATAATAACAAGGGATTTTTCCTCACTGAGATTTTTTATAGATGTAAAGAGTTTTTAGTGAGTATCACTGCAGTACTGAGCTGACTATGAAGTCACTCAGTGAAAGGCTTCATGAATGAAGTCTTAGAGAGAGAGAGATATATAAGAAATCTCACTTCTTATAAATTCTTTATCTCTATTTCTATCTCTTATGTAATCAATAGAGCTAGCGGCCCTTGACTACACACAACTATATAGACTGAAGTTCATGAATACTATTTATAACTCAGCTTAAATGCTATTATACATTTGATCTCTACATTTTATCTTTCTATCATGAATACTTCTAGTAGTTAACAGTACATATCACGCCAAGCTGCAAACACCCGAATAATCGCCTGCGAGCACTTATTCTTACAGAAACTAGAACATGATTATTTCAAATCTTATATACAAAGATTTGATGATAGATTTGATTCAACAGAGTGCTCATTCTGCAATGTGAATGAAAATTCTGAGCATATTGTAATGCATTGTGCATTATACAATAGTCTCAGAGTCAGATTAAAGAAGAAGTATGATTTAAATTAATTAAATATGAGGTTCTTATTCTCAACTGAGACAGGAACTAAATACTTAATAGACTTTCTATCAGAAACTAGAGCAGCTATAAGAAAATAACTGAATTCAGAAGTATCTGAATATGAAGAGGTGGAAATTGACTAGATATAGTCTGTTAAAACAGCTATATATCATCTTTTAATAATTTTGTTTTGTTATAATCTCTCTTTACTGTACTTGTTTCCTTCTGTTCTTTTCTCTATCTATTTAATATGTCTATCTTTAAGACTATGTTCTCTTTTCTTTTGTCATAATATTTCTGAATGATTTCAAACTATCAGAAGGTGTTGAAATACTGTAATTTGTAAACAGTTTTTGTATTCTGAGCTGGAATTTTCTGATTTTGCATATTTGAAATTGATAAATGTATAATAAGTTGACTCTATAGATATAGGAAAAACTCTGAGAACTAAAGATTCTCAGATAGATGTCATAGTCTCTGACTGCATACATCTATAATTGAAGAATAATAATAATAATAAATAATAATAAAACTGAGCTTCAGATAGTTGTGTTGTACACAGTCTTTGTATAATAAATTATTCTAAGAGTTGATAAGAAGAGCAGAAGTGTATATACTGAGAGATATAATTTATTAAGTCTATATAATATCTTCTTGAAACAGGGAGAGCTGGTAATAAAGACAGAGATGATAAAATCAGAGATAGTAAGAGCAGAAGAATCAGATACAGAGACAGGTGTAGAAGATTGAAGAGAAGTGATAGAGAAAGAAACAGAGAGAGTAGAGAGAAATACAGAAGATCTGATTACATATAATATAGATAATTTCTTCATTATTATATTCTTCAAGTTCTCAATCAATGATTTAATATTAAGTTCACTATCATCAGTGAACATAGATCTGTTAACATATAAAGATTCTATATAAATAAAAACAAACATATCAGTATCTGCATTCATGTAAAATTGTATCAGAAAATACAATCAGAAACCTGCTGAGAAGAGAAACAGTTAAGAGTGTATAAGAAGATGAAGAGAGTGTATAAGAAGATGAAGAAGATATGTTATTCATGATAGTATATTTTGATAATTATTAGAAGATAAACAAGTTCTGATCATATATATTTCATAATATATTACACTTACTGCTAATAAACTGCTTAATATAAGCACTATAATAATACTTGTTGTAGAAACAGAAGATCATTGTCAGAAATATGTATAATATAATAGATAAATAGATGAAAAGAGTTAAATAGAAGAAGAAGTAGAAATCTTGAATAAGATAGTAATATTTAATAATGATAATAATGAAGAAGATAATTAAAGAATGAGAAAAGTTAGTGAATAAGTAATATAATATAGTGAAAGTTTCTTTGTGAGAGTGTACACAGAATACTAGTCAAATCAGAGATAGATTATACAATTGTGAAACACTAGTAACAAGCTAATCTGCATGAAGCTAGAGTGTATAATATGATTATATGAGTGTGACTGAATCTGATGAAGAAGAATGTGATTTGAAAGAATGTACAACTGTCAGATAATAACACAGCTGCTTTCAAACTACTAGTGTACAAATGTAAAGAGAGCTCTAGCGGCCACTAATTAATTTAGTGTACAAGATTCAATATATAAGAAGCTGGTGTACGCCTGTAATTATACGCTGACTTAAGCAATCTTTGAATCACATTTTTCTTTATCATGATATTTTCAAATAATTTCAAAGTATCAGAAGATGTTAAAATACTGTAATTTATAAAGAGTTTTTATATTCTGAGCTGAAATTTTCTGATTTTATATATCTGAAATTGATAAATGTATAATAGTTAACTCTATAGATATTAGAAAAACTCTGAGAACTTTTAGTTCTCAGATAGATATTATAGTCTCTGACTATATACATCTATAATTGAAGAAGAAGAATAATAATAATAATCACCAGTTTTTAGACATGCTACTAGATGTGATTCAAAGGTTGCTTGAGCCAGTGTACAATTACAGGCATACGCCGGCTCCTTATATACATTATACTAAATTAATTAGTGGCCGCTAGGGCCCCTTTACATTCGTAAGCGTGTTCGGAAGCGGCCGCGTTATTATCCGGCGGTCATACGTTCTTCCGAACCACAAGATCTTGTTGCAGGGCCAGGGTGACTGGCGAGCAAGCTTCTATCTAGAGATTCAGTGTTCACTTAACTGGTTGTTCATTTCTCTTATTTCTTACACATTGTTACATGTTTGAATATCTTTTTCAATAGATAATCATTTCTAATGAGGAGACAATGAACATTTTCCAAGTGTAAGAGGCCTACGCCGAATAGATCGGTACTAATATATAGGTCTTATATAACAAAAGTGAAAAACATTAGAGAAGGAAAAAAGAGAAAGTGCGGGAATCAGTGATCAGAGTGGATATTTATAAATGTATGAGGTGGAGCTTCGGAGCGGGAGAATAGGAACTCCGTGGGTTCCTCAGCCAAGGATCAGCGACCGAGAATCAGAGCTTTTGGCAGGAATCCGGCAGGAATCTATGGACACAATTCAATTATTTTCAAATTACAAGTTTCACATTCTGAGTGAATTATTAAGCTAAGTAACTGTTCTCTGAATTAATCATATATATTTATATGATATTCTGTATATAGTTCTAATCTTTAATAGATAATGTTAATATCTTATTGCATTGTTGTGCTATGGTTGAAAATTAACCGCTTTATTGAGTGCTTTTTGGAGTTCGTTGAGTGTTATCCTCTAACAATAAGCTAGGGCATGTGACCTGACATTTTACCTACACTGTGAAAAAAGCCATTTGACACATTTGTCACTATAGGCCATGTTCGGTGGTTGGTTAAGGCTGGGATTCCGATTTCTGGGTGGGAGTATGAGGCTGAGACGGGGAAGGCGAGGATGATTGTTTAGGGGTATGATCTGGCATTTGTTTTTTTGACGTGATGAAGCCAATTTCTATTTAAATTTTGCATATTCTATATTCCCCGATGCCGATGCTAAATGTTGTGATGGATTATATCTTTGGTTGTATTTGCATCGCAATTTTTCCCTCCGCCTGTTTTGTCTCCATATATTCAACAGAAGATCATAAAAAATACACACACATATGTATATATAACTAACCAAGAAGGCAGGTCAAGAGAAAGCAACAAAGTAAATCAAGGTCGTAAGGGGGTATCACAGAATCAGATAATCTACTTCAAAAAAGCCTCAAAAAAGAAAATATTCCAACCAAAACTTGCCAACCTCCTCTCAGTCCCAACAATTGACTACCAGTAACTCACCCACTCACCATTGGCGGCACAGCAGGTTGAATCTCCCTAATCTTAAATCCACCCTCATCCTTATCCTCTCCCTTCCGCGGCCACAAAATATGGCGCAACACCACTGCCCGGACCATCATGGCCGTGACAAAACAATAAATCATCAGTAGCAACACGGTCATCACACAGCCTGCGATCTCGATCTCCGGACATTCGAATGCCTTGCCGATGGCGAAGGTGGCTGTCACCAGCGCCGTGTTGGGGAAGACGAATGAGTACCAGGTCATGGAGAAGATCATGCGACCGCGGCTGACGGCTGACCAATGGCCGAAGGTAGCGATGATGAAGAAGAAGATAGCGAGACTGGCGATTTATTATCCTGTTAGCGTTTTCCTTACGCGCGGAATCGACCGGAGGGGTGGGTGGGCAGTTGTTGGGAACCAATGTGCATGAATAAAAATAAAAAATATAAAGATACTACAAAAAGGACATACCCCCAAAGCCACAACGCGGCAAAATTCGCCACGAACCGAATAACCATTGCCGCCAATGGGCCATCACCCATGAAATGCGGCGGGAACGCCCGTTCCGCATTGCTCGCCATGCCCACCAAGCCAGCAACCGTGAACGCGCTCGGCCCCACGGAGACAAACATACCCGGCCGCAGGTTTTCTTTGGGCAGCTTCTGCGTCATCAGCCTGTATATGAATGCTGAGTACACTGTCAATGAGACGAGGAAGCCGACGCCCTGGATGGTTGTGCCGCCGACTATGATGTGGAGAGCCCGTCTCTGGGATAATGTGCCGCTTAAAACGGCGGCGTGTGATCCGATGATCAGCATCGGGTACGCGGGAAATATCCATATGGGTGTCATTTGGGCGATTGTGAAGGTTTGTGTTGACCATCTAGAAAATCACCCCGAGTCAATGGATTATTCGGTTGATAAATTTTGAATTTGTGATAAGGTACGCACATGGTCAGGTATATGCCGGCGGAAAACATCACGGCCAGAGTAGCGTTGAACCAGAATAGGATCCAGGTAGTCGTATCCAGCCATTCACCAGTTCTTGGAGGGCCATATTGTGAGATGTTGATGAGAATGGTTCCGAACGAGACGATCGCCGCAGGAACGAATAGAGACTCCGTGGGATGCATGAAGGATGCTTTGAATGTATATGGGTAATGATAGAACCGCGTGAGAAGCAGGCCCCAGATGCAGCAGTACAAGACAATATTGATGAGCATTATTACGATGCCTATTTTATCCAGGCCGGGGAAGCGGTATGGAACTAGTTGACCGTTTAGCATTCAATCAGGAGGGTAAATAGAAAATAAGACATAGAAAAATAGTCAATATAAATCGATATAACATACTAAAATATACCACATTTGCCAACCCCCCAGTCGCCATCGTAAGCGTGAAAAAAGCCCATGTAAAATGTCGAATTCTTTCTTTCCAGGACAGCTCCAGTAACGAAGAAACATCGTCATCGAAACTATTGAAGCCGTTGGCCCCGTTGTCCGACTTAACCTCATTAAGTTCTGTCCCAGCGGCCGTGGCATCGTGTGCGGCGCTGTTTCTCGAAGTATTGGTCCGTTGGGATGCGCGGGAGCGAAGCCGTTCAAGGACGGGAGAAACGGGAATGTCTGACTGCGATGTTGGGACGCAGAGCAATTGCTCTGGGAATGGGAATTCGGAGTCGACTTCCTCGACATCCTCGATTGTAGGCGTGCGATATCCATCATCGCCCGGTCGGCGGAGGTGCCGTGGAATTGAATTCGGCGACAGCATCACCCGCTCGCAAGGGGCGGGGCATGTATGCGCGCTCGCACTCGTTTAGGGGGAAGGTTTGAACGACAGCTGAACGGCAGATATGTTTATACAAGATTAAGAGCCTGTATGGGAAGGGTTTACTAATGTTGTGTCGTTCATTATAACTTTAGCGATCAAGATAGGTACATATCCCTATTGTTAAAACCAGTCTGATATTGATAGGATAGCAAGTCAAAGAAGAGCTGAAAATTGGGCGGAAGCACGGATTGAAATATACATCTGACATCAACGGCAGCAAAAGAAAAGAAAAACAGAAAAGAAAGAAGAGAAGGGATATAAAAATGATATCTGAAGAGGGGTAGCCGAATACTTTCCTTTCCCCCGCCATTTTTATCTGGTCAGAACGGCGCAAACCCGGTTTGCTTCGACATTTTTTCGGATCCTCAATGGAATAGTTATCCAGAAAGTTGGGGAGCGAATAGGAATCTCAAACCAGGTAAGTAAGTTAGTTTGAATCCCAGCCTTAACTCACAAGATTGCCACAGCGGGCGTTCCATATTTAGCTGATTAAGCGGGACGGACGGGGTAAAGGATGGCTAGCGACGAATAATATCATGGTGGGTTTTTAGTTAAATATAAACTTAATGATATGTCGATAGGTATATAGACAAATATATACATTATACATATATTCCACAATAAAATGGAAATAGTATATAAAATAACAAAAAGGAAAAAAAAGGGAACCACCTCGTCTAATTAACCAAACCCAAACCCGACGACGTACCCCGCCGGCTCTATCATATCCAATTAATTACCTGGTGAATGAGATACAACATTCACGCCTTTATATATTTGGCGAGAGCAGATCGTACTTCACGCACTTCTCGACGCTCTCAATGCTCGCCTGCAGCAGTGTCCGCGCCTCAAGCCCAACCCATACCTTCAGCATTGACGTGTCGCCTTCCCGCACGGATTTGAGTAATGTCGTGCCTGATCCAAGTTGGCGGAGGATGGGAAGTGCACTACCGATCCAAGTCAGAATGTTTTTGTATAGAACATAGTTGAGAAAAGAAAATTGAAACCGAAAAAAAAAAAAAAAAAAAAGAGCGAACCTCTTAAACAAATCCAATTCGGGATCCATGCTCCGCCCAATACCCTCCAGCAGAAGTATGGATATGACGACATTGACAAAATCTCCCTCAAGCCGCACGTGGTGTGCGCGCACCATATACAACACCTGGCTCAGTACATCGCCAATCTTAACATTGCCCAGTGCAAACGTTCGCCCCTTCACCGCCAACACGAGGTGTTGCATCTTCAATGCAAAGATCTCCGGGTCGATTACTGCGTCCGGCTGTCGGCACCGTTCCACCATTAGCTGGCCAGATTTGTATCCGTCAAACTCAGCCACCGCACGGAACAGGTCGAGGAAGTTCCGGCGGTTGTGGCCGTTGAGTTGTGTGACGAGGCCTGTGTCAATGAATATGAGCTGCGGCCGATAGCCTTCCTTGTCGATCTCAGAGAGAACAGCCTTCCACTTCTCCGGGTCCCCTTGGTGAGGCCGGAGACGGTCAAGGACAGATTCGGTTTCGTCGACTTGGGTTATTTCCCTCGCAACTGTGCTTGGTTGATACGTCTTGAAAGAAAGATCGAGTTGACCAGGTTTGTAGAAGCGGACCATGATATTCCCTGGGTGGAGATCAGCATGGACGAAATTATCGATGAGAAGCATGTGTAAGAAGGCGTCGAGGCCCTCACGGGCGATTTCCTGCTGATACACCCCTCCCCCGCTCTCGAGAAATGTAGACAACGGGATCCCCTGGGCGAATTCCTCAACTAGTACCTCCCTGGTTGTATACTCAGTATACGGATATGGGAACGAAGTCGTTGTCCGCGACTTAAAGTGGTTACGGAAAATCTGGAGGTTTGCAGCTTCAATCCGCATATCTAGCTGGAGTCGCATCATGTTTCCAAACTGCTTCACCTCATCGGGAAATGAAAACCACTCCATTGTGGGAATTGCATTGATCAGATGTGCAAAAAAGGCCATGATCCGGACATCTCGCCGCACAGTTCTCTGCACGCGAGGATGGAGCACCTTGATCGCAACGTACGATGAGGGCACCCGGTGCGGGCTACTCTTAACCAGTGTATCCACATTCTTCCTCAACTTGGCCCGCAGATTCTGTGGTTGATCGTCCCGGACTAGTTTATCTTGTACACAAAGATCCGGACGCAGCTTTGCTTTGTATACTTGTGCAATAGCCCCAACCCCGAGAGGCTTCTCGTCAAATTCTTCGAAGATGTCTTCAAAAGGCATGTTGAAAGCTTTGCTTATAATCCTCTTCGTAGCATGTAATGAGTGGGCCGGGGCATCAGAATGCAATGAAGACATCTCCGCGCACAGCTCCGGAGGGAATATATCAGACCGCGATGCCGCCCATTGACCTAGCTATTACATTAAAACCCAATACTATTAGCGAATTCCATCCACCCCTAATACTATCAAACTATACATTCGCGTCCCCATCCAGAGTTTAAAAAAGAAAAGAAAAAAAAAAAAAAAAGACCAAATAAAAGAAGAGACCGCATACCTTAATAAACGCCGCCCCAGCCCTCTCCATCCCTCTAACCAAAAACGCATACCACCAAAGCGTCCCGCTCCTCTCCCCATCCCGACTCTTCACCCGCCCACCAATCCAAATAACCGGCACCGTCGCAATCACCGGCACAAATATGACAATGAGATGCAAAAGCCGCATCGCCGTCGCCACGGGCTCCGCCACATACCGATCCACGAATATATATACACTCCAGCAAAACCGGACGATCACGTGCAAGTCGTCCGGAATCACGCGCAGGGCTTCCTCACGCGATGCGGCGAGCATCTCACTCTCAGCAGTCGTGGTGTCGTCCTCTATGCCGTTCTCAGCCAGCTGGAGGAAGGCAGCTGGGGTTAGAGTAGCGGCAATGAGGAGGGCTGTTGTGCGGGGGTAGGCATCGGGCGGGCGACGAGGGGGAGGTGGAGGCGGAGGGAAGCGGTAGTTCCGCCATTGAAACTTGTAGTGCTCAAGGAATTTCCCGCCATGATGCTGGCGGGATAATTGGCGTATGATGTATCTAGAACCGGGTAAGGTTATGGTAGAGGAGCAGAGGCGCGGATAGGTTGCGGAGGACGGCGGTATTTGTGGTAGAGGTGCAGGACGGAGACGACCAAGCCAAAGGGCCGTTCTCATGATATCGCGGATAAACGGGGATTTCGTTTGGAGATGGTCATTAGCTCGTCCTGCTCAATATATGGCTATGGCTGAGTGACTGTTGCTGCTGTTTCATGATTCTGTCGATTGCCTGAATATTGGCGGCGGAAGTTGGTTGGTTTGGCCAGACGTCATATTTAGTCCATGTGAAGCTAAAATAAATTAGTTATTTAACTGAAGTGGTTAAGTTAGTTAACTTTAGTTATTTAACTACTGGTGTACCAGACTATCAACAAACCAGCCTGCATATTATACTCCGTATTTAACTTATTTAACATGAATACCCCCTGTCTACCCCTTTTCTGACACGGTAAATATAAAACTTCCACAATAACCAAGCAGCCGCACACATTTGCTCAAACTTCAGGCCCTCAACACACACAATAGTCCACACAACCGGCAATGATTAAGAGAAAACGGAGAGCGCTCGATTTCAGTCAGTGACACGAGAGTCTGACAATGCGGATAGAATTATGGACATCTAGCGAAGCGCACCTCACCCAGACGCATCAGTGATTCCAATTCCATTTATCGCCGTCAACTCGAGCTATGGTGCGGTCATATTCATAGGATCTGTTGTTATACCCACTAAGCCACTAGTTTGCTGCGTAGCGACGCTGGCACCAAGCAAGAGGAACCCCAGCACATCCATTATCACCAGAGCCCCGGAGGAGAGTCGGGAAATCGGGCGGCTCAGGAGCGTGATGGCCCAACATGCCTACATCATCAACCACATTACATTCCTGTGTAAACTATGCCGTAACATATAAATATGAGGAAACTAACCGCAGTATATGTTGCTGGATAGCTGGTGATGGACTCTGGTGAGATGGCAGGAAAATCACAATTACAATAAAGGAGGCTGCCCGTATGGTAGCTTGCGCGAAAGCAGAAGCCTGAGGGTATTGAGAATGTCTGTGACCTGCCATGCTGGTCCTGGTGAGACTACAGAAAAACCAAGTTAGTTGCCTCAGAAAGAATTATTCCTCCTATTCTTGAAAAGCTGACAGGTGATCCTCTTACGCCTCCGATAGACAGCCAACATGTCAGCTAGCTTGGCATCAAGGGTAGAAGATTGCCTGGGAGCAAGGTTGTGATTTGAATGTTATCTCATTTCTCTGTCATTGGAGCTCGGCTAGAGGGGAGTCATCAGATATGAGAGTGAGACGCAACATATAAAATTGTACAAAAGAAATATATATAAAAAAAAGTTATGCACATGGACCTCAAAACCAAGACCAATCGCCATCCATTTCGATCTATTATTCATATATATGCCATGAAAAATAAAAACCCCAACCAGTCAAAGTAGCCAGGCATTCTATAGTACACGCTCTATCGTACATTAGACATAAGCAGAATGCTCATTATAAAAATACAGCTCTCATCTACCGACGGAATAGTGGACAAGAGAACACCAATATTAACACATGAAATAGCATTTTATGCCAAAAATGCATAGAGGAGCGACCCCGGGCCGGGAATATGGGAATGAGAAGCTAGAATAGCGGTCCGTGTCGGCGAGCGAAGTTAGGAATGTGTCCTGCGAGAACGGAAGTTATGCTAGTCGATGCTTTGTAGTGGCGGAAGTGTACTCGATTCAGAGTGGGAGAGCAAATCAATCAACTTGGCAATGAACATTTCGCGAACCGGATCGGCACTGGCATGATATGTTCTCGGTATCACACGATGTTTTTGCTTACCCGACCGTCGAGTTTTGGCGTCGATAATAGACATCTCTTGGAATGCGGAGGAGAGAAACTGCCAATGAGAAAGATGGGAAATTAGCTTATAACCAGGTTTTTCGCTGAGGAAAAGGGCCGAAATCGAACGGAATCAAGAACGGATCTTAAAAAATAAATTAAAATAAAAAAGGGAAGCGGAAATACAGAAACATACGTGATCCAACAACTGCTTGTATTTCAACAGAATTCCCGCCGCAGTTTCTGGGTCCTCGTGGCCGCCCTCCTCAACCTCGACGTTGAACGGTAGCCAGCCATCCATGTGCAATATCCTCCCTTCGCTTTGAATCTTCTCGCCAAACAGGAGAGCCATCAATGGCGTGATACGCGAGGTTGGATACATTAGTTTACCCTCGTTAGAAATAATGAATCGGGAAAATGTCATCAGCGAGCCTAATGTCACTCCCGAATGTTGGAGATTATAATTGGCACTGTCAGGGCTTATAGATAGGATATCATGACGCTTGGATTGCCATCGGTTCCAGACAGGGCCATTTAAAACGCAAGTGTTTGGATATAGTCCACCAGCAATGATTGCTTTGACGAGGGCAACGTTGGATGAGTTCGTATTCAGTCCTCTGCCGCCAAAGGGGTCGTCGGTAATCTCGAACGGGTCACGTTGGTAGGGTATTAACCCATTGTCCGAGAGAATTCCCACGGTCTTCTGAGTACTGGTTAGAAACTGCTTGAAACCTGAGAACCGGATAGAATTTTTCTGACAATAATCCAGTGCCGCCTCATTTCCCTCCCCTCTTAAAATACCGAGGAAGGTTCTGAAGGTATTAATCTCCGCGATGTGATCACTGCCACTCTTCTGACCAGACATCTTCAGCTGTCCGATTCCGTCAGCGAAGAACGATTGCGGTTGTAACAGAATGTCGGTGATGAGTATGGGTTCCAAACAACGGAATATTATCCCCAACATAATCAGTTTACCGCGCTTTGGATGGATTGGCAGCGTGCTAACAAGACGGCCCAGAGGTGTCAAATTGCCGTCATTGTCCATGGCTCCCATGCTCTGGAGACTGGACAAGGCGGCATCCACGGAGGAAAGCAAAGGGGGTTCGGGAGCACTGAGAAGAAATCGCCTGACATCGTCGCTCAATCCTGCTGCCTTAACCCGCAGGCAGACCGTCTGGAGATCGGTTCGACGCAATTCAGGAACTGCCGCCTTTCGCAATGCCTCATATCTAGTTTCCGTGAATAATGCGTAATAATGGCCATTCCGTACTAGGCCCGCGTGAGCAGCTCTTGCGTCTGAAGTTGATTTGCTAGCCCAGCGAGCGCTAGGCTTTGACCACAATTGTTCCGGGTAATATACTGGTTGGTTAACCAGGCCAACATCCACGACATGTTTCACGCCCAGCGGAGCAGTCGATGCTTCGTCAACGTCCTCGCAGAGTATAATTTTGCGGCAACCGGGAGGCACAGTTTGGGAGATCTCGGGGTTTACCGTGTCACGAAAGTAGAGTATTTTATATTTCGACCGGTCCCTGAAATTGACCTTGAGTGGACGATCGTGCAGCAGTTTCTCTGCGACGTTTCTCATATTGTTATGTCCAGGTAGGAATACTAAGATTGGGCCTTTATTGCTGGTCTTAGCGATATGCGCGATGATGAAGGCAACCAACCCAACGGGGACTGGAGGGGCAATTTCGTCGAAAGCAACCCTCCAGTTATCTCCCCGCGGATTTGATTCAATCTTGTCACCTGAATCCATGGAGCACATGTTTTCGGGTTCACGGATTTTGGTGGCCTCTTCAGCAACGAACGTTTCTTCATTGGACAAAAACTCTTGTGTCCTTCTGTCAGCGAAAAAGGGTTCCAGTTCATGCGGAGTATACTTTTCCTTTAAGGTTTGCACCATATCGTCAAGAAAGTGATGTTTAACGACATGATCTTGGTCGCGAATATGTAGTAAGGGCCACTTTGTTTGGCCGCCGGAGTAGTCAGATTCAAACTCAAGGTACCTTCCTAGAAGGGACGTATCGATTTCGGGGCTAGAACTCATTAAAGCAACTTGGGGAACAGATTCGTCTGTCTCCAAACGAGCCATCATTTCCCTTTTGAGTACGGTTAGGAGTAAATCCGTGTCAAGATCCCGTTCATGTAAATCATCGATAATCAGATGGGAAATGTTCCCTAGCACTTCATTAGGCGCATGTTGAAGCAGAAGCAGTAGAACCTCTGTTGTACTATACGTAATACTGCCCTTCAGCAGCGGTGCTCTGCAAATCGACATAGTATGATACCCGACGGTATCACCAACAGTTCTAGCTCGTTCTTTAGCAACCTCGGACGCACGGGAGATCGCACCACTATCGGAACGCTGGGCGATGAGAACGTTACAATCGGGGCCCTCGTCATGCTGGATCGCGTCATCAAGTAGTATTTGTGGTATTTGAGTAGATATACAAGACAGAGGTGATCCCGTCACAATACTGAAGATATGTCTGTTGATAAGTTCAAGGACTTCATTGCGATACGAAAAAATGGGCAGTTGCTTCATTTTCCCTCGGTCCATTTTCATTAGTTTCTCTAGGTTGCTTTTCAGTCCTTTCGATTGTTCCAGAGTTGCCTCTGGGTCCATAGGGGACCTGATTCGCTTCCGAAACTGGTCCACGGGTGCTAAATCAACGCCTGGATCTCCTGTTATTTCTGGGAGACCTGCCTCCTCTGTCCGGCTGAGGCTGTCATGAATGGAGGCTAAACACTGTTGTCCCAAAGGGAGGGACACTGGGTGGATATGAAGAGCAGGAGTTTCCGTGAGATTTGCCAATCCTTTCAGAAACAATGGCAATGTTTCCGGGTGATTCCGTTGAATCTCAACAGCGATAACAAGGTTAGCAATCCGACAAATATCTCCAGTGCCAAAGTCTGAAATTGGGCTGCAAAGCTCCACTTTAGACAACACAGGCGTTGCAGTTTGTTTGATCCCGCGGGACTCGAGAGCGGATCTAGCAGGGATGATTATGATATAGGCTTCGAGTCCGAGAGTTTTGTGGGCGAATGCTACAAACTCCGTCGAATTTTTGGTGCTAAGCGCCCGAAAATGAGAGGAAATTTCATCACTGTCTCCCAGGCGTTTTAGATATTCGTCGGCTTTGAGCATAAACCATCTGTTAGCACTTGCGTACGCGATGCTCGCATCGTCATTGATCCCAACCGCTTTAATCTGATGCTGATGGAGTGAAATTGTAACTGTTTTTTCAGTATCATGGCCAGTCGACACCAAGGGATAAAGTAGAAACCTCGCGGCATAATTGAACGCATCTTCCTGGTTGACTCCCATAAGCAACACACCCCTCTCCTGCTCCTTCTCCCTCTTCTCCTCCTTCTCCACGTCCATCTTTATCTTCGCCTTTCTCTCCATCCTTGCCATCCGTTTCTCTTTGTATTTCTCTCTCCGTCTCTCCCTCCTTTCCGCCCGTCTTCTCGCCCTCTCTTTCGTCTTCTCAATCTCCTCCTCACTATCTTTCTTTCTCCCTAGGTCTATTTCTCTCCCCGCCTTGCTCTCCATCTTTGCCTTCCGTTTCTCCCTCTGTTTCTCCCTCAGTATTGCCCTCCTTTCCTTCCGGTTTTTGGGCCCCCCTTTCTTCTTCTCAATCTCCCTCTTTTCCTTCCGGCTTTTGGCCCCCTCTTTCTTCTCCTCAATATCCTCCTCACCATCTTTCTCCCTTTCCAGGTCTATCTTTCTCTCCGTCTTGCTCTCCGTCCTTGCCATCCGTTCCTCACTCTGTTTCTCCTTCCTTTCGTCCTGCATTTTGGTCCCCTCTTTCTTCTTCTCAATCTCCTCCTCACCATCTTTCTCGCCCCCCTTCTCGTCCCCCTTCTCACCATTACTCGCAACCTCCACCTGCTGGGCCTCCCACTCCCTTCTCAACTGCCCCCAACTAACCCGGTTCCGCAACAAGTCCGCTCTATATTCCGTCCACTCCTTCTCTTTATCCACCCACGCCATCCTCGTCCCCCGGAGTGTGCGTACGTCATTAGGCATAACCTGCGACGCCCGCCCCGCTTCCAGCGCCTGCTTGACCTTTTTCTCCGTCTCCTCCACAATCTCATGATACTTCGCCCTCAACTCCTTAGAGCTCTTCTGGAACATTATACACTGTTTCTTCATGCGGAGAGACTCCTTCTTTTTCCAAACACACAACTTGTGCCATTCCTCGTGTGAGGTTATTATGGACGTGAGAGGTTTGCCCCTCCCAGACGCTTCCCGCAATTCGTTGAATTTGGAGGAATAATCTTCTATATGCGGAGTTTGCTCAGGATCCCCTGGGCGCGCTGCAGGACGAATACAACTCTTAATTTTCTGGATATGTAGACGTGTTACAAGGGAGGCAAGCGGTGGCCGTTTAGGCGTCGCTGGGGCGGGAAGTTTTCTCTTGTCAGGGGACGCATGATCGCCCTCTGCGGCATGAGCCGTTGAATTGAGCCGTCTACATATCGATGGCGGCGGGAATTTCTTCGCTACTGCCACACCTGAGCGACAATAGTGGTATCCCAGGAGGCGCCGTCCAACGGGAGAGCGGGAATAGAGGACGGGCTATATTTATGGCCGCAGAGGGGAAGAGGTTAGTTAACGAAAGGCACACAGACATCCTATGGCGATTCGGTAGTCAGATAGATAGCACACCTCGGGGCATCTCCGCAGAAGCGCGCTCACCATAACGCTACCTCCGAAATGTAGTATCAATCAATCATCAAACTTCCGCATTGCGAGAGGCATTCATTAAGGGAGATATATTACTTGGATATATAATATTCACCGAAAAGGAGAGAAGGTTAAGAATAATACGTGAGAATAAACAGCGAGAGAAGAAAAAGGAATGAAAGCAGAATCACATCCAAAGTAGTAAAGAGGGAAATTTTTAACGATCAACTTGGGTCAAAGCTTCCAGAGGTTAAGCCGCGCTAGTGACAAAACCGGAGCGGGAGATCTTATCTTATCTGATCCTCCAAAACCCCTCCGATGCTATTCTACAATCCGCACGCTTGACAAATACAATAGAAGAAGAAAAGGAGTCGAATCAAGTCTACAAAGAAAGGGGGAAAAGGGAAATGAAATGATAGGAAAAGATTATTCACAGGCCCCTCTCATCCACATCCGGATCCGCACCACCAAGATATCTCCACAACCGGCTGAGGTCACGAACAGTCATTCCAGCTCCATCATTCTTATCGTCATCCTCATCATCACCATCACCAGGATCTTCCGCGCAAAACCCACCGCCCGTGCCCACTGATATAACCTCACCCCCGTTCTCACCTACCGCAGCAGACGACTCAAAACCGCCCGTTTTATCTGCCGCCACAGTAGCATAATAAGCCTCCCGATCCCGACACGTACACTCGTCAACACTAACCACCTGATCTAGGAATCCCGTAGGCGCACCCGGCCGATTATGTCCAGGTGGTAGCAGCCGCGTATCCAGCGGAAATATATTATCCAGATAATGCTGATTGAACATATGACCGGTCACGCCGTTCCGGATAAACACTTTACCACTATACCGCGTCTTGGCTGAGCGGACGTTGTACATAACACCCCATCGCGGAACGATGTCCTCCCCGTTAACGTAGTGCTCAATATACCTGATGACTCCTTTTGAGCGACGGCGGCGCGTGGGTGAGCTCACGCTAGGGCCAGAAGGGGAAATGGGAATGGAAGTGGTCTGGATGGCGCGCATGGGGTTGTTGAAATGTGCGGCAGCGGAGCCGAAGGTGTAGACTTCGAGTTTGGCCATGTTCTCGGCGGAGAGGATAGTGAATAGGAGGTCTAGGGCCATGGAGACTATAATGCCGCCCTGTGAATGGGCGATTAGGACTACTTTGTGTACTGTTGGGTCTGTCAGGCAGTGTTTGAGATGGTCGTAAGTATAGCGTATACTGTAGGTGTTGTAGGCGAACGAGCGTTGGAAGATGCATTCGATGATATCCCAGACGAGGCCATTGGTAGGGTTGTGGATTCCAGTGATCGCGCGGCCAAAGGTTCGGGAGAGACGGGCGCAGTTATTGGCGAGGCCGCGATTTCTAAGGGATTTTATGAATAGTTTAGAAATACTCTACCGCGCCAGAATTAATGAAAAGGTGGTAAAAATCGGACATACCCAACCATCACCCCATTCACAAAAATCCACTTCTCACCCTTCCTACCATTTACACTATCCCCAATCCCCTCCTCATCTCCTTCTTCAACCCCAACCCGCGACTCCACCATCATTGGCCCCTGAATCGGCGCGCAAATCGCCCATACCAACCCAATCGTCCCCCAGAAAACCGCCGTGCCCATCCATCCAGGCGACAACGTCACCGCCACCAAAACCAGACAGCCTAAAAGCGTTTCGAAAATGGTGACGAAGGTCAATGTAGCTAGGTACCAGATGTTCTGGGGGCTGAGGGAGAGTTCGTTGGTTGGGTCGTTGGTGGCGAACGGGGAAAAGAGGTTCGGGAGAAGGTAGAGAACAGAAAAGAGGGTGCGAAGATCCCGCCAGGCGAGGGCGAGAGGGTTTTGCCGGGCGCGGGGAGGCGAGGTGTAGACTTGATCGTCTCGTTGTGGGGGCACGTAACAGACCGTCCCTATATCCGGTGGTGTTGCTGGGCTCATTGGGCGGGATATCTATAGAACGACTAAGAGCAACAGGAAAGTAGAGAATATGGGCAGAGTAGATGGAAGTACGGCGGCTCTTTTTTTTAGTTCTCTTTTTCTTGCTCCGCTCCAGCGGAACTTTCCGTGGAAGGAGCAAAATAGAGATTTCAAAGGATACAAGGAGCAGCCCAGCAGGAGTTTGCGTAGAGTAGAGAGCTGAACGGAGGTTCTTTTAAAATCAATAGAGAGAGGATATTCATAAAGATAGAGAGTTGAAGAGAAAGACGGAATATCCGGGGCGTGGTATCCTCAGTAATTCGCGGGAAGATGCTGAAGCCGACAAACTACTGCAGTTCCTGGCACCTTTCTTTCCTTCATGACTCACGCCATGTCGCATATACACAGATATATATGTATAAGTTATATATAGAGAGAGAGCCTTGCAACTTTTGGAGGTCTCAAGGTGATCCAACCCAGCCAACTCTCACAGGTCCGGGTGAGTAAATAGAAAAGTCACCAGAGGAAATAACAGGGAACAAAGGCTGTTTGTAGAGACATTGCAATGTAACCACAACCCAGCCACCATCACCACCATCACCACCACCACTACCACCAGCCAGAGTCGCATCCAGCATCCAGAGCAGGATACACTTTGTGAGCTGGACTGGTCGAGGCTGAGCGGATGTAGTTGTCTGGTCACAAGCACAGAGCTGGGGTTTGGGATGGATGAGAAACGAGAAGCAATGACAAATGTGTCGGAATCTGGTAACTAACTATTGTGGTTGTTCGCGTCAGCTGGTCACTGTATGAAATGTTCTCAGCGCATCCCCCGTTGTAAAATCTCGAACATAGGAATAGAACAGGGCCGTTGGGAGACAATTCTGGAGATGTTTTGTGTCAGCGTGTGATAGGACGACCTGGGAATGTAGTATCACATGATTCGATTCTCTCAGTATAGTTGTATTTGTGACATGGCGGGCTGCATATATAGTTCAAGACTAGACTTACTCACTTGACTATACAGAAGATTTTCCCCCAACGAAGGATAAAAATAATAAGAGATCAGAAAGGCAAAGAAAGACGGGGAGTTGAGTATGACCTGCGTTATTAGCGCACCACATAGAGAACATGCTTGAGAAAATGGAGGAAAAAACAAAGGCCGGATAAGAACTCCTGCCCATCCAATATGTAAATGCATCCGTAGTCGCTCATGAGCCTGTTCACGGGTTACAAAAAGGGGAAAGAGAAGAAATGAAAAATAAAAAAGAGTGTACAATGTAGCGTGACTAGAAGGAAGGGAAAAAAAAGGGGGGGAGAGAACATGAAAAGCAGCAAAGAGCACGGGAAACAATAATAAAAATATAAAATCGGATCCACCAGCGTAAATAGCTCCTGTGGAGGTAGTTAGTGTGCACATCACATCCACCTCCTAAGATTATACCCAATATAAAAATCTGAATTGAAAAAAGTCGTACAGCTCCAAACCCAAACCAGCCGGAAGAAACAAACAAAAAACTATTTCGTCCCCCCCACCCTCGCAGCTCCACCACTAGCTCTCCACCAAACATCGCCGCCCCATCTCATCATCCGCTCAACCGCTGCTGTGGGTGTATCGACCGCAGGCCGGATATCAAGATAAAACACCGGCTCACCGTCCGGCCCCGGAGGCCCGGAGTAGTAGTCAATCACGTAGCGCACTTCTTTGGGTCCTGAGGGTGTCTGGCGTTGGACGTACCAGTCATGTCGGTCGAAGGGGGGCGCTGTTCTATTTTTTTTGTTAGCTTGTGTATATGAGATAGTGAAATGGAAAGGGGGGTCCAGGCGCAACCCACCCAAACTTAGCCGGATAAACCCAACCCAGCGCCTGCAAAATGCTCGCCTTGGGCGTCCACTCCTGCGGCCTGCCCTGAAATCTCACCAGGCGCGGCTCAGGCAGCCGACCACCAGCATCATCCACACCACCAGGACTACTCTCCCTCCACTTCTCCCTCTCCATCTCCTCCCGATGCACCTCCTCCCACAACCCCAGCTCCCCCTTCTTGCACCGCTGCCACCCCTTCCACAGCCCGCCCGCAAACGTACGTTCCCACCCCACAATCTCCTCCCACGCGCCCTCGTTGAGGAAATTGTGAACCGCAACCATCGCCTCGACGGCGTCCTGCGGTGTGTCCGAGTAGCCCTTGCGCAGCAGCGCGTTGTACATCTGCTGCGGGGAGGGGTATTCCCATCTGCTGCCGCCGCCGTCGGTGTTGTCGTCGGCGCGCGGGATGGAGGAGATCTCGCGCTCGACGGGGAGGTCGACGGTTTGGTTTGGCGCGCGGGTCTGCGGGATGGAGGTGAACATGTAGTTTAGGGGGTTGAGTTTGGAGAGGGTTGATTGTGATTCAGATGTGGTGGGGTCAGGGGTTGCGGCGGCGGCGGCGGTGGGCTGTTGCGGGGTAGGCAATGAAGAAGGGGCTACGTAGAAGGGGGAATCCTTTGAGCGGATGGGACAGGCTGAAGATGGTTGTTCTGTGTCATTCTTGCTCTGGCCTGGAAGGGTGCGGATGGGACAACCGGATTGGGACTATGCGCGGGCAGCAGGAAAAGTGGGGAGGGTCTGATTAGCCGATTTTGTTCAAGACAATTGGTATTTAAGGATTTTTCATTGGGATGCATGGTTACCGCCTGGGTGTTATCCGATCGTGGTAATCCAAGTCTCTGCCGCTCTGCACCTTGCGTGTATTCGTTGGCGGTTGGAGATGGCCCCGAGGGTTTGGAAGCCCAGAACCAGCCCATGTTTATTATTTGTTGTGATTTATTTGTATTTTCAGAATGGCAGATATATATAATTTTCGTGGAGGGGTATATTCTGTCGTTGGTGGAAAGCAGACACGGATTGCAGGCGATACTCAATTGAGGTTGTAGTTTAACTATGTATGATGAAATATTGTTTTGGGAACAGAAAGAAAGTTTTTTTTAACTTTTTTTTTTTGCAGCAAAGAAATCCAGCGATGATGACGCTCACGTGATGGCGCACTAATCAACCAATCATATCTACATATATAATCTGTACTCTGTACTCCTATGAGAATAAACCAGTTAAATACAAAAATTAATAATGAAATACCAGCAGCTCAGTATTACGTCTCTACCCATAGAGTATTATTTCCCAAAAAGGCTCAAAAAATGAAAATAAAATCAAATAAACCGCCCAAAGTAAACTCCATCGCAACCCAATCCAATCCCAAAAAACATGAGTGAAGTATAGACTCCCTACGAACAATAAGCAGGCCAAACCCAAACTCGCTGACCAAAGAGCCGAACATAAATAAGGATACAAAAATAAGTATAACTACACCAAGAAGAGGGAAATTATAAAACAAAAACGGAAACAGAAAGAAAGAAACAAACCAAAATCCCAAAGTCGAACTCCCCCTTTTCCTTTTCCCTTCTTCGCCGTCTTTTTCTTTTTTGCCCATCTGCCGCCCAAAAGAATATACCAGAATTAAAATCCAAATCCAGACCGAAACGAAAACGAAAGCGGTATATAATAATACACTCAGCCATATATCCCTTTATTCTGACCTCTTGGCCATACCTCCCTTACGCCACCTCCACAACAGCAGGCCCTCGCACAACCTCCTCCCAAATACCTCGAAACACCTTGCCCTGCAACTCAGAAATATACAAATACCCTTTCAACACCTCCTCAACCGCCTTCCACCCATCGTCCCCATTCCCATTGCCATTGCCATTACTACTACCAACATACACGTGCTCCCCACCCCACCCAGTCCCAGTCCCAGTCCCAAGGACAGGCCGAATCCACCCCCTAACCGCCGCAACATCCCTCAACCGCTCTAGAAACCACGGCTTCGTCTTCTGGGCCCTCGAGCCGCGCGCACCCAGGAACGCCGCCCAGGCGACCAGGTCGAGCCACGCGCTTGGTAAACTGGGGAACATGGACGTAGGGAACCTGCTGACAGCCACGCTGAGGTGGCGTGTAAGGGCGCAACCGAGACCGGAGGAGGGCGGGGAGACGATGAAGAAGTGGTTTATGTGGCAGATGGCGGCGACCCGGGCGATGGCTTCGAGGGGTTGGAGTGGTGGTTCTGAGGTTATGGAGGTTACGGAAGTGGGGGGAGTTTTCTGGCCGAGCCGGTACGGGTACTCTAGTAATTCGTATTGCATCTCGTGGCTTTTGTAAACGAATATTTCGTTCTCGACGGTGGAGAAGTTTGCTGGGTGCTGGGCGCTGGCGTGTTCGAAGAAGAGGATCTCGCGGAGGCCCCTGAGGGCGTTTCGAAGTGGTGTGGAGAGAGCTTCGTTGGTGCAGAGGGCCATACCGGTGTTGGATAGTTGGGAGGTGGGTGGTGGGAGTATCCGTCCTGCGGTCTCCGGTGGGATTGGTTGTAAGTCCCATGTTAACGGGAAAAGGGGGCGTGACATGAGTGCAGAAGCGGACATGATATCGCATCTATGGGAATGTTTAGAAGGGGGTTGAATCTAACATGAGTTAATCTATTTTGAGAAGGGCAGGTAACCTACGTTAATATGTTAGAGAGCACGCGCATCCCCTCTCCTTGGAATGAGGAACCGAAAACACCTCCGCGCAAGTCAACCATCTTTTTCAATCCCTTGATATGAATTCTGGCTTCGTCGAAATCGCCAATAGTCAACTAGAGTATGTTTGCGATGATCAGCATATTTGCACAACTAAATGTATTCATAAAAGCATAAAAGACCAATCATAGCAAAGACGGACAAAGAAAGAAGTATAAAACCTACCGCACAAGACGTCAAACTAACAACAATATCAAAGGCCGAATCCGACAGCGACAGCTTCGGATCATTTATTTTCCTATTCATTTCATCAATACACCGAGCCTTCATCATGTAATAGTCCGGCTCGAACAGCTTGTCATTTTCAGAACCAGCTCTAGCCGCGATAGACAAGGGGTCCGGATTCTTCCCTTGCAAGACAGCTCGATGCGCGGCGCACAGACTCATGTAGCCGAAGAAAGGCCCTGCTTCAGAGATTGTCGCGTTGATAATTAGGGCCATGCGTTTTTTGCTGTCATGGGGCTGTTTTGTTTCCGCGGGGAAGGTCATGGGAATTAGGACAGCGGAGACTTTTTCAATATATGATCAGCTTAATTCCGATGGGATATAGGTATAATATTTTTGTTAAAAAATACAAGCGAAAAATAAAACAAAATAGAAGGTTACCTACAGTATTTTATCAGTCCGTCTATTATGGTATTGGTAGGCGGACTTGAGCCCGGGAGGGTGCCGAAGGGGTCAAAAGCCCAGGTAGGGGAATCCGTCCACAGATTGGGGAAGTAAGGTGAATCTGAATCATCCTTACCCGGCACGACGGCGGCGCCATCTCCAGACGGTGATCCGCCGGTCATCCATAAATCCGAAATCGAGGTCGGACTTAGGCTCATCGTTGTCGTATCTGATATACTGTTGTTGTCAATATCCCTTGTCGTATCCGCGTCGCTAACGCTAGCACGGGCGCTGGCATTGGCACTTGCGCTCGCACTGGGAGTGCTTTTCCGCTGGTTCTTTGCAGTGGATGCGGCGGTCTGGGTATCAGTCTTATTTTTACTGGCAGTTGGCGACGAGCTCTTCTCTTTAGCAGCACCACGCTTGGATGTCCGCTTTAGACCGAGTAGTCTCTCTCTGCGCCGCACGTCGCGCATAACATGGGACCTGATCGCCTTGCGGGCGTTTGCGTCCTTGATCCGTTTCGAGGCGAGATCGTCATCGTGGTCGATGAAGGTGAAAGATGGGGCGTCTGACGGGATTGATGATTTGGATGATTTTGGAGCTAATTGCATTTGACAGCGGCGCAAGATGAGATACGGTTAGCATACCAACTGGTTGTTCTTGCGCATAATGAAACGTTGCACAATCTGGGGTATAATTATAGAACAAATGGGGGGAACAAAAACTCAATCCAGGCGCACTGGGGTAGGATGAATGGGGTATATATTGGTAACCGCCATTCCTCCGCAGTTTCTATAGACTATGGAAAGGAAAACGGATACAACAACGGCAGAGAGTAGTATAGCATCCAAAAACGTGGGCTATAAAAAATTGGAATACTACAACAAACTCCCTGGGATAGCCTCTGACTGGCAGTATCATAGAAGCAATGAGGCAGGGACACGGAAAGTTATATAGCAGACTAAAAGAAAACGCGCACCTTGAGCGGGCTTAGCAGGGGAGTTGGACAATGTCGTCCGTCCCTTCGCCTGTATCTGTCTAGGTTGCTGCTGTTGCTGCTGCAGCTGCAGCTGTATATGTGGTAGCTGTGGTGGCTGGTGCTGGTGTCCGTGGTTGTGGCTGTGGTTGTGGTTGTGGTGGATATTGTTTTGCTGTTGCGGCGGTGGTGGTGGTGGTGGCGGAAGGATCTGCGCCGTCTGCTCCCAACGTATGTGGTTCGCCATGGTTTAACTGGTATGTGTAGTGCGAGTGACTCCGTTGTTCTCCTCCAAGACTAGCAGCCTCTTAAATCTATAGCGTAGCAGCCGTGGAAGAGAGGTGTGGATCGCAGGTTCATCCCTGGCATATCGTGGCAAGCGGCGGAGGTGGAGGCGGCGGGCGGCGGGCGGCGGGCGGCGGGGAGCTCTCCGTCAACAGAAGAACCGGACCGGGCGCGCGCGGAATATTGCAGGACGGGGGAGACGGCGTGATAATAGCTGCGGAATCAGGCGGGGATAAGTAATAATAGCGAATAAAAGATATGGTGGTGGAATAGATGTGGGGGAACGTTTGGTAGCGGAATCCGGGGAAGAGGACGGGAGGTGGTTGTGTGGAGATATATATATCACGGGAGCGAGATATTTTGAGTTCGGTTTGGTGGACGCAGGAAAGTCAAAAAACAGACGAAAAAGAAAGAAGAGGAAAAAGAAGATGAGAGGAAACCAGACAAGAGCAAAAAAGGCAAAAGCTTCCGCAGATGGAGGCGGAGGTTTTCTTATTATGGTTATATTTAATTCTTCTAGGATAAATAGAGTGTATCTCATATCGTCGTCGTTAGGGATTTGCTCTTGTATGTATGTGGTCAACTAACTATCTATCTACAGCTTAGCTCGTTCGAAGCTCCGCAAACACCAATCAGCAGCCGAGACATCAAGTCCCAAGGGCGGGCTCTAGCTGCATTCCTGTCCAGAGAAGTATCCCGCCCCGCCCCGCCCCGCCCCCGAAGATCCGATAACATGGCCCAAAGCAATCCAGATGTAGGTCCCTACATCCATCTACCATACACGATTGTGACATAGTTAATTTTATTTGTCTTCAATATTAAACAATTCTTCAATCGTCACCTCATTCCCCCACAGATCTCGGTCCCACGGCGCCCCCGTCGAGTAAATCTACACTCGAAATATCCATGCACTCTAAAAGAGATATAAGATATATACATACATGGCTACAGGATTGAGTGTGCTGCAGTTAGCCTCTCCGGAACTCAGCCATCTTCTGCATCTTGTCCCGTCCCCATCCCATGGGCCTTTTCCATCCCGCGATACAACGGAGGAGTACTATTGGGCCCCCTCTTGAGCCACAACTTGGCGGGCGATCAGGGAGCAAATGGGAGCTTTGAACTCTGTTCTGGCAGCCCACGGCAGCCGATGTGCCGCGCGTGGGCCATCGGTCTTCCGGGCCCTAATAAAAACTACTACCAGGTAGTTAGAGGTATCTTAAACCTTTTGACCCTCCGGGAGCTTGAGATCGTCCATTGTCTGTCCACTGATTGCTGGAAGCAGCTCACTTTTTGGATTTAAAGCCTTCCTGGAGCAGCCAATATGCAAAATAAGGTTTGGGTGCCTCTTTACCTGGCGCTTTCAACATCATCATGATGACGATGATACAACAATAAGAGGTCCCGTAGGGAGGCGGTTAAGCTTCACAACTGGCAGCCGTTAGTTTGAGCTCCGTAGTTTAGACTTTTCGAGGTCGATCGAGGCAGCCCCAGGCGCCAGAACCATCCGGCGGCCGCCGCTTGCCAAGGTCGCTCGCACCTATAAGGTTTATTTAGTGTTTTTGGCCAAAAGCTTTTTCTGGCTTTTAGTACGGATATCGTGATTGGTGCGGAGTCGCCGGTGGCTTCTGAAAGTAAAATGGTATTATTGTTAAAGAGTGGGCCTGCCACCTAGTTACTACTAGGTAACAAAAGTAAAATGGAAGAAGTAATAATGTCCTGCGTTTCAAAGAAAGGTAACTGCTAAAACCTTATGCAAGGAGGCAGCCCGGTTTACACTGTAGTAGTAGATCACTAATGAATAGCAATTAATAACATATATACATATCTAACTGCATCAGTTTGTCGTGTTGAGATCTCTTTCATCCTGAAGACAGAAGAAGTAGCTAAGTAGATGTGTGTTAAAAGATTGAATGCCCTCATCTGGCTCTTCATATTCAATAAAACTCAGCCCTCTTGATCCTACTGTTCATTCTCTAGTGAAACGGCGTGGGTTTCTATATTGCATATTCATGAAAAATGTATGCAGGTCTGGTGATAAGGAACCATTCCTCCATCCATAACTTTATATATTGACAAAAAGAACCAGAAAAGAAAAATTAAAATTAAAATTAAAAATTAAAAAAAATTAAAAAAAAGAAAAATATACGAAAGCCAGGATTCGCTGGTTGTCACTCAACACCTGCTTACACTCAAACATCTGCCATTTCGCCATCACTATGATGAAATATTTTCAATGATATCTCAACAATGCAATTAGATTTTAAGGTGATATATTATATGATGAAAATATATACAGAAAATTACATATAAAAATATACATCTAATTCTGTAGATGTTTGTTTGACTTAATAACTCACTCAGAATGTGAAATCTTGAGTGAAGACAGATTCAGTGAGCAAGCAGTCATTAAATCAGTAAAGATTGTAATATTATCAGATTTCTCTGACACTGAATTCATGAACATTCAGACAGAGCTCTGAAAATGTGATTTAGTCACTTTTTACAAAATCAAGAGTCTACTTTTCTGATTAGAAAGATAATTTTTGAATTTTTCAATCTTTTTCTTATTCAACTATGATCTGTACAGCAGCTCATTCTTTCTTCTCTTTTTACTCTTGAGTCTTTTTTACATCTCTAAGCTTCTTTTCAATCTGCTGTTGAGTAGCTCTTGCAGTCTTATTCATATTTTTTTGCTGCTTTGCTGTCTGATGAGCTGTCTTCTGCTTCATTCACCATGACAAATCTATCAAACTGCTTTGATTCCTCAGAGCAGGTGCAGAGTCATGTGTTTATCACATTGAATGTCCATGATGGCAAGTCATATGCTTTAAAGCTGGTACATTGTGTACTTTCTTTTTATTCAAGAGAACTCAAGTTCTGATCTGTTTGTCATTCTTGCTGGTGAGATAATGCTGTTGACATCACAGTTGCGTCACACACTCACTCTAATTGTATACATTTCTACATGTCTAGGCTAGGCACTGGCCATATGAGAATACAGATTTCTCCCTCATGAAGATCAAACAACATGAGAAGATACTGAGGGCTCCTTGCGTTCGTGAAGCCCGCTTTTGCCCGTCTCGACAGTGTTGGCGAGAATGGTACATGGGGCAGGAAAATGCCATGGGTGGATCAAGCTTAATGATAGTCAATTTAAAGAGTTGGGCAACAAGCATCACATATTTTGTCGATGGGCTATCATCAAAGACATGATTCCTCATGAAATCAGCATGAGTGATATCCCCGAAGTACGCCGCAAAATGCAAATAGCTCTGCTGTGGCCTGGAGATGTCAAACCTGAGAATTATCGCGGTTCGGTTATCGTGGATTTGGGCAACACGATCACCTATCCTGGAATCCGCCGTTTCTGGTCGAAGTCAAGACGCAGGGAGAGCTTTGCTAGTATGGATCGGTATTTTACTGACTGGGAACAGTCCCATCGAGACGGAAAACTTATCGAGAAGTATAGGAATACGATTCCTTAAAAAAAACTTGGCTGTCGTAAAGAAGCTGGAGGAGGAGTGGTTGAACAAAAAGCAAGATGAACAAGAAAACAGGGAGGAGTCATTTATACAGGGAGATGGGACACATTGGTGGTTGAAATCTGATATGGAGGTCTAAGTTGTACCGTATCTATAATAATTTCTTCATCAACTGAGAATAACCCAGTGGTCAGTTGTGCATGTTCTTGAAATAGATATTCTTTCAAGCATATTTGGCTTTTCATAGTTCAATGGTGATAGACATTTCACCCCCCCCAAAACGAAAAAAAAAAAAAAAAAAACTTTGAGAACTAAGCTATGGACTATTCGTGAGACCTAGGCGGACAAGAAGAGAAAAAGAATAATGAAACAACAGAACAATAGAATAATAATAGAATAACAGAGCAACAGAAAATGAAAAATGAAAAATGGAATGAAAAGGTTGGCATCAGAACTATTGATCTCCAAAATTCAATGCCGAAAGGAATGCAAACCAGAGTGCCTGCACCTTGTGGTGCCATCACTGAACTGCTAGAGAGATTCTCTCAATGCGACAATCACGGCTTTTTTTTTTTTCTTGCCTTTTCCATTACTGTGGTCACTCTCCCTGCTGCTGCTATTGCTGGTAGATTCAGCCCGAGGTTCGGAGCATTTTACCTCACAGAACTCTGCTTTCCTGTTTATCACATATGGAAGATAAACTTTGCGACTCTTAACACTCAAGGACCTGAACTCCTGTATCACCTCTCATTACTTCCTTTAGTCACATATACGAACATGGCCCCAGATTCGTCGAATTCAAGATGTACTATGTCTTCCATAATCAAATGGCTTCCTCTAGGCGGTGACTGTTCATGGGGGGAAGGTAGCCGAGCTGATGGTGAGGCAATGTAATCTGGCAAGGATTCTAATCGGCTGGGGAGAGGTGATAGCGGACTCGAGAGAGACGAAATGATTCCATCTCGATTCTGTGGAGTGGACGGGCGCTGTGGAGATTGGTATTGCAATATTTCACCAGTGGTTGGTTTGGTGCTGACTACACTCCCAGTGGAGATGTGTTCATACCCCCCTGCTACAGGTCTCCAAGCATGGAGGGGTGGATAGTCATGGCCAATGTCTATATCACGGCCGTCGCCTGATAACAAATGAATTCACCAAAGTGCAAGCTTGACGGTGAGTTTTTTCGGTCCGCTGTTGCTCCATGGGATGCGCTTGAATTCGACAGGTGGAATGTAAATGTCCTTGTTCTGAGGATTGGCGGGAATGCTGGGGTAATCTCATGTCTATTTGCATTTGACTGGATGCTGATGTATGTGAGTCATTTCACTGGTGAGATCTGGATGAAAATTCTTGCTGTGGAGCAAGTTCACGAGGAGATCATTTCATAGTGATACCCGAACCGACCCTTTCCCGCGAAAATCGCATAACCATAACTTCATCCTGGTTAATTATGTACCCATATCATGTCCCCCACTGCGTGTAGCAGTACTTGAGCAATTGTGTAATCGGCCAATAATAGGCTATATAAGTCCGGCTCATCATTGACTTCCATTTCTCTGCAAGCTTCATCTCTCCCAGGCAGTGATTGATATATCCAGTTTCACCTGCTGTTTTCACGGCACCTGCCCAGTCAGGAAATAATGAATTTCTTTCGACACCAGCATCAATATTTGCTCTCCCGCCTCGCGTCATGTCGATGGCATTACTAATGTTCATCTCACTCTGAGCCTTTGCCAGGCCAACGCTGACCTGGGGGACTATATAGCGAGTCATCAGATGCTCAAAGGTGTCTTCATTCCAAATTTCACGTTCAAGCGTGGTTAGGTCTGGGGAACACTTGGGAAGGTATGATCTCGGTTTGCGTAAAATATCGCCATAACAGGCTAGAAGAGTGTCCAACGTGAAATCATCCCAGTCCGAGATGGCAGCCTGATCAGTTGGTAGGCCCTGTGAAGCATTGTCGCTGTTGAGTTCTGGATTTGGCTCAGTAAGATATTCGAGGAGAGTGCGAGAAGTCATTGTCCTTAAGGTTACTTACGGCACTTTTGAAAATCCGACAGGCGAAAGAGCTTCGTCGGGACAGATAACTGAAGTGAAAACCTTAGATTCCCTCGTGATAGGGATGTTGAGAAAAATCGTGATGGGAGAACAGCAGGAATCGATCAAAGTCGCGCTGGAGGATTTTCTATTCAGGAAAGAACAATTGGCTTAGAGATGGCGTTGAAAGTGCAGGTATTTTGCAGGGGAATAGGTTGAAAATAGGTTGAAAATGGTGTGTTAAACAAATCTCAAATGTGATGACAACATGAATTTTAAGAGTACAGCGAGTGAGACTGTCGATGGGAATAGACACCTATTTATGCGCAATCTCTTGCTTCTCAGAAAAGGTGTAGGCCTGGTATATCTTCTCATGGTGAGCCACTGACATCCTTAGAGCCAGTGCTATTCAGCCTATTCTTGCCGCTGGCTGGTTCCCATTGAGATGAGAGAGATTGGAGGTGAGAACCTCCGTCCATCTCATTACACTCAATGCGGAAAAGAAATCGTCGTTGGCTCTGGCATGATTGGAGCGCTTATCCACACAGGTTCACGCCCCTGGCTAGGTCCAAAGATAGCGACCAACGAAACGAGATGACCTTTAGTTATCTGTTAACAAAGCTGCGCCGCTCTGGTTCCATCACCAGGGGTGAGGGGTATTTAAGCGCCAGACTGAAACAACAAATGTAATAATTATGTAGTTCTAACTTGGGTTGGATTTTTATGTATATCATATTGTTCAAACAGTCACTCCAGCACTGGCAGCACAGAAGAATCAAAGAGAAAGTAAGAAACTTCAATTTTCAACAACAAGTACAGATAGAGCTAGACAGTGTCACAGTGGTCTGTTCTAACTTGAGTTACATTTCAGGAAATCTTGAACTTGATTATTATGAAAGATCTCATGATCAGTGAATATAAAAATTTTGTATACTTATTCATACTGTTCAGTAACTAATTCAATTTCAGCATAAACTATGATTTATGAAGCTTGACAGCTGTATTTGATTAGTGTAAAGTTTATTTCAAACTCAGTGTTGAGTTTGATGTGAGCTCTCGGCATCATAAAAAAAAAGCTTCAATTGTGAGAACCTGAAAAGACAGGGTTTTTTTTCGGTCGGGTCCCGGGTCGGGTTTACAACGCTACTCTTGACAGAGAGAAGAAATATATGATATATAATTAAACTTTCAGCAAATAGCTTTAAAGTCTGAGAAGTTATTATTATTATTATTATTCTTCAATTATAGATGTATGCAGTCAGAGACTATGACATCTACCTGAGAACTTTAGTTCTCAGGGTTTTTTCTATATCTGTAAAGTTAACTATTATACATTCATCAATTTCAGATATGTAAAATCAGAAAATTCCAGCTCAGAATACAAAAACTGTTTACAAATTGCAGTGTTTTAACATCTTTTGATACTTTGAAATCATTTGACAATATCATGACAAAAGAAAAGAGAAAAAGAACACAGTCTTAAAGATAGACACATTAAATAGATAGATAGAAAGAAATTGAAAGAAAAAGATAAAGAAAAAGATAAAGTAAAGAGAGACTATAATAAAATAAATTATTAAAAGAGAGTGTATAGCTATTTTAACAGACTATATCTGATTAATTTTCTCCTCTTCATATTCAGATAATTCTGAATTTAGCTATTTTCTTATGACTGCTTGAGTTTCTGATAGAAAGTCTATTAAGTATTTAATTTCTGTCTCAGTTGAGAATAAGAATCTTATATTTAATTAATTTAGATTATACTTCTCTTTCAATCTGACTCTGAGATTATTGTATAATACACAGTGTATTACAATATACTCAGAATTCTCATTTATATTATAGAATGAGTATTCTATTGAGTTAAATCTATCATCAAATCTTTATATATAAGATTTGAAATAGTCATATTCTAGTTTTAGCTGTATTATAGATGAGAATATTTTCTTTTTATATTTAATTAAACAAGATTTTCACTTGAATTTTATTTCAAATCTTGAATAATATATACTCTTCTTTTATTTCTGTCAGTTTTTATTTTACTTATTTAAATAAGATTCTTTTATTTTTCTCTTTATAAAAGATCAGAATATAATTTTTTTGAATAGATCTGCTTAATTCTGCACTCTTTTTTACAGCTGAATCAGTCAATTCATTATTATGAATATTTATATAAGCAGAAACTCAGTGTAGATAAATTATCAGCTTTGATATTCTTTTCTTTTGAATTTTTAAAACAGAGTTTAAAATCAGTTCAAGATTCATTTAATCATTATAAATCTTACTATTTCTAAGTCTTTTTAAAACAGCTTGATTATCAGAGAATATTTATATCTCTTTTAAATAATTTTCTCTTTTATAAGATTTTATTTCAATGAGTTTGAAAGCTTTCACTATTATAAATAATTCAGTATCAAAGACTTCACATTCAGAGTCTAGATTTCAGAAATCTGAGATAAAATTAATATTATCTTCAGTATAAGCAATGTCTGTATCTAATCTATTCAAGTTCTCATTTTTTAAGTCATCTGAATAAATCAGAATAGAGTCTTTTATATTAATTGTAGAAATTCTCTTTAAATACTATTCATATTCTTTCTCTTTTAATAGTTCACTTATTTATAAGTCTATAAGAGATTCAAGCTTTTCTCTTCAGAGAGATAACTTCTCATGATTAACTTTTTCAACATTTAAAGAAGAAAATTGATTTTTAATCAGAGAGTATAGTCTGTAAAGTTGAGAAGACATTTTCTTTGAAGAATTATTTTCATTTTAATCAAGAAATCTATTTCAATTCAGTTCATTTTCAGAGTTAATTAATAGAAATGAAGAAGAGACTCTTTCTCTGATTATATAATTTAAGCTTATCTTTACAACTCTCAGAGTATAGTTTATATAGACTTTTTCAAATCTAATAGCAGAAGAAGGAATTGAAGCTTCAATTTTCATTACTTTAATAGAAGATGATTTAAATACTCTCAGAATTCTTCTCAAGACTCTGTTTTACAGACTTTGAAAGAGTTCAGTGAAATTCTCTTGATTATTTTATTAAACTTAAACTTCATAATCAGCTACTGATATAATACAGACTATATATAACTGTCTTATAGTCTGGAAGAATAGATCTCTCTCTGTATTTAATAGTCTGATTATGTTATTTAATAGTCTTTCTGTCTTAACAGTTCTTTGTTAAATGTGATATTTAAAATTCAACTTGAAGTTTAATTATACTTCTAATCATTTGATATTTACACTGGGTTTAATCTCTCTATTTAAAAGAGTTAGAGATAGTTCTTTCTCATTGAATCTAGAAAAGAAATGAATTAACTCAGTTTTATTCATATTAAATTAAATTTAATTGATATCTGCTCTAACAAAGATTTTCTTTACAGCTTCTTCAATTACTTTCAAATTCTCTTTGATAGTTTTTGAGCTGTAGACTAGATCAATATCATTCATATAACTCAGAGATTACACTATTCTCATATTTCTATTTTTGAATAGATATGCAGTGTATATTGCAAATAAAATAAGTGAGATTGAAGATCTCTGTGATACTTCTATTTTTATCTCAGTCTTATCTTGTTTCATTTCATCAAAGAAGAGTTGTATAGAGTCTGAGAAGTGAAATTGAGCTTGTCTTTATCAAAATTTGCATATATAGACTTATTATGAGAATATTTTCAACTAAATTGAATTAACATAAATTGTCTAGCATTATATATTTGAAATGTATAATACTTAATCTGCTGCAACTCACTCTTGTTTGACTGCAGTAGCTGTCACGCTCCCGGCCGCGCCAAGGCCCCGTTGCGGTTCCACACGGCTCATCACTTCCATGCGGATGATTTCATTCATCCCGCAGGCTGTCTGAACCGGTTTTCAACCACTTTATAACATTATGCAGATGTATCATAGAAAGATTTGATTGATGAGTATAAGAATTCTACTTCTATAATGAGATCAGTAGATTACTCTTTCTTAATAATGAGATATCACTAAGATATCACTTCAGCTATTCTTACTTATGAAATGAGAAAAGAGTATTCACTCATTGTCTATATAGAATAGCTAGATGCTGACTTCTTATCAAAGAAGTCAGTAATTTGTCTTTTTCTTCTACTGAAATATATATAAGAGTTACTGTATGTCTTATATAATCTTCTTAGTATACTAAGTATCATATCTGTGATATTCTTGTAATAATCTTATAGCCTATAAGCTCACTATTCAAGTAAGATAGTTAAGCTCACTTATACAGCTTCTTAAATAACTACTTCTATATAATACTGCTGACTAGTCACTGCTTTAATTCTATTATATTACAATTTGAATCACTCAATCTGATTATACATTTGAATCAGTTAAGCTTTAACTGACTGATATAATCTCACACACTCATACTGAGATTAACTTAATCTCATTCTCTGAGAAAAATACTACATCATTCTCTAGAGTGTGTACATCTCTATCTCAGCAGAAATCTGAGATTTCTGAACCTGCTGTATATTTTAACATGAGCTCTTCAACTGCTTTATCACTGTCACAGCCTCTACACATCTACATCTATTATGAAGATAGAGAGATTAAGATCAGAGATTCTCTGAGATATAAGAGAAATATCTTGTCTAAATTTCACAGCTTTATCTGTACTCTTGAACAGAAATTTCACCTTAATCTGAGCCAGTATAATACTCATAAGATATGAGTAATATACACTATCAATCTTCTTGAAGACATCTCTGTGACTACTTGAATTATCAAGAAGAGAAAGCTTGAGCATATCAATACTGTTATGACTTGAGAAGAATTCAAGAACTTTCTACTGAATCAAATCAAAGATCATCATAATTATGACTTCACAGCAGTATAGTAGTTTAACTTATTATATTAACAGAATAATGAGAATTCTTCTGATTTCAATACAAGATTTGAAGAATATTAAGAGAAACTGACTGATGATTTGAATTAATTAAAAATGCAGCTTTATCTTACAAAGCTGACTTATAAGATGTGAATAATAATATCATAATATCAGAGTTCATCAATCAATTACACTGAGCTTGTCAACCTGACTTCTCAGATCTATTTGAATAATCAATTCTCTGAGAAAAAGATTAATAAGACTTCTTCTAAGTAATTAATAACAGAATCTAAATAATGTTATAACAGCTTCAGTGCAGAGAAAGTAAAGAAGAATTTTAAGTATTCTGATTCTTCACTCACTGCAAAGAAATGTTAAAAAAGATTTGATAAAGATCTCTATTTCAACTGCAGAGCTGGTAATCACTATATCAGTGATTATAAGAAGCTGAAGAAGAGAAGAAACTGAGAAGATATCTTCTCAAAGTTAACTTCTCTTCTGACAAATGTATCCATGAAAGATAAAGAAGAGAAAGAGAAGAATTAACAATTCTCACATCTTTAAGTTCATATTACAATCACAATGTATACTCTGAATGAGAAGATATCAGTGAGATATCTACTCAACTTCAGAGTGAATATTAACTTCATATTCTATTTCTTTTCTTTGATGAAGAGTTGAAAGAAGATAGATCTATCAGATTATATAAAATTTACTGATAAAATAAAATATCACTATTTTAGCATAATTTAAGTGAAGTGTGTGATCACAGACTCTGAAGAAATCTTTAAGAAGAGCAGTCTGCTTCTTCACATAGTTAATATAATAGATGAGAATGTTATTCTAGATCTTCTGTAATTGAGAGAAAATAATTCTCTCATTGACTGAGTCACTCAGATATGATAGTATCATCTCACTGATGAAGAGATAGTAATAAAGAAATCTGAAGAGTTTCATTGAAAGAATCTTGAGAAAAAGATTGAGTTAATATACTGTGTAGTAGATAATTAAGACTTGAAGATAGATGAAAAAGTCATCACTCTCATTACAAGATTAACAGCAGTATCTGTTATTGAAGACAGATATACATAACATCTCTTTACAGATTTTAAGAATGTCTTTTCAGAAAGAGAAGCAGCAAAGTTTTCTGATATCAAGATATGATATAAAATTCATCTTGAAGACAGTGTAATGATGTTATACAGGTCTCTTTATAACTTGTCTGTAAAGAAGTTGAATGTTCTGCATAAATATCTTGAAGAAGCACAATCAAAGAACTGAATATATTTATCAAAGAGTTCAGCAGAAGCATCTATACTCTTTATACTTAAGAAGAATAATAGACTACATCTATGTGTAGACTACAGAGGTCTTAATAAAATAACAGTTAAGAATTACTATTCATTACTATTAATTGATAAGATGATCAATCAATTATCTGAAGCAAAGATGTTCTCAAAGATTAATATACAGAATATCTATCATAGAATCAGAATTAATAAAGATAATGTTTGAAAAACAGTCTTTTATATCAAGTACAGCAATTTTAAATATCTTGTTTTGTCTTTTAATCTCTGTAACACTTCAGTCATCTTTCAGACCTATATAAATGAGACACTGCAGAGCCTTGTCAATGTCTTCTGCATAGTATACTTGAATGACATTCTAATCTTCTCAAAAATGAAGGAAGAATATAATACTCATATTTAAGAAGTGTTAAGTTGCTTGAGACAGCATTAACTCTATACAAACACTGAAAAATGCTCATTCTACATGTAGAAGATTGATTTCTTAGATTATATTATTAAAGTGAATGACATTTTAATGAACAGAAGCTGAGTCTCTGTCATTGAGAACTGATCAGCACTGTGAATGTACTACAAGATGCAGATATTTCTAGAATTTGTAAATTTCTACAGATGATTCATCTATACATATTCACAGATTACTGTCTCTCTTACAGATCTGTTGAAGAGAAGTGTGAAAGACAGAAAAACAGAATTATTTACTCTCACTCAAGATACTGTACAGATGTTTACAGAATTGAAACAAGCTTTTGCAGATATTATGATACTGAATCACTTTAACTCTGATTTACTCAGTCAGTGTGAGACTGATATATCTGAGAATGAGATCTGTGAAATCTTTTCACAGTTGACACTGAAGATCTTTCAATATTGAAAGAATCAGAGAATAATTACTTCTGAGAAAACAGACAATGAATTGTCTGTAAAAGAAGACTTTTTCATAGAGTCTATAAGACACTATGAATAAAAATTAGTGATCTTCTTCTTCAAGAAGTTATCACTTATATAGAGAAGGTATAATACTCATGATTAGAAGATATTAGTAATTGTTGAATTCTTTAAGATCTGATAATATTATCTTCAGAATAGTAAGTATTCAGTGTAAGTTCTTACTGATCATATAAATCTGTATTACTTCTTGACAATAAAGAGCTTGACAGAATGTCAAGTCAGATGAGCAGAGCTGCTTTCAGAGTATGATTTCTATATTCAATACTGTTCAGATTAACTTAATCTCACTGATACACTGTCTAGATGACCTGATTATAATATTATTAATATGAAGAAGAATTCTATAAAAGAATCTCTGTTATCACTGTAGAAGAAGCTAGCTACAGAGAGTTGAGATTCTCTAAAGCTCAGAAATGACACTGAAGAGACAGCTGCATAATTCAGTATAGAAGATGAAAGAGAACCTGAGTCTCTGCAGAGAACTGATACTGAAGATTATAAGCTTCTCATATTATATCTTATAATCATTGAATTGATAAAGAATGAAATAATCTACAATCTTTCAATCTAACTACTTTTGAAATTCATTGATAAGTTATAGAAGAGGGATATCTCTACTACAGCTTAAATTCAGAAGTTAAAGAAGAAAGAGTTCAGTTTAAACTTGAAAGAGACAGACTCTGAGTGAGACAGTACTGCTAAGAAATCAAGTCACTGATAACTAGAAGAATATGAACTTCTACTACTGAATAATTCAGTCTTCATTTCTTATAGCAGAGTAATGCATCAGAAGTTATTAAGAATTCATTATAATGATTTTCATATAAGACACTTCAGGTTAGAGAAGACTGAGAAGCTTCTAAAACATAAATATACTTAAGATAAGCTTCAGACAGATGTTAAAGAGTATATTAAGACTTACAATATCTATTAAAGAATAAAGATCTCACAGTATAAGTAATATAATAAGTTAATATCACTGTCTGTTTCAAAGAGCTTATAATAGAATCTATCAATGAATTTCATAGTTGATCTGCTGAAGTCAACAAGAGTTAAAGAATATAACTCAATTTTGATCATTGTTAATCACTTTATGAAGATGATTAGATATATTTCTACTTATAAAAAGATTAAAGCCTCTGAATTGACTGATCTGTTTTTAGATATCATCATTTATAATTACAGTACTCTGAAATTATTGATAACAGATTAAGAATCTCTCTTTATCAGCAAGTACTGATCAGCTTTTTACTATCATCTTATAATAAGATATCTTCTTAGTACTGTATTTCATTCACAGACTGATGATCAGACTGAATATCAGAATCAGATACTAGAATAGCATCTTTAAGTATTCTATTCATATTATTAGAATGATTGACTTAAAGATCTTCTAATCACTGAATTTATATATAACAATGTAAAGAATACAATCTTAAAGATATCTTCTTTCTATACTTATTATGAATATAATTCTTCATTACTCAGTGATGTCGCAGATGATATTTCAAAGAAGAGAATAGATAGTCAGAATATCAGACAGATACAGAGAATGAAGTATCTCTCAGTATTAAAAGTAAAAGTGAGATTGAAACTTTTGAATAAAATTCATGAGAAGATAATGAAAAGCATTCATCACACTTAGAAGCAGTAGATGAAATACTATAATTAAAAACATCTTTTAATGAAGTTCTTAATAGAGAATCAAGTGCTACTTTTAGCAAAGAATATCAAGATAATGAGACTGTGTAAGAAGCTCAGTAAGTGATGACTAGAATCTTTCTCAGTAATAAGAGTAATAAGTAAGCAGATATATGAGTTAAAATTACTCATAGAATTGAAATCAATTCATTCTGTTTTTCACATTTTCTATTTGAAGCTCTATAAGTAATACTCTGAGATAAAGCTATCTCAGCTGAATAATATCAAGATTGAGAGTGATACTGAATATCTTATGAAGAAAATATTAAACAAGTAAACATATTACAGTAAGCTTCAATATCTTGTTAAATGAGAAGATTATTCATTATTAGAGAATTCATGAAAACTGCTTGAGTATTTAAAAAATGCTGAGAAAGAGATTGCAATCTATAAGATGACTAGTAGAGATTATCTTATTACATATTAGAGATATTAAGTAAGAAATGCTGCTTAAGACTTCTCATTTTTCTTAAAGAGTTTTTTAGAGATAATCTCATAGTAATAAGCTGATATCTTGTAGACTCTGTAGCACTCTTCTTCTATTTTCTCTTAAAGAGTTTTTTAGAAGTTTAATGAGACTATATAAGTATAAAAATTCTGAAGCAGTTAGAGAAAAGAAATATTTAAAATTAATAAAAAGATTAATATTAATTAATCTGTGAGCTGCTGCTAATCTAATAAGACTGCAGCTCACTGAAAAAGTAAAAAGAGAGAACTTCAGAATCTACTTATTAATAATTATATCTTCATTAAACTCATTCTTTATTATTGAAGTCTTCAGTATAGATATCTTTATCTGCTGAGAAGTTAACACTGCAGTACTGTAGAGAAGTATGCTGTAGAAGAGTATAAGAAATGCTGAAAGTATTAACTTATTAACTTATAAAATATCTCAGTTATCTGTTTCAACTGAAGTGAGATTCTCTTCAATCAGTAATTAATCTCTATAATACTTTTAACAGCAGTATCAGTTAATCTCTTCTTAGAGTTAGTTATTCTGAGATGTTTTTTCATCTCAAAGATTCATGCTTTTATCTTCTTTTATAGATGAGTAAGAAGAATCTCTTCAGTCTTGACAGAATCTATCAATACTTAAAGCTTTGAAATTCTCACTCTGTACTGCTTAGATATCTGAGCTTCTTATCAGAGCTGATATAATATCTTCTTATAGAGTAGATAATACTTACAGAGAGATAGAAGTTATTGTTACAGATATAATAGAAATAATAGAAGTGAGAGAAGAAATAGATGTATAAAATTCTTCTCTTCTTCAGCTACTTAACACAGTGTAGATAAATAACAGTGTCAGTCAGAGATTATACTGAAGTCTTCTCACAGAGAGAAGACAAAGAAACTGCAGAATTCTGTGAACTTAACTCAGCAGCATTCTGAGCAGAGCTTAAATATGTCATGAGAGAGAAACTATAGATTGAGCTTCTCAGAGCTGCTGTTTCTGAAATTAAGCTCTCTTCAGAGTTCTCTCTGAATAATCACACAGAGTCATACATCACTGTGTTGATTGAGAAGAGCAGTATTATAACAGCAGTGAAGAGAGTAGAGAACAGATCAGACATAGATACACTGATCAGCAGAAGAGATAATATCTCACTGCAGAGTACAGCAACTTTCATCACAGCTGTAAGAGAAGTAGAAGAAGATGTGATAATAAAAGTAATACTCTCACAGCTTATTAATATCACTGTCTTCAATCTGACTTTCTTGACAGTCACAGAGACTGCTGCTGCATTACAAAGATATTTACTCACTAGAAAATATCAGAATAAGTTCTCTACTGTTCTTCAAGAATGATACTCTCATGCACTCACTATTACAGATGAGAGAGAAGAGAGAAAAATATATTACAGAGAAAAAGAATCTTTTCAAAAAAATCCTATCATAACTGTTAACTTTATCTCTAAAACACATTACTTTTATAGAGAATTTCATATATAGAACAGAATATATTGAAAGATCTGTAAGTTACTTATTGTGGCGGGCTGCGCCCGATCAATCATATAGACTATTCCATTACACTCCATAGATTCTTCCATTCCCGATCGCCGATCCGCGGCCGCTACGAACGCGCGTAGTGTACACTCTGATTCTCAGCCACTCCTGATCACTGATCCGCGGCCGCTACGAACGCGCGTAGTGTACACTCTGATTCTCAGCCATTCCCAATCACTGATCCTCAGCTGCTACAAATGTGTGTATATTCTTCCGCCCCGAAGCTCCACCACATACATCACCACATACACATATAAATATTCATCTCAATCACTGATTCTCACACTTTCTCTTTCTTTCCTTCTCTAATGTTTTTATCTTTGTTATATAAGATCTATAATATTATACTGATCTATTCAGTGCAGGCTTCTTATACTATAAAAATGTTCATTGTCTTCTTATTAGGAATGATTATTCATTGAGAGATATCTGAATGTGTAACAATGTATAAGAAATAGAGAAACAGTTGAACAGTTAAGTGAACACTGAGTCCTCAGATAGTCCTCAGATAGAAGCTTGCTCACCAGTCACTCTGACTCTGTAACAAGATCTTATGAAGAGAATAAGATCTTATAAGAGAATGTCAGTGAAAGACCTGAGAGTTCTGACACTCAGATGTATAAAAATATAATTACACTTCTTCAGATTCCACAGATATCATACATCTGACAATCAATATAATCATGTCTAATGATAATATGAAACTCTTGAACATGAACATAGATACAGTGCCACAGTGACTCTGAGTAATGTTGAAACTATAATAATAACAAATAGCTGATATGCATGCAACTCAATAACATCAATATGAAGAGATTCAACAATTATCACAACAAGGAACTCATGTGATCTCAACATCTACAGAATTGAATACAAAAGCACTGAAAGAACACTTAAATGTCTCTGCATATTTTGATGCTTCTGATCTCACTCTCTACTCATCATGAAGGATGGAAATGCTTGCAAAACTGAGTGTAGATGAAGATTTCATCAGTTCATTAACTAATCAAGGTTGATATATCAATGAATGATTGAAGAATCGCGTGAAACAGAAGTTTTATTCATGAATGAAAGTATGTAAACCAGTGTTGTGAATACCTGATAATATTATGAAACATCTTGATATTCTGTTCTGAGACACTGTCATGCAACAGAAAGTATTAGATTGATTACAGAGTGCTTGACAGAGGAACACTTCTCTTATAATATTCATCCCTGACTTCAACACCAAGATTCTAGAAGCAGGTGATCAGTCTTGAAAGAATTGAATGAAGATTAGCATGCTCAAGAAGACATTGACTTTCAAACTCTTACAGGCTCTTGTAAGTGTAGATGAAGACTTAACTTATGAAGACTTCTGCACACAGCTCTGAACAATGAATGACTGTCTTATCAAGCTCAAGAATATACAGAACAGTGGCAGAAGACATTACATCTCAGCAACTCATACACTCATACCAAGGAATAACAATGATGCAGATATCATGAATTGAGTAGACTTGAATGTCTACATATAAGCAAGGGTCTTCGCTGTCTGAACAGACTTCTGAGTCCCTGAGATCACTTCTGAAGAAGTCACTGATTGATGTCAATGTAGAGTGTGCATCAACTGTAACTGATCAGAACACATTGCTTTCAACTGCTGATTGACCTTTGTGCCTTCTCATTTGAAGAATGAATCAGCATCTGTCCGCGTCAATCATGTTGCATTAGAGAAAGATTCAGAGAATAACTATGAGAATGCCCTGATGAAACAGAGAAAAGATTAGCTTCTGTTCAAATTTGTAAACAGGAGCTTGAAGAGATTGAATGACAATGATTTAAAGAGAAGATAGTAATGAATGTGATTCTTGTATTCACTGTGATTAATAACATGTATAATATAAAGATCATGATAGACAGTGATCTATGTCACTATGCAATGATAAAATCTTCAGTTGTAAGATATCATAATCTTCAGTGTATCTCTCTATCAAAACCCTGACTCCTCACAGGATTTGATGGTTCAAAAGACATTTGTACCTGTTACATGGTGAAGCTGACTATAGATGTAGAAGAACATCAATATGAAGATGTCTACATGTATAAAGTTGATAATCTTGATTATAATCTTATATTAGAACTTGTCTGACTATCTGAACAAGGCATCTTATTGAATGCTTGAAACAGAAGCTTGATATTCTCTAATAATGATAGAGTTCACAAAAATGACATTCACAAGATCATGGACCTGACACAGATCTCTGTCAATGCATATGAAATACTCTGAAAAAGAAGTCATCATCAAAACCACTGACAGAGTTACTGACAGCAAGATCATGTGTTAATCTATTCTGTCAGTCTGGCTAATATCAAGAAGGCTCTAGAAAAGTTATCCTGTGTTACAACAACAGATTCTTGTACAAAACTCTCTCAATAATATCACAAATATCTAGATGTCTTCTGATAAGATAATATTATGAATATACCTCTCTTATGAGGTTCTGAAGTGGATCACAGTATCAAGTTAGAGAAAAAGAATGATAAGAACTCTGAACTGTCATGAGACTCTCTTTATAGCATGTTCTGAGATGAACTTCTTCTTCTTTGAAAGACACTCAATGATCTGTTGAATAAAGAATTCATATGTGTTAGTAACTCTTCCATCACAGCCTCTATTCTCTTTACAAAGAAATCAGATGAAGGACTCTGATTCTGTGTGAACTACTGAGATCTGAACAGATTGACAAAGAAAGATTGATATCTCTTATCTCTCATCAATGAAACCCTAGCACAGATCAGATGAGCTCAATAATTTATAAAACTAGATGTTGTCACTGTGTTTCATAAGATTCATATTACTGAAGAAGATGAATGGCTTACAGTATTCTGAACATATTATGACCTCTTTGAATGAATAGTCACATTCTTTGAACTGGCTAATGTTCTCAGTATATTTCAGAAGTATATTAACTGAATGTTCTGAGATTTCCTTGATGAGTTTGCATCTGCTTATCTAGATGACATCCTCATCTTTATTGATGAATTTAGAAAAGAATATCAAGAATATGTGTAAAAGGTATTACAACAGCTATGAGAAGCAGAACTACTGATAGATATTGACAAGTGTGATTTTGAAGTCAAGAGTATCAAGTATCTGGGTTTTATTATAGAAGCTGGCAAGGGAATTTGAATAAATCCTGAGAAAGTCTCCACCATTCTTGAATGAGAAGCTCTGTGTACTGTGAAAGATATATGAAGCTTCATTGAATTTACTAACTTCTATCAGTGATTTATATAAAACTTCTCAGATATCATGAGATCACTTACAGATCTCACTAAGAAAGACTCAGTATTTCAATGATCAGTGAACACTGAAGCTGCATTTACACAGATAAAGAAGATGTTCATTAATACTTCTCTGCTGATAACATTTGATCCTGATCACAAGACAGTTATTGAAGCTGATTTCTCTGACTACATGACAGAAGAAGTGATATTGCAATATGATGATAAAGGTGTTCTACAATCATGTGTCTTCATATCTAAGAAACTGAGTCCTGCTGAATGCAATTATGAGATCTATGACAAGGAACTTCTTATAATTGTATACTGTTTAGAAGAATGAGACTCTGAACTCTGAAGTGTCTTCAAATTTGAGATAGTCACAGATCATAAGAACCTCAAATACTTCACAACTATCTATAAACTTACTGAATGACAGATGTGATGATCTGAGTTTCTAAGCTGCTTTCATTTTATAATACACTACTGTTCTGGCAGTCAGAACTCAATGACAGATGCTCTCTCATGACAAGAGCAAGATATGCTATCTGATATAACAGATACTCACTGAATGAACTGAGAGCACTGGCTCTTGAACCTGAAGATATTAATTGATCAAGATAGAACAGCTCACAGTATTATACATGCTTCTCTGATTAGAACTGACATCAATATCTTCACTTTCTCTACACTGAATAAACTATGGCATATGACAGCTCAGACTGATGAACTCCTTCAGATTCTCACTGAAGCAGTATATCAAGAAACACTCTGATTTCCTCCAGAACTATGTATCAGAACTGATATCTCAGAATGCTCAATTAATGACAATAATACTCTATGATTCTGTGAATGATGCTGAGTCTCTCACTCTGAACCCTTATACACTCAGATAATGCAAGAGATACATGATTCATGTATGACTGATCATTCAGACTGTGAATAACTGTATAGAATAATCTCCTGAGAATTCTACTGACCTGAGATATTAAACAGTATCAGATGCTTCATCTGAAACTGCAATCACTGTTCTTCTGTTATCTTATAAAAGAACTGTAGAAAAGGTCTACTGAAATCACTCAATATCTCTGATAGAATCTGATAAGATGTAGTAATTGACTTCACTGTTGACCTATCTGAGAGCAAGAGCTGCAGAAACATTCTGGTCATCATTAACTGACTAAGTAAGAATGTAATATTAGAATCTTGCAATAAGATGAACACTGAACAAGTCACTGAAGCCTTCTTACAGAGTTCATTCTATCAGATGCATGAATTGCTGAGATTGATAGTATCAGATTGAGATCATTAATTCATGAGCACTCTCTGAACAAGAATCTGTTAAGTTCTCAAGATTATACACTGTCTGTCAACTGTCTATCACTCTGAGACTGATGATGCATCAGAACAGACAATTCAGACTGTAAAGAATTATCTTCATAAGTTCTACAATCACTTACAAGATGATTGATATGACCTCCTCCTACATGCAGAGGTTGCTATCAACAGTCAAGATGCTGTTTCAACAGGTGTAAGCCTGTTCTTTCTTATACACAGGTATCACATGAAAGTGTTAAACCTTCTAGAGACTACACAGTGCACACTGAACCCCTGCAGTTCAATCCAGATCACTGATAATATAGTAATGAAGCTCTAAGACATCTGTGACTGAGCAGAGGCCTTCATGACAACTGTGAAACAAGATCAAGAAGATCAAACCAACATCTGACAAGATTCCACAGAGCAGTATAAGATAGAAGACCTTGTGTGATTGAACCTCAAGAACATATGAACCACACATTCATCTCATACACTAGACTACCATCACACCAGGTATAAAGTGATAGAAGTCCTAGATAGTCACAACTACTGTCTTGACACATCACCAGAAATTCATGATGTATTCCACACAAGCTTGCTCTGCTGCACTGTCACTGATCTGTTTCCTTCTCAGCTGACTTCTGACTGACAGCCGCCAGGCATCATAGGAGAAGATAATAAGCTTGAGTGAGAGATTGAAGATATTCTCAATGAGAGATCCCGCAGCCGCAGCTGACAATATCTGATGAAATGAGTCAGCTATAATCAACTGACCTGGACTTCAAGTTCCGCATTATCTGAAACAGCAGCTCTTGACCAATGGGAACTGCTTCTGGAAAGAGGGAACTAATGTGGCAGGCTGCGCTCAATCAATCATATAGACTATTTCATTACACTTCATAGATTCTTCCATTCCTGATCACTGATCCACGGCTGCTACAAATGCGTGTAGCATACACTCTGATTCTCAGCCACTTCTGATTGCTGATCCACGGCCACTATGAACATGTGTAGCATACACTCTGATTCTCAGCCATTCCTGATCACCAATCCTCAGCTGCTATGAACACATGTATATTCTTCCGCCCCGAAGCTCCATCACATACACCACCACATACATGTATAAATATTCATCTCAATCACTGATTCTCACACTTTCTCTTTCTTTTCTTCTCTAACATTTTTATCTTTGTTATATAAGACCTATAATATTATACTGATCTATTCAGTGCAGGCCCCTTACACTTATTAATTACATTTTTTATCTTTTAAATTGATATATAAGAAACTCACTTATTATATATTTGATTTAAATAAAGATGAGAAAAGAAAGATCTACATAGTTAGTAGAAAAACTCATCTATTTCTTTATATTATACACAGTATATACACTGTTAATCAGTTAGTAATTATTACTATATAATAAAGATAATTTCTAATCTGATAATCTTGAGAATATAGAGACTATACTTTTAAAGAGAAGAGTATTATTATACTCTCAGCTGTATTAAGATTTCATTACAGTTTCACACAGCTTATCACTTTTATGTAAATAATTTCATTCATTTCACAGGCTGTCTGAACTGGTTTTCAATCACTCTATGATATTATATGAATATATCATAGAAAGATTTAATTAATGAGTATAAGAATCTCACTTCTATAACAAGATCAGCAGATTACTCTTTCTTAATAATAAGATACTGCTGAGGTATCACTCTGACTATTCTCACTTATGAAATAAGAGAAGAGTATTCACTCATTGTCTATATAGAATAGCTAGATGCTGGCTCTTCATCAAAGAAGTCAGTGATTTATCTTTTTCTTCTACTGAAATATATATAAGAGTTACTGCATGTCTTATACAATCTTCTTAGTATACTAAGTATCATATCTGTGATATTCTCATAATAACCTTGTAGCCTACAAGCTCACTATTCAAGCAAGATAGTCAAGCTCACTTATATGACTTCTCAAACAACTACTCCTACATGACACTGCTGACTAGCCACTGCTTCAGTTCCGCCATGTTACAGTAGCAGAGACAGTTTTCAAAAACAAACAATATTGTCTTACTCTTCTTGTTGTTGCTGATACTCAGTACAGAGTAGTGAATCTCTAAGACACAGCACATTTCAACCAATCTTTCAACATCTTGATCAGTTTGTCATCCATTTTGTATCATGTGATGTGTGCAGAAGATCTGAAGAAGAGAAGAGAACTGAAGAATGAAAAAGGAATCTCAATTTGACAGTTCATCTTGTGTCTATCTGAAATAGTTCTTGAGATAGAGCAGGCAATTCCTCCTGACCTACCTGCAACCACATAGTGTCACTCAATCTCATCCATGATCTCACCCAGCACACCCATACTCACCTGCACTCACCATCACATTGTGTGATCATCACTCTTGAAGTAGTAGCAACTTGGAGGCTCGACATGTAGTTGGGCATGTTGTAAAGTGGCTTGAGTACGGCTGAGCGGACGGGAAGCCCTATTTTCCACTCCCTATGTTCGTATGTGATAGACGTCTTCTTATTGCACGTTTTAAGGGCTGTTTTGTTCGGGGTCTTAGTGGAGCTGGGGACAACCATAGGAGATACAGGAGAAAACTTTGCTTAAGAGAAAAGCGAAGAATAAAATACATTACATTACATAGCGATTGAAAAAAAGACATTAATTTCCGTGAGAATAGAAAGGCAATCCGTCCCCTCCCCTCCCCTCCCCTCCCATCCCATGCCATCTCAAGATTCATACGCCCGTAACATGCTATATAAACATACCACGCACTATATCCAGAGAGGTAGGGGGGACCCCGCATTGGGATACTAACTGGTATAAAGGACAAAAGGTAGAAAAACAGAAGATAGAAAGAAAAGCAACCAGCAAATAGTATAAACATGAGAAAAATACATCCGTGCGCCACCTCCGCTCTCCCATCCCCAAATAAAAACTATATTAAAAAAACGGGAGTAAAATAGAAAAGAAAAAGAAAAGAAAACATCTTTCTCTCTAATAAATAACAACTTACGTTGCTTGCTCTGTTGTTTGATTCGCGTGCTGGCGTCATTCAGGTAGGCGAAGTTTATGAAATGCTGCATTCATATTTCCGGCCAAGGCTTGTCGCTGATGTATACAAGCTGTCCGCGTGGTAAGTGTGCCCAAGCGAATGTAGATGCGAAAGGTCGTTCTTTGGCGAGTGGTCCTGAAAATACATCTTTTCTCCTTCATGTTCACCCATTCCTAGCTCATGATGGATGGCAGAAAACACCAACGTGTTCAAATGTAAAGTGCATCCGTCCAAATCTTATCCGCTCCCGTCATCAAACAGTCTAATCAACAACGCATATCCCAGCACCACCATCAGCCCAACCCATACCTTATGCCGTCGAATCCAACTCTGACCCACGTCCCTTGCAGCTTGACCACCTTCTACCACAGCACCAAGGCCTGCCGCACTCCCCGCATGTCGTCTGCGCAAAGCACTCGCTTCCGGCGAGCATCTTGTACCACCGGCGCCACTCCCACCCCCACCATTGGTAGTAGCGCCACTATTAGGATCCGGCAAAAACTGGCCCGTAGCTGGATCCACCCGATTCTCCTCCATCCACTTCCAATTCTCCTTATCTACATCTGCCCACTCTGTGCGAAATTTCAACCCTCCATCACCAGCCTTCACACTCCCAACCCCCCTGGTCGATGGCGATACGCCTGGCACCGCCTTGGTATACGACCCGCCGCCCGTCGAGTTCCACCATCTCGAGCGCGCAGCGAGGATCTTGCGTTCGGACTCGGAGGCGCTAACGGAGCCCGTCGTCATCTCCTCGCTAGTCATGAAGGAGAGGAGGCCGATGAGGATTGTGGAGACTTCCCAGGCTGGATTGAAGGATTTGGGGTGGAAGTCGCTAATGCTGAGACAGAGGCGAGTAGAGGATTGGAAGCGACCGGATGGGGTGTGCATGCGGATTGCGGGGGGCGCGAAGGGGTATTCTGGTGGGAACATTAGGGTACCCCAGTATTGGCCATTTTCGTAGGGGGTCTTAGGGGGGCCGGTGATTATGTAGTGCCATCTGTCAGAAATTTATTAGATTTTAATTTTTCCCCGTGGATAAGGGTCAGGGGTGTTTTACTCTAGAATATTTGAATCGGAGGGGTGTGCTATGATATATGGTGGCGGGTTCTTTTGGATGTTCTGGTATTCGCGCACAAGCTAAACATATCGAGAAACACATATCGCTGTTAGTCACCTCCCGTCTCCCATCTCGTTCTGTACAATATTCTGGGGTTTGCACACTCACGCGTTTGTTGGCGGCTCTTGTAGCCATCTCGAGAGGGCCGGCTGTGTCCCGAGAGGAACCAGTGATCGGTACAACGGAACGGAGAAGGAGGAGCTCACGGAAGCGCAAAGAGGGTAGTAAGTTACTAGAAAGTCTAACACCAAGTACGTAGGACGAGAGTTGTAATAGGCAGGGTGAGAACTGGAGTGTGAAGTGTTGAAGTAAAGAAAGATCAAGATGAAGCTGAAGTTGCAAAGGCCAGGTGGATCCCCCGTAATGTAATAGGACCGTCAACCGTGACAGTACGTACCATACGATACGCCCGTCCGCTACAATATATAATCACGTGACTATTTACCGTAAAGGCAATCCCATCCCGGCTCCCGAAACAGGATTCTTGATGGAACACAAACAACCGATATATGCTAGCCATTGTCGAGCGTCGCGATGGTATCACCACTCGAGAGTGACGAGAATGTGAGTATCTACGTATCTACGCTATGTCCTGTGTTTTATTTTACTTACTAACCAACTGTGCCTCTTTTGAGGTGATTTCGTTGGTAGATATTCGAACGGCTGAAGCAGAAGTCGACCGATCCGAAGGTGCTAGAGGAGCAGCAGCAGGCTGTTAATGAGAGAATAAATGCGATATATCAAAAAGCCCAGTCCCGGCTCGCTGAATTGGTTTGTTTTTTCTTGCTACCATTTCCACCCCATACCATCCTCGGCAGAAATTCCGATTGCGAAATTCTCGTCCCGCATCGAAGGGGCCGATTCCCATTAGAATTGTAAAGCTCATTGGATGGGAACAAAATATCAGATTGACCAAAATTCCACGCTACCATGTACCATCTCGTCCGTCCAAGTCCTCAATGCGAACAACACAAGGAGAGGGTTCCTGGAAAAAGTCCTCAGCCCGCTCTTGAGCGCAAATAATGACCGCCCGTATACCCTCTCGGAAGCCCTGTCAGAAATCTCGATATGCACGGATAAACTTAGTCGATTTGGTATGTTTACTCTCGTGATTGTCCAAACGCCTAGTCAAAGCAAAACTAAATAAATCGAATACTAGACATCTTCGAACACCCCATCTCCGTCTTCCTCGACAAACCTTCCCAAACCGACCCATCTACAACTCCCACGGATCTCGAAGTCTACCTCTCCGTCAAAGAGAAGTCTCGCATCCTGCTAAAGACAGGCACGGATCTCGGAAATGCAGAAGGATCCGCCTATGCCAACTTTATGTGGCGGAATATCTTTGGTGGCGCCGAGTCTCTGAATGTCAACGCTTCGCTCGGCACCCGGACCAGATCGGCCTACCAAGCCGCATTCGACACTCCTATCCTCAGCAACCCGGACTTCAGGTGTGAAATCGGCGGGATTGGTAGTTCAACGGAGAAGAGCTGGGCTAGTCACGAAGAGGTGGTCAAAGGAGCCTGGACGAAGCTCCGTTGGCTGAGCCCGTCCGGGCACAGACATGAACTGGGCTACAATGGGTTCTGGAGACAAGTGACCGGCCTGTCTACGGACGCCTCGCCAACTGTTCGTGGGGATGCGGGCGATAGCGTCAAGAGCAGCATCTCCCACACATGGGTCAACGACAGGCGTGATAACCCCCTCCTTCCCTCGCGAGGATTTTACACGAGGACCTTCAACGAGGTGGCTGGATTGGGTCCGCTTAAGGGGGATGTATCGTTCTGGAAATCAGAGCTGGAAGCCCAGGGAGCGGTGCCAATTCCCATCCCCGGAGTGAAAGGGGACAGCGGCATCAGCTTGACCACAGGTTTCCGTGCTGGTATCCTCTACCCACTAGGCCTAGATGCGACTCAGAAGCCTCAACTTTCCCGTATCAACGATCGCTTCCAGCTGGGTGGCCCGACCGATGTACGCGGCTTTAGACTCGCGGGTATCGGCCCACGGGAAGGCCCCGACGCATTAGGGGGAGACGTTTTCGCGGCGGGTAGTGCAAATCTCCTGTTCCCTTTGCCTCGAGTTGGGGCGGAAAAACCACTACGGCTGCAAGCTTTTGTAAACGCAGGCCGCCTTCTACCGCTGAAGACGCAGGATAGGAAACTACCGTCGACGCAAGGGGAGGTTAGAGATAGCATGGTGGCGACCGTGTCGGAACTAGGGAATGGATTACCAAGCATGGCCGCTGGTCTGGGACTCGTATATGCGCATCCTGCTGCGAGGTTTGAGTTGAATTTCTCTTTGCCCCTTATCCTGCGACGGGGAGAGGAGGGGAGAAAAGGGTTGCAATTCGGGATTGGGATTAATTTCCTATAACAAAAGAGAAAGGATAGATGTATATGTATAGTAAAGTATTAAAGGAATAATAGAAAGGGGATAAAATATTTCTTATTTTTCACACTTCAAATATCAACATGTTTTGTTGGACTAAAAGAAAAGTGGACTACATACGGAGTACGCTGTACCCTGCTTGGTTCTGCTTGGTCTTGGCACTGTGTAACTTAGATCCCACGTCGCCCAAAGCAACAACTTAACTACAAGAATAATAGCTAGCTAACAACTATATATCATCACCAAACTACTACCTTACCAACTACCACCAGCACCAACTTCTATACATTCCTTCTATGTCTGTTACCTACTAGTGTCGCCACCTAAACCCCCATCCCGATCGCATATATCCGCTACAAGGCCTCCTGTCCATATCTTGAAACCCGCCCTCAGTACCACCGCAAACCCTTTGCCTCTCCGCACACACCCAAACACATCTATCCACTGTCCACAAACCACCTCCATCCGGCCGTAATGGCCCAATTCTACTCCCAACACCAGCAGCAGCCACCATACGGCGGCGGCGCTCAGCAACAATCCGCACAAAACCTCCAATTCTACCCTACCTCCTACACATCTGTTTCCGGTCACACAACGCCCTCACAGGCCACATATGGCGGCTACGGCGTAGCTTCTGGGCCAGGCTCCGGTTTTTCTGTTGGCGGGGGAGCGTCAGGGGGACCCGGTGGGTATGGAGCTTCGGCGTTTGGGGCTTCGTCGGCGGGCGTGAGTGGGCGGATGGGCGAGCAGGGTGGGTTGAGGACCGGATGGTTAGCGGCGTTCGGCACAGAGGGATACGAAGGGGAACCGCCGTTGTTGGAGGAATTGGGTGTTAATTTTGATCATATCCGGACCAAGGTAAGATGATTTTTTCCTATTGGCCCTTGGGGAATCCTCGCTCTCAATAGACTATGGGCATATATATAGATATAATGTAGGTAGCTAATACCTATACAACATAAAGACCCTCACCGTCCTCAATCCCTTCGCCCGCATCGACCAACACCTCATGGACGACAGCGATCTCTACGGCGCGCTGCTCTACATAGTCCTCTATGGTACCTTCCTCCTCCTCTCCGGAAAAGTCTTTTACGGCTACATCTACGGCGTCGCCGTCTTCGGCACCTTTGCCCTCCACCTCATCCTCAGCCTCATGTCCCCGTCGCTTATAGACCCGACCTCCACAACCCCGGAAGCATCTTCCCTCGATCCCGTCTCCGCCACAACCGGCTACCACCCACATCACAAGCAATCCGGTTCATCTGGCTCCACTGTCCCAGGCAGCGCTGGCCACTTCTCATCAACCCTCACGTTCCCCCGCTCCGCCAGTGTTCTGGGTTACTGCTTCCTACCCCTCGTACTGACAAGTGGCGTCGGCATCCTAATACCCATGGACACGCTATTTGGATACTTACTAACGACCGCCGCGGTGGGCTGGTGTACATATAGCAGTTCGGGAATGTTTTGTGCCGTGGCGCGGATGCGCGGGATGAGGTTTTTGGTTGCGTATCCGCTTGCGTTGTTTTATGTTGTTTTTGGTATTATGGGGATCTTTTCGTCCAGGGGGAGTGGGTCGTTGGTTGCCAAAGCGACAGGGGGTTGAGTTTTGTCGCTATGTATAAACCGTGATCTATTGGTTGTGGGTTGTGGGAGGGGGTTGGGAAGGCCGGAAAAAGGGGGAGAGAAGATGAACTTTTTGTTTTTTCTATACACTTCATGTCATGTTCACCTTTGCTTGAGTCGAGTAGGGTTTGAAAAACAATAGACGTCCGATAGACGTCCGATTGACTCGATTATACTCTTATCTCGTTTCTACTCTTAGAGCTGCTTGGTTTGGTTCGGGGTGTCTTGCTTCGTTCTTGTCTTCGGTCCTGCTTTGGCGATGCTGCTTTGCTGTTCCGCTATTTCATTAGTGCCTTGGTTGAGATGAATTTAATGTTGGGTGAAATGTGAATTTTCTTACTAAAAAGGGAAGTAAAATAGTATATCTTTTTTTGTCGCTCACAGGGGCTTTATGATGAACTGTTTAGTATATGGGAATGGAATGGCAAAGGAAGCATGATATATACAAGAAGGTAGTTATGGAATGGAAGGGAGGAGGAGAAGGAGACATAACGATAATAATGCAAGTATTGTTCGATTAAATGTCAATGCAATGAGATTCTGAGCTAGATATCAGCTATACTATCTATATCGAGATCAACCCATAGTCCCAAAACTTAGTGCAATGAATGAGAAAGAGACAAGATAGGGCTGAAGCAGAATTGCATCCGTTTTTATAAAAGCTTTACCTAGAAAACGTAATCAGGAAAGGCTCATCTACTCTGCCCCGTTTGAGGAGCCAGTCTCACGACAATCCATAAATAATGCCAGCGAGAAACGCGCAGCACCAGCATCGTCTCCACATCTATATGTCCTTGACTATGTACATAGGACATCTCATCCCATCTCAACGAATTGCAACCCTCTCCCCCTTCCCCGGCGCCCAGTTCTTCAACCACGCCCTCGCCTTCCCCAAGTCCCCCACGCCCGCCTCAACGGCCGCAATGCACCAGACGACATCATACCCCTTTTCGCTAGTCCCAAGTTCTGTCTCAGCTCCAGTTTCGGCAGCTAACAGCTCCGCCAACTTCCGCCGCTGCTGGCTTTTCTCATCCGTGCAGAAATAGAACGGCGGCGCGTTCGCATCCATCGTTGTTATTGCCGCTGGACCAATGTTAATTGCATCTATCAGCGGTTTAATCATCGCCGATATTTCCTTGCTCGTTAGGGCTGGTGCTACTTCACCACTGCTATCAGAGGATGTAGCAGCATTGGCCCGCCCAGTCTTGCAATATGGGTTCAGGCACCACCCTTTCCCACACCCTTTCAGCATCTGCGTCAGATATCGCCGCTCGATCCGGCGACGTAGCGCTTTCCCTTCAGGGTCATACACGTCTGCGTATAGTGGGCCAAAGCACCCCGTGCAGAGGCCAAGTGTGTCATTGTTATTGGTATTATGGCTGGACATCGTACTACTGGTGGCATTGCCTTGTAGGGTCCGGCCGCAGTTTTGGTTCCTGCACACCCGCGGCGCCGGCCGTGAGAGGCGGTCCAGATCATGATGGCGCAGGTGGGTTTTCATGTCCTTGAGTCGGGTTATTTTGTTGCAAAGATGGCACTCTGTCGTGCGCCCGCCGTCGGCGAGCTCGTGTGGGGTTAGACCAGAGAGTAGTACTTCGGGATCGTGCATGTCCGGGTCTCCTTCGCCCATTTGGGGCACGATGAGGTGACAGAATTGACAGAGGATGGGTTTGGCGGGGCAGGTGGTAGTGCGATGGTGGGCAAGGGTTGGGAGGCTGGTAGCTGTGAAGGGGCAGCTGGGGCAGGGGTGAGGTGTGTGGAAGACTTTGTTGTGCTTTAGTTGGCTGGATTGGTCGTTGCCGTAGGAGTCGTCATGCGGACAATGCCAGTGGTTTTCCCATTCAGGGGACCGCTTTTGGAAGACATTTTCGCATTTAGAACAGAGGATGTTATTACGGAGACAGAAATTTTCATGTAGGAAAAGGGTTCGCTTCGGAATCCACTGGCGGCAATTTTTGCATTGGGTATCGTCTAGATCGTGGTCACCTTTCTCCGGGGGCACGGATAACTCTCCTGCGGAAATGCTTGCTGTGCGGAGTCTATATTTCAGCGGAGTTGCGGTTTTTGAGGCAGCGTCATTGCTTTTTGAGGTGTCCTCTGAATATGCATGCACAGATATGTAAACCGTCTCCGCATCTTGAAGCTCGACATTAGTGGACTGAAGACAAATACGCTTAGGGGAGAAATTTGAAAAATCTCCAAAAACATGTTCATTGTCCCTGGGTCTGTTTCTTTGCCTCGACGAAAAGGGACTTATGAAAAGATCCACGTCTGCATCATCTGCCACATCAATCTCCACATCCAAAGGACGTTCGTGGTCCCAATCGTGAAGTTCGTAGTCGACGTACTGTCCTGGTAACACCTGGCCACTAACCTCTTGCCCTTGCGAGAGCTTCCCACCTGTAGAACTCCCTTCCTTTGTTCCTGGAGCCCGAGAAGCTTTTTCTAAGCGCCTCTTCAAGGTCTCTCGTGCCTGTTCCTCATTTAGCGCCTCGATATCCACTTCAAGGTCAGTGTCCACAATGCAAATACCGTCCCCTTGGGGCTCCACTTTATCAACTAGAAACCTGAACGTTTCATTCCGGCCTCCGGGAATTAGTAGGAGTTCCCCAAGCGTCAAAGTTGTAAAGTTCTCGCGTAGGTGTCGTTCCAGCAGCGCTTTCCAATCTTCGGGATCGTACCCCGCCTCAAGGGGGCGCAGGCGAACATATGTCCCCTTTGGCAGCTGTCTCGCATGTATAGTGACAATCGGACCTTCTGGTATGTTCGAAATATTTCCATCCCCAGGTTCTAGCATATCCACATCAGATGGCGACTCCTCCGCTGATATGACCCTTTTCCCCGCAGAGGGAAAATCGCCATCGTCGAGACCAAGGCTCTGACGAAGGAAGGCACTCAACCCAACTTCATTCTCCTGGGCAGAAAACTCGCGTATACCGGCATGAACAATCCGGCCGTTCGAAGGGTTAACTATGCGAAAGGTCAAAGGTTGTGGAAGCTGCTGCTGTCTGTCTGCGACCAACTCTCTAGCTCGCCGTTCAGCGGCAAAAGTGTGTGGATTGAAAGGATCGAACTGGGGTGTCAACGAATGAGTATGGGCAGATTCTATGGAGGTAACTGGAGCAGCGGCTAGTAGCTGTTCGAGTGCGGAGGGAGGAAGAAGAATCTTATCTCCTGGTAACTTCTTTGTTCGAGTAGGAGTGGTAACAGCAAACTGGGCGGACCATTTTAGGGTATCCGGTTCGGTGGCCATGATACACAAAACATGTAGTATATAAATTCTGGGTGTAAGAGGATTGGACGAAGTTTACGCCATCGTTTTCTCTCTCCTCATCCCACACAACCTGTTTATCTCCCCAGCTGTCGAAGGCAAGCTGTCTGATATTGGATGATTACCAACGCCGCTTCCAGAACCTACGAGATGATCTTATCTTATCGATCTTATCTTCACGTGATAACGTAGTTAAGATAAACTGGAGACATTCTTCCTCTTTCTTACTCTATGTCCAACTTCATGTCAACATGCTCAAATTGTTGTTTAATATTACTCATAGTAAGGGGACAATACCCCATGTTTTGGTTCTTCAGACGTCCTTGGAATTTTAATTGGCCATCTGCATTATACTACAGGGTCTCTCATTCTGTTTTTCGCGTGCTGACCATTGCTCCTCCGTCCTTCCAGGCCTCCAACGATATCAGTCCCAATGAAAACCCGATCACAGCCACCATGACAGGCAGCATTCGGACTATTTCTTGCTAACAACAGATTCTTCGGTTAGTGGTTAAATCAGCGAAGTCTTGCAACCTCGTTGCAATTACTCAAGCAGGGGAGATAGGCAGCAGAACCACGTGACCCGGTGGGAGCTGAATTCACTCTTTTCTCGAGATATTTATATTGAGAGAAAAATAAGTGAACGAGGAACTCTTTCTTGTTCTCATTCTTCCATTTATATTCTCTTACCATTTCCCTGTCCCCCAGTTTCTATCATTCAAACCGGCCCATTGCAGCCAAGCCTATCAGCGCCAACCCCTATTCTGAAAAACGGGTCGCTGAATTGATATCCCCTTTACGAACATATCTGAATATATCCCAAGGCCAAATTGCTACATACAATTTTGCTCTAAGCCTATTGTCTTTGCACCAGCCGTTTTTTTTACCCCTCCCATACCTACATCCCATAAAGTCCGGGTAACATGGGCGTTCAAATACGCCAACAACCCGGGCGTTTTACTGACAAACAACCAAGGACTGTTAACAATCGAAAATCGAATGCTAGTATACGACGCTCTTTGACGAAAGGTGTCTCAGTAAAACGCAACCCAAAGACTAAACTTCCAATAAGACCGCGGAGCCCACAAAAGCCTCCAGGGTCGAGTCAACCACCAGGACTCTCTCTGCCTGATAAGCTCCCACCCCGCAGTCACAAAAAGGCTCGAAGTGATGCCTTTAGAGAATGTGTCATCTGTACAGAAATGAGGCCCTTGGGACACAATGGCGCAAATTTTCCCACTTTCCCTAGGTGTCTACATGACCCACTTACATGTTCAAATTGTGTCTCAAAGCACATCGTTATGACCCTAAAAACACGAGCTCCGATTAACTATAGCAAGCCAGCAGACAAGGGTACAATTGATTGGTCCCTCTGCACCTGTCCACAATGTAACATTCCGCTCACAGAGTCAGAGATCCGCTCTGTCCTGAGTCGTACCGAGAATGCAGTCATTACTGGAATTGCTGCTCGCAAGGAACTCGAATCTCACCCGCGCTGGACCTGGTGCTTGTCCATCACCTGCTCGTCCGGCCAAGTATTCCCCGAAGGCAACCAGTCTCAGAAGGTGGACTGTGGCAAATGTGGAGCCAGCAGCTGCTTCCTGCACGGTGTCCCCTGGCATCACAAGTACACCTGCGGCCAGTATGACGACCAACATCCAAATGCGCAAAGCGTGCGCAGCAGCGAGGAACGAATTAAGAGGATGACGAAGAAATGTCCCAATCCGCAATGTGGTTGGAGAATTCAGAAAAATGGCGGCTGTCCGAATATGTACTGTGTGTTCCTCCCTCTTAGATGCCAGAACATTTAGATGGCTAGCTCCACGCGTCTATTCCCCAAAGCTAAACACTAGATATTAACACAAGATACTCACATTCGTTATCCAGGCACCAAATGCTCACGCTCATTTCTCTGGGATACAACCAAGTGGGATGACAACGTCACCCCAGAACCAGAGTGAAGTATTTTCTATGTTGAAGAAAAAGGGCAAAAGGAACGCACCAACCCCCCTCTTGCTTTTATCAACCATTTCCCCGAGCTTCCCGAAGTTCTTGGGCCGCATCCAACAACCACGGCTCTAATATTTTCTGGTACCTACGTCCTCATATTTTCGTGAACTCAAACCCAGGGCGCGGGGCGAGCCAGTATCCAATTCCTTCTCCCTCCCGGCACATAACGACCTCTCCATGCACATTACTTGGTGCTATTGTATCAAGTCGCAGAAGAGGATCGATGATACTCATCCCTCCTACCCTGTTGCTCTTGCTCCTGCTCCGGCCCGGCTCTACTCCCGTCCTAATTCAGTATATAGCCGGGAACTTAAGCCAGCCCTACTCTTTTCTATATCGTGCGGTTGACACGCGCCAAACCCACTGAAAAGTCAAATGCCGTGGGGTTCTCATTCGATGCTGTTGTTCCCTTTTTGTGGCATGACATTTTCCTGGTGTGACGCGTTCTGTAGATAGAACCTGGAAAATGCGAGGTGCAAGGAGGGCTGATTTCGACTTTTAACTTATACTGGGAGAGAAAACGCTGAGAGAAGCGTTGGGTTGGTTGGTTGGTTGGTAAGTAGGTTAAATCTCAAATGGAAGGCTTCATAAATCCCCCAGCTCGCTTTTTCTTCGGAGCACGCTGAGCATCATATATGTTCGTTATGAGAATGAAAGAGAACAGCTTCCAGGGCAAAAAGAAATAGAAAAAGAACAAAGAATTCTTTCTGAGGTCCTTTAAAAAATTTGAAATACGGTGTAGTTTAGCGCATTGTCGTCGTTTAAATATCTCCCCCAAGTATCCGTTCTTCCTTTGTTTTAGTTATTTATTTTTGCAGAGATTAAGTGAAACAAATTTTTTCCATATGCCTTGCTCATTAAAAATATATATCCATATATATATATTTTTTAAGCCAACAATCTCTTTACATGTATGTACAGTGCAAATCAATCCGTAAGAGATAAGCTAAAGTCAACGGAAATATCAAACCATAGTTATGCAATGTTTAAGGTATTTTATATAATTTATATATATAGAACGGAGATGAGTGTCCCTCCCAGTCTACCTAACCTAGCCAGGCACAAAAGAAAAGAAAAAGAATTAGAAACCCCGGAACGCAAAATGAAACAAAAACAAAATAAAATAAAATAGAGCCCAGAAACAAACCACACGAAAGACAACCTTATCCATTTCCCCGCAGTTCCGTCCCCAGAATTTAACACCCAGTCAAGTAGGAAAAAAAAGAAATATATTATATATATAAATATAAAGTAAATGAATGCTTTGCCCGCATCCAGACCGAAAGAAGAGAAAAATGACATACCAGATCAGAAGCCCAAATTTGCAGATTTAACTCTCAAGAGCATGAAACGAAGAGAAGAAGCAATGAAGAAATATCCGAGCGGAAAGTTCATAACAGGATTCCAACGCGGAAGTGGGAGAAGGCGAAAAAACAGTTAACACCGGAATTAGAGAGGATATATGTGGTATAGAGCGTCGGAGAGAAAGGAGAGGAATAAAAGAAAAGTAAAGAAGAGGGAAAATGGTAGAGGTATAAATAAGGCCGTAGATGAATGAAGTGGGCCCAAATCTGGATGGCCGTCGCTATGGGGTGAGGGGTGAATGCGATGGATATGGAGATGGAGATGGCTTTCCCACAGTGAACGGGGATTTACGGGACCGATATGAAGTTGAGATCGAGTGGAGAAGGGCCGGCTGGCATGCTCGTAACTTTCAACAAGAGAGGAACAGGTGTCGATGGAAATTCCGGAGAGGAAGGGCGAAGTGTGTTTTTTTGTTTTTGTTTTTGTTTTCGTTTTCTTTTCTTTTCTTTTCTTTTTTTCTTTTTTTAATTTTTTTTATTCGTGTGTATGTGTAGTTTCAAGTCGGTCCGTCCCCGGCGATGGCCTTTGGGGGTGGCGAAAGTATGTTATGTCGGAGGATATCAGTGCAAAACTCGTTCACATCATGGACCCCTCCGTCGACGTCCGCTGGTATTGCACCAGTCGCACTGGATAAATGGGTTGTGTAAGTATACCCTGCCTCACACACTGCGTGATGATATGTTGTATATAAAATAAAATAAAAGAGAGCTAACATACCTTCGTAGCCGTGCACCCATCATTATGCTCGATGCAATACTCGCCCTGGCATGTAATGCAGGTCCGTTGGACTTCTGCTTTGCAGGCACCACACTGGTAAAGGAGGGGAAAAACCCAAAATCAGTAAAACAATCGGGATAAAATAAATGTTGATTTCGCAGTTATATATGCGACTGGGAGAGGTCAAGAAACTTACTGTAGCTCCACACTCCCAGCAATCTCTGCTGACGCCTGCTATAAAGCGCTATTTAGATAGAAAAGATATTGTTAGCTAAACTTGTCCAGGTGGTAGAGAAAGGGGCGTAGATGAAATAAGAGGGGTAAGTGTTGTTGCGCCGGGTGGGTAAGAACTTTTTCAAAGCCACGTATTGCTACATTTTACAATAAAGTAGTGGGGAAGGCTGAAAGCGAACTTCCTTCAATCATATCACCATTTTTTTATACAAAGAAGTGCTGGCTTGCGATATTTTATTTTGGTCCCCTTTTCGGTTCAAAATATTCGCATTGAAGTCACCCTCGTATATGTATCATGGGATCGGACGAGAGGAGGTAGTAGTGGTTTCGGTGTGACATTGTGGACAGAGACCGTTGTTAAATACCTTTGCGTATACTGAGCCTCCTCCTTCCTCTCCGGATCCGGACGAGGTGGACGAGGAGGAGGAGGAAGATAATGATGACGAAGATGAGGATCGGGACGCGGTCTGATGTAGCTTGCGATGGTGTCTTGGCTTTTCCGGGTGCGGGAGGCAGGCTGAACACCACCAGCTGCCACACCGGTTGCACCAGCGGTCGATCAGGCATTCTTGGCACTGCATTATCAGGACGGGCTCATCGTTGTCAGAGACTACGGGGGACTTGGCGGCAGTGATTCGGGAGGAGTGGAGTGGGAGAGGCGTGAGGAGCGGGAATTGATATTCCGGCGAGTGGTTCCAGAGGGCGGGACCTTCAGGTGAGGTTCGACAGTCCTCGCAGCCCCTGGGACCGAGAGCAACTGTTGCGATTGCTGGCGAGAGGTACGTGTCTGGTTGCGCGTCGTTTCCTTCTGCAGAGGTGAAGGGTTGATGCGCTGGACTCCGGCACAGCACTGCATCAAAGGAAATGATTCCGTTACAAAGCTGCAGTGTTTCTGCCCATCCGTTGGAGATTTTCTTCCTGAGCACTTTACCTGACGCTTTGTACCACGGATGTCTCCGCGTCAGCTGATCGTGGTAGTTATCCTTCTTGGCAGTGTGGCAGGTGTCGGCGGAATTGCTCGATTGATCGTCAGGCTGGTGATCCCCAGGTCGGTCCCACTTGGTGGCTGCGGAAGTGTGGTACATTTGCTTTCTGCCGTGTGAGGTACTCTGTTGTGAATCATTCTTCGCGGTGAAATAATAGATTCCCCGCACTCTTGGCATTCCCTTGGGCCGGGATGGTCTGACGGCATATTGTAAGGTCTGCATCAACTTACGTTCGTTCAGGTTGAGGCAGTCCCGGATAGACAGTATGACAACGTTAAACCTATCAGTTAACACAATATCGGCGATGAGGTCTGTGGGGACGGAGAGGCCATCTAGCACGAGCGTTCTGACATCCTGCAAGATGGACCGGCGTCCTAAATTAGAAAAGATGCCTCTCAAGGGACCCGAGTAGAAATCGTCTTCAGTCAAAGATTCATCCATGCGCTCGCTCCTCCACACCTCACCGCCTGCATCTATGGGACCCATGAACGGCGGTGGTTGAGCCCCGCGACATGTTGTCAAATCCATATGCCGAAAAACGTATGGGGTATCCATTATAATGGAACGGAAGGTAGTGCATGTGGAGGCTAGCGAGAGTAGAGACGAGATCGAAAGATAGGGCGCTATGTGGTCGAGGATGAGGGAATTGGATAGGAGGTCTCGCAGCGAGACGTGCAACGGACTATGTGAGAATGCGACGGCGCAGTTAGGGTGACAAGACAGATGTAGAGACGAGCTGGTAATCTGGGAGACGCGGCCGACCAGATGGTGCTTGTACGCAGCCATAGCGCCAGCGGTGATGGTTTCCTGCATTTCGGCGCAATAGCAAGAGAGGGAGGAAGACGGCGACAAAAACAAGGAAGAAGGAGAAGAAGAAGAGATTGACGTTGATGTTGATCTTGATGTTGCCGTTGCTGAATGCGCCTGTATTTCCTCGAGCGCAGCTTTGGCATTCGCAAGCTCTGTTTCCAACAGCTGGATAGTGGATTGCAGGACGACGGGCATGGCTTTTGCATTGAGAGGATCAATGGCTGTCATTAGAGTAGTCCATAGCTGCCTTTGGGCCATATCAGGCCGGCTGATATGGGGGCGATTTATATTAGTATTATTATTATGGTATTAAATCTTTTTTTTTTTTTTTTTGTTTTGTCTGAGTGGCGGCGAGTCGAATCTAGAGCTTGCGGAGAAGAACCGGAGCTTGAAATCGATGGCAAAACGGGCAACGAGCCGAGAGACAAAAAATAAAATAAAAAACTCCCGAGCGCTGGGCTCACAAGGAACTGACAAACTGAGTATTCCGGGGATGCCGACCAAGCGGGCTAAGGGAGGATAGCAGGGTGAGGACGGTGGAGAGACACCCGTGGCAAATGCTACACTGCGGCGAAGAGAAGAAGAGAAATCGAGGGTTCAAAGAGACAAGGAGATAAGAATAAAGGCAGTTGGGCTGAGACCCAGCAATAGGCGATGGGAAAAGCTTCAAAAAGAAGTGGAACTGGCAGCTGGGCAGCAAGGGGAAAACTGGAAATGCGAAGAGTCCAGATCGAGGTGGAGATCTCAGAGCGCTTGACCTTGGTTCAAGATAAATAAATAGATATATATAGAGCAAGGTCGGTTGGGTGTAAGACGACAGACATATATAGGGGGGGCTTTTTGGAGGGGGGGGGGAGAGGGAGGGAAATGAGAGAACGGAGAGAAAAAGAGCTATATATAAGAAACAGAATAATACAAACCTCACCAAAGCTGTGTTGGGGGAGAATAATAATAGATAACAGCGATTATTTGCACGTCGTTGAATGAATAATAACTTTAATGGAAATATCAAACAAATAGCTGGCATATCATATCACAGGCTAAGATGGCGTGCCACAACCCCGGCCGGCGCTGCGGGAAGGGGAGCGAACTCGGCCCATCTCAACTTGCTCAAGGCGCAAGTGTTCGCAGCTAAGCGACTGGGCCGACTCGACTGTCTGTCCTGTCTGGGGAGATAGATTATTATTTGGCAGTGGAGTGGCCCTTCAGAAGGAACAGGAACAGAATCTCGAATCTCCGGAACCTCAGGAGAGGAGGACAAAATAATGATAATAATAATAATAATTAAAAATGTCAAGGAGCCAGACAGCTAAAAGAAAAGGCTGAGAATTAATAACAGGGCTAGCGGGGAGCCTTGGGGAGTTTGTAGAGTCTGTAGAGTCTGTAGAGTCTGTGGAGTCTGTCGGCATCTCATCCCATCTCATTCCATCCCATCCCATCCGACTCTTATGTCTCGCAGCTATTCGTGAACTTTGATTTTTGGACTTCACCGGAAGGATGAAACAGGTAACGTTAAGTTAAAAGGAAGGAGCTTGGGCATGAATATCTTATCATCCCACGGGTTTGCCTTTTTTGTTCCAGAATCATATTTTGGTGCTTACTTGACAAGTTATCATCCTTCATGGACTACTCTACTGGACTACTGGACACTTTTATTATTATTGTTATATGTGCATGTACGGCTATATATATTCTTCTATTATTATTCAAGACCACTCAATACTTAACTAAGTTAGTTAACTTACTGCTCAATCTCGTCTCATGAATATGCTGAGCACGGCAGCAAACATTGAAAGTTGAAAATTGAACCTTTAGACGCAAGGAATTCAAGCTGCAGCAATATGTATAGTTATATGTGCATGTATGAATGAATGTCTAAATAGTCGTGTATTTATATTTATATTTATATTTTTATGTAGATATATATTGTTTCAGGCAACTCACTCTATTTCGAAAGAGGGCTAACCATCCACAGCATACTACGGAGTATACTATACTTATATCAAAACCAATCTTCCTTCCACGCACGCTCTGCCGCCCCGGAGTTACTGAATCGGGGGGTGAAAAAGAAAAAGAACAAATTGGTCACAAGACTCGACTCGGTGGGTAACTAGAAGGTTAGTACTCCGTAGTTAACTACGCATACAGGCCTACGCAGCGTACCAGCTTATGTGGACAATAATGGTATTGTCATTCTTATTCGCTATATATATTCTTACACCTAAGAGATCCCATCTTTGACCGTTTTGGTGTCCCGATTTTGGTATAGCGGGTTCGCTGCTTTTGGCCGTCACAGCGGTATTGTATTGCAACAGTATCGCGACGGTATTGCACACGGGCATCTTCTCTGAAGAGGCTTAGCCTCACGGCCGCTTTTACAGCACCATTTCTCTTGGCAGGCGCAGCCCAGTCGGTTCAGGCAACTTCTGCTTCTGAAACCAGAGGCTAGATCATGACTTGATCTGATTTGAACTTCAAGTATTTAAGCAGGGGTAAGAAGCCCCAATGAGCTCTCCTGTGAGGGGATCTATTCTAAACTAAGCGAAAAAAAAGGTGGTCTGGTTTCTCTTTTTAAAGGGGAGGAAGGGGAGGAAGGGGAGGAAGGGAAGGGTAGGTGGGCGGCTCAATATTAATCGTGACCGCATCCGAAGGTGCACCCCCACTGTTGATGGCTTCAAAATCGGCCTGCGCTCCTCATCTATGATGAGACCATCTTTTCTAAAATTTCATGCTCTCTCTCGCCCTCAGAGAAGCTTTCTTCATTCTATTTTCCTCATAATCAGAGACCTCATATACAAATCCATCCAACACTCTACTTTTACTTCACTTCAATTCTATCTATTCTTAATTCCCCTCCCAAGATCTAGAGATTTTAAGGACAAACTCCGCCAGCAACACTTAACATGACAATTGTAAAGTCTAAGCATGCTGCTGCTCAACACAGTGGCTGTCATCTAAGACTGGCACCAACAAATACAGATTTCAAAACAACAAGAGAAGGAGCATGAGATGGCTCACACCAAGAAAAGTCATGCAAACAACATCAAGTGAGGTGCATGGACAGTCTGGAGAAAGCTGGAAGATGTGAGTTATTAACTTATAAAATCAGTTACTGTCCCGAGAAACTCAATATCACACCTTGTCAGTTTTTTACAACATTGACATTCTTCAGATTCAAGGCATTCCTCAACTGGCTTGATGAAACCCACTATCACTGAATTCACAGCGAGAGGATGATTTGATCATACTGGCATCAAATAAAAATGTTTTACATGGCTCAGAATGACAGCGAAGAAATAGATGATGCAACCAGAACAGACTGTATTAATGTGAGATCCATTTATCTTGTCTAGAATTCACACATTGCTGATCGGAGCAGTAAATCTGGATTGTGATTGAACCATGGAGAAAGAAAGAGGGCCTTAGAAGGCATGTCCTTAACCATGAGAGTGGCAGCAAAGATGATGTCTACTGGTTTCTATGTGCCAATTGGGAGTGGTGCCAAATTCTCGCTGCGTGCAATCTTCCACCACCGCCCACCCTACCGTAGATTCTCAGATACTGAGGCTCAGCAAGCTGGAATGCTTGTATGTCTCACCGTGACTGGCCTCAAGAATGCTATCCCGAGCAGTGGTTGCAATGCTGCTTTTGTTATGAGATTCCTACCATTTCAGTCCTTCCTGTTAAGATCTGGAGATCAGCGGTGGATAGAAACTAGAGCTTAGAGCTGAGACAGTGAAAGTCGCCTGCATTGTTGTATATAATGCCATCTCCTCCCAGACCCTCTTATTCTTATTCTCACCCCCTTAGTATTTCGTTGAAATAGCTTACCTAGTTTGGCAATCAATATATTCTCTTTCTGCACTGAGATTCAAAGCCCTAACACTTTCTCGACCTCAGCTCTCTGCAAAGATTCTGATAAATTAGATCAGTAATTCAATCAGGCCGTACACTGTAAGATTCAATGAGAGCTATTGTTAGAATCTGAAAGGTGGCTGTTTATATAGTGTCTATAGTGTTCACTACCTTAGTATTTGCTTATCTAGTTGACAATGAGATTCTATTCTTTCTTCCAAGTCATGGCAATGAAAGTCAAAAAACCCCTAAAACTTACAGCAGTGATAATACTAGAGTGGAAGTAAGGTTAGAACAGGTGAAAGATTAGAACAGAGTGTGAGGTTAGAGCAGGTGTAATAGTAGAGCACCTGTTCCAATCTTTCACTTGCTCTATCTAACCTTACACCTTGCTCTCAACTTACCCCGGCTGTAAGTCTGGGAGTAGAGGTTTCTTATTATGTATTTGCGACGTAGATTCGGGCACCGACATGGAGGTCGGAGGAAGATGCGGCGCAGATCGCTCCGGAGCAGCTCAAGCGATACAAGGAGAATTTGAACGTCGAACGTGCATGCAGCGGCTCTCAGACGAGGAAGATCATCGCGATCAAAAAGCAGCCGCGACAACAGTAAAGGACAACAGCCTATAATCTATAATCGGCAAAGAGTGACTGAGCTTTGGTGTACTTATGTCTAGTTAATTTCCTTTATCCCAAAGTCCTGTGTGAAGGATAAAAATTAGAATAATTGATAGAACTGACCAGTGAGATTATATGACTATTTCAACTGTTGCTCTCGATAAAAATCCATTCTACTTTACAAGAGACTTCTAAACTAATCCAAATCCCAACGCACGGGTTCAAGCAGGGGTATATGTAAAATCAGAGAGAAAGAAGAGACTGGGGAAAAAGAGAATAAAAGAATATTGAATACATTACTTCAACTTCGTCGCCTCGCGCAGCAGTTCACCTTCTTCGTCGCGCTCCAAGTATTGCCACGAGTCTTTGATCACAAGAGGTATCTGCAAATCATCATTCTCAGTTGTGGCACAGCCTGTGATGCACTGCGCCCGCATCATCAATCCATCAATGATGAGACACTCCTTTTGTCCATTTCATTTGATGTCAATATACTTAATGCCGTTCGGCATCAATAATGGCGGGATGATATCCAAGCTGCTCCTTGCTCATCCAGAGAAATTCAAGCACAGTGGTGACAAATCACTGTCCCTCTTTATTGATGTCAAAGTGCGCAGATGCAATCACACCTAATTGATTGAATTCCTATAACTGCATAAGAGATCAGCAGAGTGTGAAGTCAAGAACAAAACAACAAGTCTCCTGACACAAAAGTACTTCTCTTGCATACCTTCCCAGATCAAGACCTGTCAATGAAGGTTTATCATATCCGCAGTCATTCTTCAGTTCTCCTGGTATAAGAATCTGCTGCTAGTGATACTTAACAGCTTTATCAGCAGCTAGACCATCCACAATGCTGATATTGAGCTTACTTTTCGCTGTGGAGCCTAATAGAGGTCAATGAGGCTATACCAATAACCTTCATTGAATGTTGAAGGTCGGAAACAACTCCTCAGCATAGCCTGTGAACAGAGTTTATCATTTTGGGTAAGCCATTTCAAGACATCTTGCTCATTTGCATCCTCAGGCCATTCCTTCCAGCCATCCTTCTTGTGATATTGCGGAGTATCGCCCTGCGTGCAGTTCTTAAGAACTGTATCAGCAATGTGCTCAAGATCTGTCACCTCTCCAAAGAAGGCTTTGTAGAACCCAGGGATATCAATGAACTATCTGTCCTATATCCTGTTTTAGCACACGCCTCTCGAATAACGAGCTGTGACAGTATGCGGTAACTAGTCTTCATAACTGAAGTCTTCCTGCCGGACACATTTAAAGAGGGAAAAGATGTTCGAAGCCAGATCGCGATTGCCTATTTGAGAGGAAAGATTGAAAGCCGATTCTTGCAACGATCAAAGTGCCAAGAAAGCTTGATATATTGCCTTCTGACAAACCTGAGTTAGGAATATCGACAGAACCATCATAGGAGGTTAGATGCGGGCTGTAAGAATGCTCTGCATCTTCAAGAATATCTCATAGAGAATCTAGAGAGCTTTATAAAAAGGTGTTTTGCAATGATATCGCAATCGATTTGAGTAAGATTCGCCATTTTCAGAACCTAGGGGCAGTTTAACTGCAAAGCGATGTTGCTTTGAAATATAACAAGATTAGCTATTCAACTAACTGGTGGTTACATACTAACACAGGTAGGTTATAACGCCACCAAGGACCCCCCCGTATAACCACGAGTTATTTAGTTAAACGTAATGAGAACAATATTTATTTGGAAATAATACACTGTTCCCGAATCCATGCATTCTGCAGACTTGATAGCCTATTATTAATATCAGCCCAGCAAGCAATTGGGCTTGTCTGAAAGCTCAAGTCCCACTCCCATATCAATATCCATGCGCTAACCGGCCTGATAATAAAGCTCCCGGCTTTCAAGAAGGACGAAAAGCGGTGAGACAGAGCCAATGAAGCTCTCCACTGCTTGGTTGGAGATCTCTCGATGACTTGATTATTGGAGCTGCCATAGCCTAACTATAGTTCCTCTGGAGTTGTTAGGGCTTGACGTATTTATATAGTTATACGTCCTGGGCGGTGACAACTAGGCTTGTGTGGGTGTGGGGGGAACCATCATTCTCATCTCGAGAGCTTCGTGGCCGTCTTCAACGTTCTCAAAACAGCCATATCGCTAGGATGAATTGCACTTAATATAGGGAGTATATATCTCGCGCAAACATCTCCCCCTCCACTGACTAATATAGTTTAACTGCAGTCCGATTACCAACACAAGCGCAGCGGTTATCAACCATCGCCTTTCTTGCTTTTAGCTGGGCGGTTCGGTTGGGATAGCATGATCCACGGCTCCAAGATTCCTTGCCGGCGAACCCACAGCTCAGAGTTCCTGGATGAGATTTGTGGCATCCCGCGGTGCCTTTGAGTGGCCGGATGGATGTGGGTACATTTCTAACTCCATTTTTCTAGTTTTCCCATATCTGGGTCGGTCCAGGGCGAACATGGAACCGAACCGGTTCATCACATAAATACGTCAGTCGAAGCGTAGTAAGGATGAGTACGAGCCAGCGCACTGTAAAATAAAATAGATAAAGCCTTTTCTATCTTTCGTAACTTAGTTGATTGTACTTCCTTTTTATTGAAAGTGAAAAGCAACAGCAAAAGCAAAAAGTATTGATTGCCTGTTGTTGTACTACTCCCCCCTTTATCAAACCAGACAACGCATATCTTCTCGCATCTATACCAAGCATAGCCGTGTTGGAGACGAAGCAGCAACAACTACTCCTTGCTGCACAGGTCGTGGGATATTTAATTTAATTCCCAAGTAAATTGTCTGGTTCTTGGATCTATCAGATCTCGTGGTATAATATGTGAGAACCTTTGCCTGCCAATCGCATATCGGAATATCTCATCCTGCTCTCCTCTTCTTCCCCTCAACATGCTCCCCCAATTCCCCGACATGAATTCAATCCCCTTCTTTGATAAGTGCCTCCCCTCCTAAAAAAAGACACGAATAAGAAACTAACAACTCTTGTCTGATGGTCATCCGACAGACCAATCCGGGGGAGACGTTCTAGACCTGTCGTGCCGCGTGCTCCTTCACAGCTGCGATCCAGTCCGGTCCAGCCCCAGTCCAATCCAGTTTCAAAGAAAGTCAGGTCTGCTGGACGCCTTGCCTCTTCATCGTCGTAAGCAAAGCCTACAGTGCAGCTTTGCTCGAGGATCAGGGCCGGCGTAGATAGGTATCGCGAAAACACACAGGCGTATAAAAACAGGGACTGAAATACCCCCCCTCTTCCCCCCCCCCGCCCTTCTTACTCCCATCATGACTTCACTCCCATATCGTCGCCCTTCGCGCCAGATGTCCAGGCAAGCTTCCATGGATCCCCGAAACGAGATCTCCCCGCAGATGGACCACTATATCGGCATCGATGTCGGCACCGGTAGCGCTAGGGCCTGCATTATCGATAACAAGGGCGACATTGTGGGCTTGGCTTCGGAAAATATTGGCTTGTGGCAACCACAACAGGGGTACTATGTAGGTCGTTTGATTCCTTTGTTAGATACCTCAGATCTATATTTACTTATATATATAATTCCCCCTTTTCCATGTTATTCTATATGTGTAATCGAATGCTAACAAAATGCATCCAGGAGCAATCTACAACTGATATCTGGCGCTGCATCTGTATCTCAGTGCAGCGCGCTATAAGCCAACACAATATCAACCCAGCCTCAATCCGCGGCATTGGTTTTGATGCCACCTGCTCTCTAGCAGTGTTTTCCCATGATGATGACGAACCCGTATCCGTCACAGGCCCCAACTTCGACACAGACCGCAATATCATTCTCTGGCTCGACCATCGCCCAGTCAAAGAGACTGAGAAAATCAATGCCACCGGTCACAACCTGCTCCGCTATGTCGGGGGTAAGATGTCCATTGAAATGGAGATCCCCAAGGTACTGTGGCTCAAGAATAACATGCCAAAGGAGCTCTTCGACCGTTGTAAATTCTACGATTTGACGGACGCCTTGACACATCTAGCTACAGGCAACGAGAAGAGGAGCTTCTGTAGCGTTGTCTGTAAGCAGGGATATGTCCCTGTGGGCGTTGACGGAAGCGTCAAGGGGTGGCAACCTGATTTTCTGAATGAGATTGGTTTGGAGGAGTTGACTGAGGATAACTTCAAGCGCATTGGGGGTGTCAATGGCCAGGTTAGTTTGTATACCTCATCTCCAACGACTTAATAACATCTCCTACATGATATACTGAAATCAAAGATGTATAACTAATCGCACAATACAGAATGGAGAATACCTCTCTGCTGGAGAACTCGTCGGCACTCTCTGTGACAAAGCAGCCTCAGAGCTGGGCTTGCCCGCTGGAATCGCTGTAGGAAGCGGTGTCATTGACGCATATGCGGGCTGGATCGGCACCGTTGGTGCCAAAGTTCAGCTTGGGTCTGACCAGCTGAGCTCCGATGCAGCCAAAAACGATAGATCGCAAGCTTTTAGCCGCCTTGCTGCGGTTGCGGGCACATCAACCTGCCATCTCGCCATGTCACCAAACCCAGTCTTCGTCCCTGGTGTCTGGGGCCCGTACCGTGACACCATCATCCCAGGATTTTGGATGGCCGAAGGCGGCCAATCCGCCACAGGTGAACTGCTCAAACATGTCATCGAAACACATCCTGCCTTCAACCAAGCGCTCTCCGTCTCCGAATCCTATCACACAAACATCTACGATTATCTCAACGAGCATCTCAAGGAGATGGTCGCGGACAGCCAAGCACCCTCAATCTCCTATCTGGGCCGCCACTTCTTCTTCTACGGCGACCTCTTTGGCAACCGCTCTCCAATCGCCGACCCCACCATGTCCGGCTCCGTCATCGGCCTCTCAAGCGATAAATCCGTCAGCGGCCTCGCGCTGTACTACTACGCAACCCTCGAATTCATCGCGCTGCAAACAAAGCAAATCATCGAAACGATGAACAAAGCCGGCCACAGCATCACCTCGATCTTCATGTCCGGCTCCCAATGCCAGAACGACATCCTGATGAAACTGATCGCGTCAGCGTGCGGGATGCCCGTGCTTATCCCCCGCTACGTCCATGCCGCTGTGTGTCATGGGGCGGCGATGTTGGGTGCCAAAGCGGCCAGTGCAGATGAGAATGGCAAGACGGAGGATTTGTGGGATATCATGGACCGGATGAGCAAGCCGGGGAAGATGGTGAAACCGAGCACGGATGAGTATGAGAAGAAGCTGCTGGAGGTGAAGTACAAGGTGTTTTTGGAGCAGTGTTATAAGCAGCAAGAGTATAGAAAGGATGTGGATGCGGTTATTGAGGGGTGGGGGAAGAATTGAGTGGGTATTTCCATCAGGGGGAGTTTGATAGAGGTGGGTTTCTGAGTGGAGAAAGGAGGGGAACGGAAGAGTTAGTTGAAGTGACGGTGGTAAGTAATTTCAATTTTTAGACAGGATGCCCAATAGGGTCTTCCTCTTTTTCTTTCCATACACCCTTTATCCAGAATGATTCAAAAAGTTAATGGCTGTGGTCGATTTCCACACCTTTCATATATCTCCATTTTCATGCGCCTTGTGATGTCCTGTTTGGCTTTGTTTCTTTCTCCCCTCTTTCCGTCCCTTTCCATGCATGCATGCTACCTTGAGTCTCTTTTATATTGAAAGAAATCTAGAAAATAACCCCTTCAATCGAAGAAGACAGAGGGGCTAGATCGTTAATAACTACTGCTTTACTATAATACTATAATACAGAAAGCAAGTTTGCTGATAGATATTCATTGCCAAAGCCAATTCATTCTAATGGCAGAGCCGTCAATGAAATGGAGCCAAAATAAAACTAATAGGAAAATACATAAGTATATATTTCATATTCACTCCCTCTTCCTTTCCTTCTCCTGTCTCCCTTGCTACCACTCCACGTCTCATGCCAGGATTGTTTTTAATTTATGAAGCTAGAACCAAACAAGAAAAAGGGGGGAAAACGGCCGGGATAGGGTATACAGATGATGACCAGGAAAAAAACAGCCGCAACACAGGAGAGAATCAGAACCTCATGTATGTGATACATACGTGTACAGAAGCAACAGAGACAACAGACGTGAAAAGCTGAAAAAAAAAAAAAAAAGCAGGCCCCAAGGTATCAGGAGATGACGTAGATACAATATTTCAGCTATCAAAACGATGCCCAATAACTGTATCACTCGCAAGATCCATGACTGTCATAACATGGCACAATCGCCGCATATTAATAATAATAAAATAAATCACACCTTTACCTACCCATTTCAGTCATTAACCCAAAATCTTCTACCTCCCCATATTCCTAGTCGGTAAAAGCCAGTCATCAGAGCCCCTTTCGAGAAAGACAGAGGCGAATCTTGAAGGATAGCATCGTTAATAAGCCCTTCCTCCCTTCCCCCTGCCCACCGTCCGAAACACAGCACTCTGCCCCATTGCCAAGCTATCAACGGGATCAACGCGCATGGCGTTTATATCGTTAAAGGCAGAGAGATAGAAGCCGGCAATCACAAACAGGTATGTGAGGACCAGGATGGAACCTTTGAAGTAGTTACTCTTTCCCTCGCCGTACATGTATGATAGAAGGAAGACGCAGAGGATGACGGTGATCATGTCCCATTGCGGGAATATGAGACTGTGTTTAAATAACAAAGGGGGTTAGTGCTTTTGTCTCACCTTAAGAAAAAAATACCGCCAAGTGAATGGATAGAACGTACTTGAAAGAGTGCTGTAGGAGCTCCTTTGGGTCTATGAATTGGGCGTATATGGCGCTGAATAACACCACTGCGGGTATCTGCAGAAGGCACACTTGGAGGGCATATGCGGAACCGATCTCCATCGATAGAGCTATGTTTCCGTTCATGGCGAATGATATGGCATTCTTTTGACAAAGATATTAGAGGTTTTTGCTTCTCCACTCCATTTCAACACAAATACCATAGAAAAAAATAGAAAGAGAAAGAGAATCACATACCAAGAACTCCGTAGTATTCGGGACCAGCGCAAAGAGTGTAATACCCAGAAATTTCTCATCGATATCAAAGTTGTCCAGCACACTATCAACTGTATTTACCAATATCTCAGCGATGACCGCGTATAGCAACGTGGCGCCTAGAAGAATGACAGAGCTCTTCAACTTGCTCCAATTTGGCGCGTCGTGGCCACCCACAGAAACGTGTGCTTCAGCAAACAGCCCGGCTTCCTCCCCATCTTCAGGGACGAGTACGCCGGATCCGCCAACGGGTTTGTTCAGGGCATGCTCAGAGGTGTGAGAGACAATTGGTGGTCTTCTTGGTCGGGCTGAAACATCATGGACTGCCACAGCAGCGGCAGTGGCAGCTACCTCCGCGACCTTACGGACAAAGATTTCATTCTGTTCTTCCGATAGGCCAGGTAGGGACATGGTTGCACCTATGGTATCATGGTTCTTGGGAGGAATACAGCGAGGAGTAATATTTTCGTTTCCGGATTGGTTTGGACGTTGCTCCGAATTACCCTCGTTCGATCTCGGTGCCAGGCCAACATATTTCAATGACTGACCCAGAATGCGAGTGTACAGCGGAGAATCTCGAACAGATCCCCTTCGATGATGAGTACTTCCATGACCTTCCTGTTGCCCGTTAGCGGACGTAGGCTGTTTGGACTTTCCGATGGAGCCACTGGATTCTTGTGGCACGAGATGTGGGGTATGTGGGTGCGTTGCCATGTGTAGAGCCTTTTTCTCCTCGGGCTCGCTAGCCCAGATAACAGCAGCATGGGTCCTCAAAGTAAACCAGAGCCCGATTACGTAGGACAAGAAAAGCAGAACGGCAGCAAACCAGGAGTACGGCTGCACAGCCTGAAGGAAAAATTTGTCATGGATCTCAGGTATTTCTGAGAAGTAGCACCGGCGGCAGTCCCTTTCTCCCCCCAAGCCAGTAGTGGTACAGGACATGCACTTTAATTCATGCTATTCATAAAATGGGTAAGCGCTAAGCAATGGTGGAATGCGCGACGTGGCAGTGGAAAAGAAATACTTACAGTCCCATAAACTTGATAAAAAAGGGTAGGGCCAAATGCAGCGATAACAGCGAATAGTAGCATTGTCGACGTAACTCCGGCAGATTTAACATTGAACCGTTGGGTTTTGCGTCTAATGGCACCAAAACACATTGACAGTCCAGGAAGAAAGAGGATACCCGTGAAAATACTCCCAATAATACTCCCTTCCACGAGCTGGGCTTTGCCTTCTGTCAGAGCAATGCAATAAAGATATACCTCGACCACAGTCGAAAAGAAGGCATTCACAGCAGCACCTAATCCCATTGATGATTGAGCTGAAATGGATGCAACAGCTTGCCCGATGAAATATGCCAGAGGGATGATGGAGACTAGGGCCAACGAAAATATCAAGCCCGGATGAGTTATCCCTGATTTTACGTTCAGCATCCTGTGCAGAACGTAATAATCTAGAATAGTGAACAGGACGATGGCAAGAAGGTTAATGAAGAAGATATTGGTTCCATCAATGGTATATTTCCAATACTTATAGCCGGCGGCGCGGTAGGTACAAAGTAATATCGAAGAAGAGGGTCGAGATGGAGACCGAGTGTAGGTTGAATCTGAATGGAATGAGAGTGCTAGAGGGTGGCGTCGAAGATGGTAGAATAAAATGAGAGTGACTCTGCCCATAGGGATCCAGAAAACCATCATCCAGCAGACAAGGGACACAAGAAGCATCAACGGACCGACCACGAAGTAGAACCAAGTATAAAATATGACTCTTCCAACAGTCCACTCTCCGCGACCGAAAAAGCGCCTTTTGTTCCTTGAAGAACTTTCATCCTGGGATCCTCTCCCTGTCCTTCCCAGGAGGCTATCATGTTCACTAGCTGAGTCAAGGCTGTTTCTGCGGCGTCCTACCAAAGATCTGCCAGGAACGGGGCCAAAGAAAAGTCTTCCATGTTCAAGGTCACCGCTCTGCCATTGCTCATACTCGCTGATACTCCGACCTTCACCTTCATCTTCGTCTGCGTAGTTCTCATCGGATTCGAGTCGGACAAAGGATCCAAAGGGGTAGAGAAGATAAAGAGACAGGTGGGAAAACACTTTCCCATAAGCCCGAGCATCAGGCGAAAAACCAAAGAGGAAGCAGGCGGCGGCGCCAAGAAGGCTAGCCAGTGCCAGCCACCAACCGAAAATGATGGACCATAGAAAATTGGTCAGGGAGAGCCAATTGCTAACTCGCTCTCCAGGCACTGAATGGATATCTCCCTCTGCAGTCTTTTCAACAGACCGGAACTTTTTGTAAAGAGCAGGTTTCCAAATCCTTATACCAAACGGATGGGTCTCATTGATGGCTTGTTGACGGTCCTTGAGCGTGAAGCTTTCCGCATCACTCACATCGCTACGAGAATCGTCATCACCGTCAACGCTCATGTTGAGCGCAGAGTGTTCTCCCCGACCACCTAGGCGTCCACTGGATTCAGCCGGTGATATATCATCGGAACCTTCATCCCTCGAATCAACACGCTGGAGAACAGATTGCTGTATATGAGGACCCCTTCGACGTAGTGACGCAGTCGACCTCCCGGAGGCGTGTCTATAAAGGGCATTGTCTTCCTCATATTCCCTTGGGTCATCATCTACCGAAAATTCCTGGCCTCTATATGGTTTGGTAGAGGTTCTGCGTAGGGTTGGGGGCTTTTTGGGTGTTCGATCCGACGATTGCGCCGCGGTGGGAGGAGCTCGGATAGGCTCGTATGTCGTTAGAGGGGTCTCTTCAGGACGAGATTCGAGACCACTAGTATCTTGCGAGTCGATTGTCCCTGAGAGTATCTTAGCTATTGAAATGAAGTTTTTTTAAGTATATTAATAATTTCTGAACAGTTTTCTAACCATAGGTTTTCCTGGACTGCGGTTCCACCGGCCTAGCGCCTCCCCGCGGGGTAGCTGGTGACGCCTGAGAAGCTTGCCTTATTGGGATAATGGGAATACTCGTTGACGACGTTGACGACGATGACGACGAGGTTGGCGTAGACCGTGGCTGATCCTGAGGACCTTGGCCATCGGGGGACGCCATGGTGTTGAAAAGATGGAGCGAGAATCACCGGTCTGTTTTGGGGCAATTGGGAGAGCTCTGGCAGCGCAGGAAAGGGCTTTTCCAAGAGTGATTGCGGCGAAACTTCATATCAGGGTGAAAGTGAACTATCGATGAACAATATATTACTCTAGCTTATTTTTGTAGCAGTGAATAATCAAAGCTGAGATATAACATGGGCTAGCTAAAGCTCTTAAAACGAAGCTATCTGGGTGTAGTCCGGGGGTTTAACCAGTCCGGGGGTTTAACCAGTCCGGCAGGAACGGAGGCCACAAACCTCCTCACCAGCACAGGAGGAAGATTGCTGGTGATCTAGTTAGCAGCGGAATCGGCGGAGATATCAGACCAAGTCCGTTGGCTGCTGGTCAAGTCATCTGCAGTTGTTGACTTGATTCAAGATGTAAATAAGAGAGCTTAAAACAGAGCCGCCTGACCGCTGCCAAACACAGCAAACGCAGCAAACAGGGCAAAACGCGTGGTCCTACCCTACCGGGCCCGATGATGACTAACACGCTAACTGTTTAACCCCAAAGCTTCAGTCGCCCTTCGCAGCAATGAGAACAGAGAGAAACAAACGGCAGACAGTGACGATACACCATAGCTACCTAATAGCTAGGAGCCATCATCCTATTCTGCTTCCATACATATCTGTTCGTCCGATACCAGTTCAAACCCCTCACCACAGCTGGGTTTCCGTATCCCTCCTATTGCCACGTTAATCTACCGAAATCCCCATCAGGAGCAATCCAAACCCGCAACCTCTCTACTTCCAATTCCCGCCTCCAACCCTAGATCCATACACAACCATGGCGCTCGATACTTACTTTCGCAACAAGATAGAGAGCATGAAGCTCGAAATAATCCAGGGGCAAGCTGTCCTGAGGCGACTTGAAGCACAGCGGAACGACTACAACTCGAGAGTAAGGCTGCTACGGGAAGAGCTAGGCCTGCTACAACAACCGGGATCTTACGTCGGTGAAGTGGTCAAGGTTATGGGTACTAAGAAAGTGCTGGTCAAGGTGCATCCAGAAGGGAAGTATGGTAAGTTTTGACCCATTCAAGCTGGAATAGAATCGCCAGAACACAGCTAATGATATTGTCCAGTTGTCGATATCGCGGATAATGTCGATATCTCCAAGCTCACAGTAGGGAAGCGAGTGTCACTTCTCTCAGATTCATACAAGCTCGAAAAGATGCTTCCATCATCAGTTGACCCCCTCGTCTCTCTCATGATGGTCGAGAAAGTCCCTGACAGTACCTACGATATGATCGGTGGCCTGGACCAACAAATCAAAGAAATCAAAGAAGTCATCGAGCTCGGCCTCAATCACCCAGAACTCTTCGAGTCGCTAGGCATTGCGCAGCCAAAGGGCGTGCTCTTATATGGGCCCCCAGGTACCGGAAAAACTCTACTTGCACGAGCAGTGGCACATCACGCGGATTGCAAATTCATTCGGGTGAGTGGTTCGGAGTTGGTACAGAAGTATATCGGCGAAGGCAGCAGAATGGTCCGAGAGTTGTTCATTATGGCTCGCGAGCATGCTCCTAGTATCATTTTCATGGACGAGATCGACAGTATCGGATCCAGTCGTGTGGAAGGCAGCAGTGGAGGAGACTCTGAGGTCCAACGCACCATGTTAGAACTCCTGAATCAACTGGACGGGTTCGAACCTACGAAGAACATTAAAATAATTATGGCTACCAATCGTCTTGATATCCTCGACCCCGCGCTCCTTCGACCTGGGAGAATCGACAGAAAGATTGAATTCCCACCACCCACGTATGTTTCACACTGTACTCTCCCCCCATGTAGATACCCACAACTAACCCTCCGATTCAACTGCAGTGTCGAAGCTCGCGCAGACATCCTACGCATCCACTCCAGATCTATGAACCTAACTCGCGGCATCAACCTAACGAAAATCGCCGAGAAGATGAACGGCTGCTCCGGCGCCGAGCTCAAGGGCGTCTGTACGGAGGCTGGCATGTACGCCTTGCGTGAGCGCCGTGTACATGTTACGCAGGAGGATTTCGACCTGGCGACGGCCAAGGTTCTCAACAAGCACGACGACAAGGAGATTAGTTTACAGAAATTCTTCAAGTAAAACAACGGAGATGCGGTAGTTTAGCGTGGCAAATATTACCTTTTTGGAGTTGGTGGGAGGTAAACCAGGACGACGGAGTCGGGAGGAGATCATGCATGGCATTTTGTCACCTGTGGCTAGCTTCCCGAAAGGGAAGTATTAAGAAACAATGGCGGAATCCGGCTTTCTCCATGCCCTTGTCCCGCCTGGCTTGAGTCAGTGTCCTTACGCCAACCGAGCTATGATATGGAGGATGTGGATCATTCACGGGACGGGAGTCGGAATTTTACACCTGACATGGATTCACACGCCCAGTGGGTAACCTACACCAAATTCCTTTTAAACTCCTTTTTCGCCGTCCTCAGTATTTCTTCCACCTTGTGCGTCCATGTTCATTTCTATTCCCATCGTGTTCCCCGTCCTTTTGGGCATGATTCTGTATAACTATATAGCGCGTGTAAGTACCTAGATGTGGTAACGTAGGCAAAACATGTAGTGTTGTCTAATTGGGACTATTTTTTAACCTCTAATTTCGAAGTCATGAAGAGAGGGGGTCTTCATTGAACAGTAATGCTGTTCATCATATAGTTAACTCTTATGTTTTGAACAATGTAACATTACATGTCCTGTACATGTACATTTGCATGTAGGTGCACTTATATAGTTAGTAAGAGCTCTTGACGCTGCATCAGCAACATCATATCATCTTGTATATCTACTTTAGCAGTGTACATTGAGGAAGAGAGGCTGAGATAACGTCAAACAGCCTTTTTTCCTTTCGCTGCTTCTCCGCTTGATGTGTATCTATGATAGACCGTCAGTCCAGTCTAGAGGTTATCATCCAGAGTCAGACCGGCCGGCCATGCAAAACTCCGCTTTTATATGCTTTTATCGGTCGAAAAGCACATTTGGAGAGTCTCTTCAGAGTAACTTCAGATGATCCATGCCGGATATTAAACCTTGTGGTCTTATTCTTATTTTTAGTGTTATCTATCCATCTTTGACCGTTCGGGAAATGCGCTCTTCCACGTTGAATAACCCTTGAGAGAGAGAAAGATGAATGTAGAACATCAGATTGTCAGGTCATATGATCTTTCTCTCTCTCTCTTCTGTTCTCTCTCTCTTTTTCTTCTGTTATTACTGAATATGCTGATGACATATTGGTCTGTATCAGTTACTTGTTATTCTGATGATATCTAGAAAAAAAGAAAAAAAAGAAAAAGAAAGAAAAAGAAAGCTGTCAACAAATGCTTGGCAATAGAGCTTCTTTCCGGTCAAGCTCATCAACCTCAGCCTCAACTTCCTCAATACATTACTATTGCCAGCGAATGTGATTGCGACAGGAAATCACAAATATTCAATTAGCCTCAACAGCTCGAAGTATTATATGGTATGATATCCCAATAGATACATATCTCTACATACACTGCACACAGGCAGTCCCACACAACCTAGCAATGCACCTCCCATCATCCCTCTCCCTCCTCTCCCTCCTCTCGCTCTCCGCCCTCTCCTCCGCTTCCGCCTCCGACTCCGCCGCACCCCTATCCGCCGATATCTTCTACTGGCCGCTCTCCTCCACCTCCTCCAAGCCCTTACCACTGGCGCAAATCTCCTACGACCCCTCCACCCTCCAATCCACAATCAACTCCTACACCCCTCCTCCCCAACCCCTAAACGACGCCGGCGACAAGAACATCGACAAACAAGCAGACCTCCTCCGCATCGGCCTATACGCCAATCCCGACGATAACAAAAGCAATGACCCAAACAAACAATGGGTGGGAACCCTCTCGTCCCTCGCCCTCTTCACGAACACCCCGCAAACCCTAACCCTCCACCTCGATCAAAACAATCACGTCTACCACGCCGCCATCTCTTCTTTCGCATCGCCTCCGGCGCCCAGTCCGGACTCTAAGACAACGAAGAAGAGCAAGTCTTCCTCTTCGCCGGGAACGGGAAATGGGGAGGAAGCTGGAGCGGGTCCTCTCAGGGTCGAGTTCGTCCGCTCAACCCCCAGCCCCAGCCCGCATCTCAATCGCCCCGTCGTATTGAGTCCGGACGGCACTGCGCCTGAGGAAGTTGTCGAGAAGTCCTTGTTCCAGAAGTAAGTACTGCACATACATATGATCCGTTCTGTTAATCTTCATGTGTGTGTGTGCATTTTTGTTTAATGTTAGATAACATTGGATATTGCTTTACTAATTTTTCTCGTCGTGTCCAATTTAAAATAGATACTGGTGGGTTCTCGGGATTATTGGTTTCTTGGCACTTACGGGAAGTGCAGAGGGGAGTTAGAGAGAGGACAATTGCCGATTGGATTTTAATGGATGGATGGGATGATCCACCGTGACAGTATTTTCCATATAACATACGGAGTACATATATGAACACTGTGGTTGTACAATTCGATCATGCTTCTAATAGATAAATATGGATTTTCTGGTTGCGTATCTCGGCAAAGAATCTTGAAAACTCCGCACACCCATAATCTGCGTTTACTGTTCTTTCTTCTAAATATGCATAGCGTAATTTACAGATTCTCGTGATCTACGCTCTCTCGAGATATACATATATCGGCATGCGATGTTGCACTGAAAACGAACACGCTTCGTGAAGAATGTCATCCTTACCAGGCTCTAACAATCAACTTCGTGAAAAAATTGACTTGATAAATGGCCTAAATCCTGGAAAACAGCGCAAATTAAAATTTAAAAATTTAAAAAAAGGCGCAAACGCAGCAATCCTCCGCCTTTTTCCAAGTTTCCGCTCATCCTCAAGTACCAACGTATGACGCCCCGTTCCATTTCAGGGGCATTATTGCACATCCATCTCATTATCGGTATCATCATCTTGCATCTCCTCATCCCTTTCGTCACCCATCTCATCCTCATTCTCCGCCTCTCCATCACCTTCATACAGAAAGATCCCCTCCTCATCCATGTCCACGTCGGATCCCGGCCCCTCCCTCTTCCTCCTCTTCGCCCTCTTCCCGTCCTCACCCTCTTCGTCGCTGTCCTCCTCATTCCCCACAGCACCATTCGGAATCTTCAAAACAACCCCTTCCTTCCTCCCCACTGCCCCCGCCCTAATTTCCCACCTCATAACCCCGCGATCTGTCAATGAAACAATCTCGTCCTCCGTCTCCCCGAACCGCAACCTGAAACACACGGCCTCGCTCTCCAACACCACGGGCTCTAACAACACCGCACCCGTGACCCCGACATCAATCATGCTCTCAGGGTACACACCATCCGCATTCCGCTCAATAATCGCCCGCGGATCCAAAGGCCACACCGTAATGGTCTTCCAATTCGCAATCGCCAGACGCGTCGCACGTGGTGATGCTGCCACGATTCCCGGCAACGAGTTCATGCTTGTGCTATACCCGGCCAGCCGCGCAACGACGCGCCAGTTGTCAAAGCGCCGGCCACGGTCGAGGTTCTCGATGTGCAAGCAGTGGGAGGCGCGGCATTGCGCTTCTGACATGAGGATGCATGCGACGAGTTCGCCGTGTTTGTCTATCGCGGTGCCGAGGGCTAGGTATTTCCAGTGGCAGAGCTCACGGGTCGGGTCGTGGGAGCGCGTCTCATGCGTGCTGAAGAAGGGGATGGCGATGGTGAATTTTAGGTCGTCTTCTTGCACGTCGTCGATGTTGGTGTCGTAGTATTTTACCCAGCACGAGTTACGGAGGAAGCCGCTTGTGTTTGTCATGCTGCCGGCTTCCACCTCGATGCGTTGGAAGTGGCCGTATATGGTTGAGGAAGGGTGGTAGTAGAGTAGCTGGGTGGCGTTGTCGTTGAAGGCCATTTGAATTATGGGTTCGATACGCCCTACGTTTCGCGGCCGTTGGTAGCGGTTGTCGTAGGGCATGGTTCCATCTTCGTCGATGATTATATTGTCGTTGTAGACTTGGTCTGCGAAAGATATGTTAATGATTTACCTGTAAAAAAAAAAAAAAAAAAAAAAAAAAAAGAGGATTTATAGAAGGGGGGTGGGTCGACCCCTCCAAAATTTCATCTTTAAGCACTTACATGCGAGTTCCATGTCCTCTGCAGTCTCATCTCCATGCGTTGCATGGAGAATAATCATGCGCCTGTCAAGATCCTGCTTGTGCTGCCATGATATAGCCACCAAGTGCTGATCATCTACAGCAATCGCCAACGGGCGATACTCATCTTGACCCGGAAACGCAGAAATCGTCACGCGCGAATATCTCGACCCCGGCTTGCTGCGATGGTAATGCACGAGCTGCGTGCTTTCTTCCTGGTACGGCCTCATCGCCTCCTCTTCAAAGGGGTGTTTATATCTTGTCGTCTTCCCATCCCCATTGCCCGTTCGATTTTCGGCAACCCCCTGCGTCCCCTTCTCTCCCTGCTTTGCCCCCGGAAAAGGCGTAAATCTCTGCAATACAGAAATCATATTCCCTTCTTCGCCAAAAATTACCTTAATCACCTCCACATTCCCTGGACATACGAAGATGGGCTCCAGCACACCCCGAGGTAGCATTTGACCCCCAGAAACAAAATACAGGAAAACCTTTGGTACACCCTTCTGCACTAACGCTACATTCGGATCTCTGTGGTTGGGCCCTATGGCAGATGCTAGGGTGTCAATTTTGGGAATGTCCTCACCAAACGTATATACGCTTTGGTTGGCGTGGAAATTGGCCCCGCGGAGCTGCTGGGCTGCTCGTCTCCGGAGCAGGAGGAAGAGCTCTGCTGTGCTTTTAGTAGCGAGGTCATTGCCGCTATTGCTACCACTACTGCTGGCGGTAACGTTGATGGTACTGAGGGTGCTGAGAGGAGAGGGCAGTTGGGACAGTTGGTACAAAAGCCCCTTCCGATAACTTGAGAGAACTGCAAAGAGCGTGTGGCAGGAGTAAGCTGCCTGGAGACAGTTGGTGACGGAGGAATAGTCGAAGATGGATTGTAAGAGTTCCGGGGGCAAGTTTAGAAGGTGCATTTTTAGCTTGCCTTGGTGCAATACAAGGTTGGGGACAATTCAGGGGGTGGTGCACAATACAAGGTGATAGAGGAGCTGATAATGTTGCTTTTCCACTTTTACAAAATGGAACAAACTGATAAGAGAGAAAAGAGGCATGAAAATCCAAGGGAAATATTTAAGAAGCTGGAGATGAATGAATAGAAAACAGAGCTAGCGGGTTGAGGAGACGGTAAGTGATTGTATTTCTTTTAAGGGCCGCAGTTCACTGGACTACTTGACCCCCTCTTGTCCGCTTACGCGCATGTAAATATAGACCTTGCGGAAAAAGGTCTGGGTGACTGGCAGATAGATACAGGAAATGAACAAGAAATACTTCACTCGGTCTGGCGGAGAATAGAAGCCCAGATATATAGACACAATCAGCAGCAACATGTGATGTACTGTTAACAGCCAACCAAATACGGGCTGGTGCCTGGTCGGAAGGGCCCCGGAAAAACCTTTACGCGCTGGACCCAATGAACGTGCTTGCCTTGACGAGATAACTACGGAGTACGCTGTACACCTGGCGACAGACATCATCTCTCCAAGGTCGAATATATCAATCCGGCGCCTACGTTCGCAGTCCCCGTCTGCACGCCATTGGTGTGGAGGGAAATTGGGGGGGACGAGGAGGTGTTCTGGTGACGCTCTCCTGAAGTGTTCTCTCAAGGAACTCGAGATCGTGCGAGACGTGGAGACACGGGGCAGAAAGGCAAAATAATGCCTTCTGGAATACCCGGACGAACCATCCGTTCAAGTCGCACCTTTTTGAAACGTCAACCCATATCCAGATTGAAAAGAATCTTCCCATCTATCTCACCCCTATGAAGCTATTTATCGACTCTATCCTTCCTTCATCTACGTCAAGCGACCAACAACGTCTCTTTCTGACCTCTGTTTGGTCAAAACTACTACTACTCGTCAAATGACCTTTGTTCAGGCGCTCTTCAAGGCAATTGGGTTTGCTAGAACACATAGAGTGCTACTGGAACTCGATGTGAACCCTCGTCAACCTGCCCAAACAAATGGAATTCAGTGATTCCGCACGATCTCACAACTTTCATGAATTGCACAGTTCACCATCTCATATTTCAGGTCCTATCCTCAACCAGCAGCAATAACATAGAGAACAGCGATTTCGCTTCATAGGGTAGCTTATACAGCAGCGCTTTCTTACAATCTATTTTTTCTCCCTGGATTGAGGATGATGCCTGATCGGATTCTAAAAGTGCTCACAAATGGACCAGGATACCCATTGGATTAACAGAGGACATCATGAAGAAGCAATGGCTTGATTGAGCAGTGCTTCTGGAATGATAAATTGAATGATGAATGTTCCCAGTTGTGGAACCATGAAAAACCACTCGAGACTGCCTCCGAGCCAGAGAACGAGAGCAAACCGGAGCATAAACTCATGTTCCCTACATTTTCAAAACCGTCATGCCCGGAACCACAGATGGTTGATGCCGAATGCAACCTAGATGCTTTTCACTTCCCTTTGCGCCAAACCCGCGCCCAGCACCACGCAAGGCCGGTACAGAGCCGGACATGTTCTCATCTTGTTGAGCATGTTCACTAACCCATTCATCGCACCAACCATTGCAACAGCAGAAGAATAGCGGCAGCAGCGGAAGTAAACAAGGTACCTAAGCGCAACGCGCTACTTCTAAACTGCGAACATTGGGGCTGGGCTTCACGCTTCTTACCTGTCCCATTACTGGGTATCCAAAAAATGAGGATGAATAAACTAATCAAGCAGTAATAGGGCAAGTGTCACTGCTGCGCTCGACCCTGAGTCCTTGACATTAAGGCAAAAGTTATGGGAATGTCAAGGCTTCCTGCGCGTGGGATTAAAATTTTGTAACAGGAACCAGGGCACCAAAACAAGGCATTGGCAGTGTGAGCTTCCGCAGGCAAGCTCAACACCACACTACTATTTAAATCTCAGTGTATTCAAATAAAAACAATCAAAGAACAACTTTGAATCAGGGAATAAGCAAATATAAATGTGTCATGTAATTGGTATTTTTATTAACTTTATACGGAGAGTTCACTATGTATACTCCGTATATACGTGCATATCATACGATCATACGAGATATAGAAGATCTACACACCATACTCTAGCTTACCTACTCTAACAAAAATAATGTACAGTACATCACTGGTTTAATTTTTAAAAAACGAATACTGATACATAATATTATATAAAAAACATAGCTTACGTTTTTAAATCGTTCATCATGATCATTTGCCGTCTGTTATTTATTGTTGTGACCTGGCTGCAGTCTCGAATAAGGCTCTCAGTAATCTCCAGGTACCTCAGCTCCTGAGGCTTCTTCCAATCCCACCCGCGCACATAAGAGAGTGCTTGCTCAACCCAATGTTGAAAATGTTCTTCTGACTCCTGCTCCTCATCTTTACCTTCTGATAGCCTTGAGAAGATAACTAGTTCCAAGGAACACTGACCAAATCATGCTCAATTAGATTTTGATGCAGTAGAGCCAAAAGCCTGCAGATCAAGAAAATAAGATATGACTGTATCTTTGAGATCAGGGTTTTTTATTGCAAGTCAACAGACAAAACCACCTCTTGACAATCATCTAAGGAAAGGAGTAGAGTGGTATCAGATGTATATTGATTGAGCCATATCAAAATGCTAATCCCCCAGCATCTAACGCAACCACGGAATTTAGTGTGCATCCTTGAGATTCCTCCAGGTTGAAAGCTGTGAGAAGCAAGGAGGTTGCCCACTTCAGATAAATTAGAGTCCGGCACACCTCATTCAAATGTCTATTACTTGAATTAGTGACCGGTACTCAGAACCCCGAGAGGAAACCTATGCAGCGGACGATGAGGACGACAACGAGTGCGACGCCTGGGCTGATGAACAGTTCGGATGTATCCAACCTGTCTCTTCCACAAAAATCCACCATTCCGACTTGAACTTTCAGCGATGAAAAGAGGATGGAGCTGGACCTTCATTCATGAGACTCGAATGGTGTATTTTTTGGGCCTTACTGCTACGATTAGCCAGCCCCACAAGTATGGTGACAAAGGGGGTCATAAGCCTTAACTGCCTCTGGAATTTGCGCTCTCTTGCAAGTTATGTGCCTATCAGAGACGTTCTAAATGCGTAAGTTTTGCTGAAATCCTTCTCTTCTGATATTGTAAGTCTACTATCAACTTTCCCATATCTGTAAGCTGATATTTTAAAGTATCCAGCTTCTATATAAGCTCTTATAAATACTTCTTAATATTATTAAAGGAGAAAATCAGATGAACAAAAAAACTTACAGAAAACTATTACCCAGCGAGGTATTTCATAAAAGAATGTTCCTTTAGATCTGCATTAACTCTCTGTGAGCATCTTTTGTACCTGCTTCTGCAGACTCTTCTCAAACTGTTCCACGCCATTATCCTGTCGATGCAGCTTCCCTCGCCTTAAAACGTACACATCGTGCCGCCCCAAATCGTCATCGTCTGGCTTCATAGTCATATTCGCATCTCTATCTTGCCCCGCCGCGTTTCGCTTCCCCTCAACAACGCCCCGGATCAAGTATCGATCGTGGGAAACGATGAGTATAGCACCATTGAAAGATGAAAGGTCTTCCACTAGTGCGATAACAGTGTAGAAATTAAGATGCGTGGTGATCTCATCCAGGACTAATAGGTGTGGCAGATTCCAGAGTATCCTGGCCAGTGCTAGGCGTACCCGTATAAACAAAGGTTTATGAGAAATAATCTGGTTTGGCACCAGGGCTGAGCTCGGAACTTGAAATGAAAGGAACATACTAACCAGCTGCCCTCCTGATAGCTGTGTGATAGGGACATCTGATGCGGTCCTTCCTGCCAGGCCTAGTGAACTCAATAATCCACGCACTTCACCCTCCCCAGGGCTCCTGTTAGCGTCCCGGGACAATAATGAAAGCGCAGTTAGCACCGGTTCAGTTCGACCAATTGCTTTGAGTTCATCCGTCGAGTGTTGCGAATAGTATCCGATAGTTGCTCTAGGATGGCGAGTCACGGTGCCCTGCGACTGTCGCATTGATCCCACAAGGACCTTGAGTAGGGTCGTTTTCCCACTCCCGTTTAGGCCTATGATTCCAACTCGGTCTCCCATGTGGATTACCAGGTCGATAACCATTAAGGATAAGGTCACCCCGGGGCTTGTAACGGAAATGGATAGATTCCAATGAGACTAGAGGTCCCGGGGATCTCAGTTGCTGTGGATTTGGAATACTAATCGACACCCCCTTTTCATCTTGTGGAACATCTATTTCATCTCTCATGGAATCATGAAACCCCACGCGGTCACGATTCAGTTTAAATCTTGTCCCCTTGCCGCTCACCTGCACACCCATCCTTTCATCCACTTTCTTCTGGCGAGATTTCGCCATTCGAAGTTTGTTGTCAACGCTAGTCTTCTTGCCCAGTTTGATATTGTCCCGAATGGTCGCTTCCATGTGCGCGACTTGGCAATCCTGCGCTTCTTTCATACGGCCCCAGTAAAGTTTCTGAGCTCCTAAATCCTGCTCGTATGCCGAAAGATTTCCCCTGAAGTATGAAAGGGTCTGATCTTTCAGGACAATGGTTTCCTCGCACATATTGTTGAGGAAATCTCGATCATGAGACACGAGCACCACAGTCCTATCGTCATCTACTGTCCGTAGATGGGCGAGATAATTTTCCAGCCAGACGATTCCCAACAAATCGAGAAAATTGGTAGGTTCATCAAGAATCAAAATATCCGCTTTCTGGATCAAATTTCCGGCAAGCATGCAACGCATCCGCCAACCGCCAGAGAGTGACTCGAATGGCTACTCAAAGGAGGATTCTTTAAACCCGAGGCCTAGAAGAACCCGACGACGTGCCTCTGCCTCAATATCTGTGATTTTCATCTGCGGATGGTCCGTAGTTAACATCACCTGCCAAAAATACTGGCCTTCTACAATCAACATACTGCTTCATATTGACATTGTAATCTGTCCAGGAGATCTACAGCTTCCTGTGTTTCTTCCTGAATTCCGGAAGGCTCGCTTGCTTCCCGATTCCGCTCTAGCCTGGCTTCTTCTGAGTCAATCTATTCCTTCATCTATTCATCATCATATAATAGAAAGATCCCAGGAGGCCAACTGCCCACGTACAAGGTTTCTAGCGGATTCAGCAACCTTATCTTCGACCGCTTTCAGATATTTCCTCGCCTGCATCCCTCGACTGCCACTTTTCAAACTTGCATTCTTTCGCGCAAGAAACAGATCCCGCTCGAGCTGTTCATGGCGAAGCTGTCGGATTGCGTTGCACGGGTTCCCACGGGTCTTCTGCCTCTTCCAAAGCATGCGACAGACAGTACTTTAATTTCAAAATGAAAGATACATTTTAAGCTCAAATTAGCGCTGTAGCCTACCAAATTGGAAGGGGATTCAATCAATCCCTGCGTGACTCTTTACGTAAAAATCGCGCACGGGTAGGTACATGAACATACCATTAATCTTCCTCTCCACATCACTTCTCAACCCATCACTTTGAATGACTGCTTGTAAAACAGTCTTTGTGCCATGGGCACCCAATCATGGCTGGTAGTTCCAAATGCGCCAGACTTAGCAGATACATCCTGACCACCATCCTCTCTATTTGCTAGAGGGCAGATATATCCGGATGGTATCCGGGATGCCAGGGATAAGTTTTTCAGCCATGGCAAGCAGAATCGCTTCGCGCATATAACCAGACCAAGGTCAGTCAATCATCAAGCCCCTCGGCTCCATTGGCATGTGGTGTGTGTATGTGTGTATGTGTGTCTGTGGCCAGAAGAAGCGAACATGGGTGATGCCATACCAACCATACATGTAAAGTATCTTGAAAGAAACAACACGGATGAAATATATATATATATATATATATATATATTGTATTAAGAAAAACCACCAAACTACTAACTCGACTTGCCCGTCCGTCCCATTCCTCCCCACTCCCCACAAGCCCCCCCCATATAACAGACACAGACACCACGCTTCAGCCGCAAAGCAGCACCCGACAAAATATCTCAACCCCATCGCTCCTAGCCCCTGGACTTCCCCCCCCGGAGTCTAGCGGGCTCGTTAATAACCCTCCCAGCAGCACGCAGCACGCAGCACGCAGCCACACCGGGCGCGCGTGGCGGCCAGATGAAGCAATGATGGCGACAGCGAGGCCTTGGATGTCACCCTGTCAACCTGTCAACCTGTAGCTGTTGTGCACAGCAGTGTATGCATCATTAGCTGTCTATAGCTTATTTATATCTATATACTTTGTGGTCTTGAGAGGGAGGTCAGTCAGTCATCGCCAGCATTTAATTAATTAAGTAGCTTGGGGGTGGGTGGGGGGGGTTGCTTGCCTCCCGTTGAATTGGAATCTTGGTCTTCGCGGACATGGAAGCGGGTCTGCGTGCAGGTGGCAATGGATAGTTGGGGTCATAGCTTGCGAGGCCATCTCGGGCGGGCGTCAGATTGCTGATATTTGGATGTCTTCGCAGCTGGTTATGTATGTATGTATGTACATGTACTCCTTACAGTACACACTACTATGAAAGGAAGATATCGAGGTGATCATGTGACTGGGCGGTTTTTATTCTATGTCTATGACAATACTAAATAAGACATTAATATATAATTATACAGAAATACTATCTAAAATGATGATAATAATAATAATAATAATAAAACACGTAGTTATTTCACATTGAAGAACAGAAAAAAACATAGTAATATAATATACACACTCGCTCTCTTCTTTAAATTCACCCGAGTTTTTCATCCTTTTATCTCTAGCTTACTACGTATATATATAAGCTTAACTCGTCCGAAGCCCAGTCTCCATTTCTATCACTTCCCAATCGGCTCTGCCCGTTTCACTTCCACTCCCACTCTGAACCGCCCCCTCGCCGTCCCCAATCCCAAGCTCCGTCTCATGCAGCGCAATCCACTCCAACACACTCTCATAACACAGCACAAGCTGCTTAAGACTCTGCACCATACTGAGTCTCTGTAACCTGAAATCCTCAACCGTAGCTGCGACCAGGTCGATATCATCGCGGCGGAGCCAATCTTCTCCACCAACGACACCACCACTGCTATTATTACCAGCACTATCGCCATCACCACCAGCAGCATGGCCCCCACCCGAGCCCTCCGCCTGTTTCTTCCGGTCCGCCAATGCCACCCGCCGCTGCCTCTTCAGCATATCCACAACACTATCGACGGTACAGTACGTCCCCGTCCGCCCGCAGCCAGCGCTGCAGTGGACCAATATCCGCCTCTGGCCCTCAGCCTCCGGGTCTAGCGTCGTCGTCTCCCCCGCCCCGCTACTACTACTGCTAGTCTCGGCCACGCGCCCGTTCGTGGCCCGCGAAATCCGATTCACCTCCTCGATCAGCCTGACTAGATGTGCGGGTTCGGCGGGTGTGCCGAAATCGGGCCAGTTGGAGTATTGCAGTTGCGTGATTTCGCGGATGGGTTGGAAGGGGTAGGCGGAGTGAGAGAGTGTAAGGCGGCGGATAGTGACGTAGGGGGTGTTATCATTGGCGCCAGCGCCAGGGGTGGTCTGCGAGTTCTTTTTTGCGTCGAGCTTTTCGAATTGTGTGAGTGGGTTGGTGGCTCGCCGTTGGCCACTGGATCGGCTTTGTTGTTGCTGTTGCGTGTTTTGGGGGGAAGGAGGAGGAAGGAGTGGGATTTGTTGTTCCGAGAATAATTTCAGGTTTATGGGTCCGTAGTCTGCTGCTTTCCAGTATGGATGGCATTTCAGTTGAGGACCTTCTGATTCTGCAGTTAACATGACAATCACTCGGATATCCTGTTCCCATATGACACGCCAGAAGTCCTACAAAAAGTTAAAACTTGTTAGCATCCACGGGAAAGCGGGAAAGCGGAGACATATTTTTTTTTTTCCCACACTTACATTGAACGTAGCAGGTATTGGCGCTTGGGTGGCAATATATTTTTTGTTCGAGTGAGAGGACTGAATGAAACTCGCATTTACGTAGTCGCAAGCACCTCTAGGTACACCTTGTAGCCGAACTCTCGAGTGATCGTACGGATAGATATTGTTATACCGATTCTTCGCTCCCTGTTCCAGTCCCGCTATACGGAACACCTTCGTTGGACTCCCCGACCCAGGCGAACCATATGATACATTACCACTCAAGGCTTCCTGCATGCGGCTTTGTTCCGCCTTCTCAATCTGCAAAAATCTATCGGAAACCCGCTTGCCCTTGTCATGAACATCGGTAGCCTGCGCGAGCCACCGGGGCAACTTCTGTCGAGATTGCGCAGACATTGATCGCGGCAATTTGATAGGAATTTGCCCGACGCCCCCTATCAAATCCATATTTTGCCGAATGTTTGAGAAGAATGGATGGGTAGTTGTACTGCATTTCGGGATGCTGCAACCGCCCGCTATGCCAGGTTTGTTTGGCAGCACAAGACTGATTGACCGCGGGTGGCCTGCGAAGTTGGCAGGTTCATTGTTCTCATTTGATTCAACGAGGTCTGGAAACTCGGCAGCGAATTGCGTAAATCCACCACGCAGTATCGATGTCTCGCCTTTCCACCCTTCGTTGGTGAACTTTTTTAATACGTTTATCAAACTAGACGCGTCCTTCATGTGTACCGTAGACGAATCGTAGACAATAATTCGCGTACATTGCTGCCAGCGCGCAAACCTTTTCTTTTCTTCTTCGCCGGCAAAGGTATCCTCCAATTTTTTCAGGTTGAAAGACGGTCGTTTTAACAGCGTCGTGGGTATGCACAAATTCAAGGCACCTTTTATCCTTGCCAGGGTAAACTGCGGGTATGGTCGAACATCTAACAGCAAAATGGTGTCTGATAATGACTTGGATAATTCTGCACAACGGCTAGGCGGGATGAGTTGGACGTTGCCCTGATCGACACTGGCTGGGGAAGTCTCAGACCGTTGAAGAGTGCGAGCTTTACTGACAGGAAAGGAATGGCGTGAGACGTGCGGGGGCAGCACGATACGGGAGGGAAGGCCAATAGGCCCCTCAGAACCAAGTGGAGTCCTTAGCTGTGGTATGGTTGAAGCTGGGCTCGACATAGTCGATGGGACCATCGGCTTCACAAAGGCAGTAGCCGACTTAATTTCTCCTATTGAGCTACTCGACTGTGGATCGATGCTCATGTAGCTGGCCTTATCATCGTACCTCGGTATAGCCCACGAGGGTTCGACTGGGAGTGGCGAAGCAGGCGTGCGCATCTCGCGCCTCTCCTCAGCCTTGCGATCTCTATCTCGAAGGGCTTGCGTTTGCTTCTCGAAACTAGACGAGATTCTATGGCCGGCAACAAACCCAGCTGATTCTGATTGTTTCCTAAATGCTTCGAATTCGAAGTTGTATCCAGTCGAGTGGCGATTCCCATTTTTCCCACCAGGTCCTGGCGAGACCGCCGGTAAATTCCAGGTCTTGCGCGCATGTATTCCTGGTGTTGAACTGGATGGGTTAGTGGATGTGAAATCGACGATGCCGAAGTAGCTGTTGGACGAATCGCGCGAGATCCGCGGGGAGAGGGTGGCTCCAGAGCCCAGGATAGGAGCGGTCATTTGGCCGACAGATGCGGGAGTCCGCGGTGGCATTCCCAACGGGGTAGTCGACACAGCGGCGGCCGTAATGCTGGGGCTCCAAGCTTGTGGAGAGGGCAACGTCGTGGTTGCCGACATATTTTGCAAGAAAGGGGATTTCAGATTCCGATTGTTTCTCGGCGAAAGAAAAAAAAAAAAAAAAAAGAAAAAGAAAAGAAAAGAAAAGAAGAGAGAGAGAGAGAGAGAGAGAGAGAGAATTGGACAGAGCGAAAGTTTCTGCCTCTCTTTAGTAGATGGGTATGGTATAGCGTATAGCGTATAGCGTATAGTGTATATAATACTATGATAAAACTTGATTTGTTCCAATTGTTTCAAAGAGGTGTCAATGTCAAATAACGAAGTTGTTCCTGACGATAAGCGAACGCCATGCTCCAGTAAGGTTCGATATTAAAGAGAGCATGGTTTGCCGGGGGAGGACAACAACGACAACAGCAGCAATAGCGGGTGATCACAACGCAAGATCTGACGTAGGTCGGCGTACGGTGGCAAGCGTGAATAGCATCGACGTGCCAACGGGCGGTTGATAATATATATCAATTAACGGCTACGAGGAGGAGGTACGGAGTAGAGCTGACAAAAAGGCGCACGCCACACAGGCACATGCAGCAGGAGAGAATAAGCTCTAATCGCGACGCGGGCTTTTTTGGGTGGGGACTATAGCCACATTCCACAACCACAAGCTGGGGAAAAAACTGGTGGGCGGTTGGTTGGTATATGGGCTATTATTAGAATTCAAGTGGTGTGTGGTTGCGGGGGCGAGGGGTAGCGAGGGTTTGTAGTCTTGTACCATGTAGCTAGCTGGGAGGAGAGTAGAGGTTCGAGTGGGGAGGGGGGGGGGAGGGGGGCGTCCGGGTTGCAAGTTGTGGGCGAGCGTTGTGAGCGGATAAGGGGAGCAAGGGCCCGCAGAAATGACGTAGCTGGGAGTGTGAAGGGAACACCGAGACCTTTCTGTGGGGAGTCAACTTCAGTCGAGTCAGTACAGTACTCAGCCAGTAAGTCAGTAAGCCGGGATTGAGCGCGGACAAAAACCAACAGGAACAAAGGCAGAGCGGTTTTGTCCTTGAGGTAGGGTAGGTAGGTAGAGTAGTAAGATGGCAAAGAATATGGGAAGGAGATGGATAAAATAGAATTGAGGGGAGAATTAACTAATAACCCACAAAGAAGCAGAAACCCCAGGGTGCGGCAACGAGGGAAGTCTAAACGAGTTGAGTTTAATAGGAGCCAGAGAGTCAAAAAAAGAAAAAAAAAAGAAGAGAGAAGATAGAGAGAAGATAGAAGAGAAGAGAAGAGAGACCAGCGAAAAACCCAAAAAATTCCAGAAAAGCCAAAAAGCTGGAACCGCAGAAAGACCGGGCCCGATGACGTCGAACAGAACTATAACTAACTTGTTGATCAATCAACAACAACAATAATAATAATAATAATAATAACTTAAGACGCTGCTGGAATGGATGAATAATCCCCCAATGCAGTAGTTAATTAATAATAGGTTGTTCTGGCGGGAGAAGGAAAATGTGTTGCGAATAAAAAAGAAACGAAAATGCCACACGCTGCTGGATTAGCAAAGCCTTTTTTTTTTTTTTTTCTCGTTCTCTGCTGGCTGGACAGGGTTGCGTTGCGGTAACGGCGAAAAAGTCAAACGGCATAAGCCATGTAAAAAAAAAAAAAAAAAAAAAAAAAAAAAAAAAAGAAAAAAGAGAGAGAGAGTGGAAAAAGCACGCGAGAGACCCGTAAACCAGCGAGTCGAGTTCGGGCTCATAGTGCAGTAGAATAATAGATAGCGGTTGAACAAAAACTTACACGGATAAGCACGGTGTTTTTTTTTTTTTTTTTTTTTTTTTTTCACTGCTGCGTCCTGCGCCTTGTCTCTCTCTCCCTCTCTATATATATATATATATATACATATATACATATATTATCCTTCCTCTCTCTGCGGGTGTATGTGCTGCCCGGGGGGAGGACGGGAGGAGGGGTGGGGGATATGGGATATTCGAAGATGATGATCAAGGACACATTCCCATTCCCGGTAGATAAGACAATTGGGATCGGGATCGGGATCGGGTTAGATGTATATATCTATCTATCTATGAGTTGTCGTTGTTGCCAGAAGAGAAGAATCGAGTGCGATTTGAATGGGGGACTGGACTAATCAATGGGACGATGGGCGGTTGGTTAATGGCCTGTTGTTATCATCTATCTATTCGCCGACAGATGGTGGTGGTGGTGGTGGTGGTGGTTGGTTTGGCTGGCTGTCTGGCTGTCAATGGTAATCCATATATAGTTATATGGAGATATGAAGAGAAAAATACTCTTGTCGAGAGTGAGGGGGCTGCGAGAGAGAGAAGAGAGAGAGAGAGAAAGAAGGGAGAAAGAGGGGAGAGCAGGAAGGAAGAGAAGAATATACTCTCTATCAGCGCGTCGACAGCGACCGACCCGCAAGCGCGCATCTAGGATCCAGACAAGACAAGAAGAGAATCAAAAAAAGGATGGATTCATGGATTCATGGATTCATGGGCGGGATCGACGACGCTGGTTGCTGCTGGGTTACAACTTGCTCTCTGTCTGTCTGTCTGTCTGTTTGTTTGTCTGTGTCTGTAGTTAGGAGTTACGGACGACGACGGCTTGAGCCTTGATTCCAGTAACTAGTTATTAACTGAACTATTAAATATTACATTCTATGATAATTGCTATGCTATCCTTCTTCTTCTTGTTATCCTCGTCATCATTCATCCGTCTTGCAGGCTCTATTTTATCTACGGTTTAACTATCGAATTTCTTCTATTCTTTTTACCCCGTTTAAATCTTCGCTCCTGCAAACACTCCTCACCTTTTCATTCATCCACAGCGGCAAAAATCTGAACTCAAAAAAAAAAAAAAAAAAAAAAAAAAACACATAACAGAGTAAGCACTTAAAGAACCCAGGCCCATGGCTCTCGAACCCTGACTGTTTGCTAAGAAAAAAAGGAAGGAAAAAAGAACAACACCCAGGTTTCGTTCTAGAGTAAGTTCACTATTATTAAAGTGTATGATCAAATATAAGAGAAGATCCATTTTAATTATTATTATTGTATAGAGAGTACTCCGTATAATATCATACATATCTCTACTCTGTTTTCTTTCTCCCAATTAATTAATTAATCCCTCGGCTTTTTTTTTTTTTTTTTCTCCCACAGCCAATGAATGAATGAGTTAATTAAAAAACGAGGGTTCAGTCCCTCCCCACACTGAACTGAACTGAACTAGACTGGACTGGACTGGACTGAACTGGACTGGACTGGACTGGGAGACACCAGACAGCAGCCCGTACCTACGTACGTAGCATTATTGTTATATTATTATTATTAGTTAGTGATTTCTTTTCAGGAGAGGAGGAGGGGAAAAAGGCGTTACAACGTTTAAATATTAAATAATGATGATGATGGAAAGTCGGTGTGAACGCGTGGCTAATAGGTTAACTAACTATAATAGTTAATAATAATGAATAAAATAAAGATTTAAACTACGGCCCGTTAGGTTAGTTTACTACTACCTAGCTACTACGCATAGTTAACTAGTTACTACGGAGTTACTCCGTAGTGTTGGCAACAAAAAAGCATAATTCCGACTTCTTCCCCCGAACTCGATGGAAACCTCCAGCTTCCAAGCAAGCAAGCAAGTAAGTTAACTAGCAAGTAGCACAAAGTTTGTTCGGTTTTGGTCGGGGGTTCGAGGGTAAATGAAAATGAAAATGGAAATGGAAATTGTCAATGTGTTGAATGTTGAATAATAAAGAACATTTAATAAAATAAAGAACGGGGGCTGGCCAAGACGGCGAGAGGAGCTATTGCGTTGCGTCATTGGGGCGGTTCTTGTCTTCTTGGCTGTTGGAGTGCATTGGAATAATAATAAGAATGGAAATAATATGGGGGCGCGCTGTATGTATGGTATGGTATGGTATGGTATGGTGTGGTATGGGGGAGGAGAGAGGGGAGAGGCGGGGCCTAGGCTCTGCGTTTTTCTGGTTCTTTTTGTTCAACTGTCCTGTCCTGTTGGAACTTGAATTCTTTTTCGTGCGTTGTACGTACGTACCATGGGTCCATCCATGGGTCTTCAGAGATAAATATGGGGTAAATTGGAAGGAATGGAAACGGCGCCGAGAGGAGAGGAAGCAGAGGAACGGGGGAGCGGGCAGGGAAAAGTCAATCATAGGTAATACCGTGCGCGATGGGTTGCATTCGGAATGTTATTGTTTATTATTATTGTTAACCAACCCTTGGGGTTTGGTTGTTCTTGGGTTTCTTTGGGTGTTTGCAGTTAGACTGTTTTTTGTTTGTTCCTTTTCAATCGATGTGCAGAGAGGGATTCATTTTTGAGTTCAACCAAGCTATGTTATATATATATATATATATATATGTATGTATGTATGTATGTATGTATGTATGTATGTATGTACAGTAACTGCTACAAAGATGCAAGATTCGAACAAAAACTATATATTATGATTTATTATGTATGTTAAACAAGCCTCAATCGCTCGCTTGCGCTCGCTTATTCAGCTTGAAAAACGTGCTGTTTAATCCCTCAGATTGAATGTAATGAGATATCCATGAATATGAACAGCTGCATGTGACTTGTATAGATGAATTTCATGTAATTCACAACTGTTAATAGAGAACAACTACATAGAAAAAAGATGAATAACACTGTAGCAGTTAGACTGACCGTGTGACCGTGTCTGGGACCAGGACCAGATTTTTTGATAGTCCCATTACCAATTCGACTGATCCCATTACACGGTTTTATCATTAGATAGTAGTCCCATACTGTCCCAGTGGGACTTACTGTCTACTCTTGTCACATTTTCCAAATGAGACCATGATTTCCACTTCTCAATTTAAATTATTTTTATTGCTTTAAATGACTTTAAATCTCATTTGAGTGTTACCAAAAAGTGTTACTTTTTAAAAAATTAAAAATAGTCTAAAAAAAACCTTAAAATGTCTAAAAATAGTAACTTTATGCCAAGAATGGGACTAAATGGGATCAAATGGGACCACTTTCTCATTTTTTTCAAGTCATGGTTCCATTTTAAGATCTGATATATAGTCACTTTGCATGGTTTTTTGATAGCCAGTCCCAGCGGGATTCACACCAAGAAATGTATGAGACCAGATCAAATGGGACCAAACATGAAATTCATGATCTCAGCGGCCAGTCTAGTAGCAGTGTTGTAGAGTTAATATAGAAGCTTCAAGTAAGATGTAATTAAATATCAGACAGCTCATATAAAGATCTTAGAACTACAATATACATAGTTAGCAATTGAAATATATCACAATTTACTTCAATTAATTATCAAATCATCTAAAATACAATTGAAGCAGTTAAAATGACTGAATATAAGTAGAGAACTGAAAGAGAAACAGCTCAGAAATTATGAAATTACAGCTAATAATAGTGCAGAGCAAGCTCAGCAAGCTCAGAGAACTCTGAAGACTCAGCAGCTTATTAATCTGTCTGTATCTGCTTTTCAGCAGTCACATCAGCAGCTTACTAATGCATCAATGTCTGAACATAGACTATAACTGCTGATAGAATAAATAGTCAAGAAAGACAGTGAAATTATTATACAGCTGTATAAGATGAAGCTCAAGAGAGATATAGTACTGTATGAGAAGAAATTCAAGTCTCAGCTAAAAAGAATAATAAATATAGAATCAGCACTTACTCACAGCTGTGATATCAAAGTCACTCTGTCATACAGCTCATATGAGAAGAGTTATGATTCATTTATTAAGTATATTATAATCTCTAGTATGTTGAAGAGAGTCTGTGTAAATTATCACTATAATTCACTGAGTAAACACTGCAGCTTGCAGTCTGATAAGTAATGAATCATCTCTATAGTATGTAAATTTATTAGTAAAATGTATATATAAAATATATATACTGATATGAAAATAACAGAGAATCAGCAGTTCTTCATCTCTGTCAATACAGAGAAGAATGAGAAGAAGAAGAGAAAGAAGAAGAAGCAGACTATCAGTGTGAAGCTGAGTCAGATAGCTCAGTCATTCAGTTCAATTAAAAAGAAACAGATAATATTTATAACTCTGAAGAATAAAGAGAAGAATGATGAAGTAAGTGATAGTGAGATTACAGAGTTGAAGTTATTATAACTGTAAGTGAAGATGCACTGACTCTGTAAGATGAAGAAAGAGATGAAATATTTATATAGAGAGTGAAATGAGACTGTGAATCTGTTACAGATAACTCAGCTCAGTTAACAGAGTGTCTTCACAGATATTACAGCTCTGATTAAAAAATTCAAAAAATAGAGAATGATGTGAGCAGACTGTATAAGCTGTATAAGATGTGAAAATAAGCTTGATAAGATATTATTACTTTTTTCTTTTCTTTAATAATTAGTATCAAATTGAAATGACAGTTTTTTATATATTCAAAGATCTCTATTTTAACATCTGATAATAGTATTATGTAGACAATGAAGAAAAAACAGCAGTAGTAGAAGAATTAGTTAAGAAACTGTAGAATCTCTGAATATATCTCATTTAATATATATCTCTTATCATTCTCATCTAGCAAGACAGTTAACTGATTAATATCTGTAGTTTAAGAGAGTGTAATGTATAGCTAATTATGTGAGAATACAGAGTTTCTGAGATTAATATTAACTATAGAAAGAGACTGCTTCTGAGACTTATTAATTGTCATTACAAAGCATGAACAGACTGAAAACTGATAATAAGTCATATTAAATGAAATCTTAATAGATTGAGCTTGTAGATCAATCTGTGATAGTATATGAACTGAACTCTTATACATGCTGAATATAATCTTCATCTCAAGTAAACAGATTATTATCTGCTGAATAATTATTCTTATATCATTGCAGAGCTCTTCAGACAGTTGAAGATTATACAGAAGTATAACAGAAGTACTCACTTTCAATCTCAATATAAATAGTGACAGAACTGAACAGTTAATAATAACTAGATATTTATAAGAGAACTTTTCACAGCTCAGAACTAGATCATCTGTATAAGTTATATCTACAGTATAAAACATATGAATATTATCTGATATAACTGTTATAATCTGTTCATTAATGTGAAATGCATTCTGATTTAATACAGTGAGAATAGTATAGCTTTCAAAGTAATTAGAGTAGACTGCTGCAGTTCTAAGTTCAGCTGTAGAAAATACTCTTTTATATAGCACACTGATGTCAGCAGTCTGATAAATATAGAATGAAAGATTAACACAGTCAATACAGTTCAGATTATATAACATTTGATTAAGTTAATTCACAAATATCATATTATCATTATTCACAGTCAGTCTTATATTTCTTCTCAAGTGCAGTACAGTTAACTGCTGTTATATATATAAACACTGCAGACAAGCTGTAACAACTGCAGTATGACTATCACATAGTATAACAGATAGAGTCTGTGCAAAATCATTATTAAATATAATAGATATATCATTAAAAAGCTCATCTGATGAATATAAATCTTGAAGAAGATAGTTAATAATCTTCATATAATAGCAGTGCTGTATGAAGATTTCATCTTAAATAATCAAGTCTACAGTCTGCAGCAGACAGCTCAGTTCACTGTAAATAATTATCTTTAACACAGAATCTGTATTCAATTTAATTGAGATGATAAAACATGAGTGAGCAGTTCTGTCACATGGTAAAAGAACAGCTGCAATGTCAGAGAAAGTTATATAAAGAACTGTTTTTTCACCTGTATATAAATAGCTATAGAGAGCTCTGTAAAGAAATGTTTTATCAGTATCATCAGAATCTTGTAGAAAATAGTGAGATAACTGTAATTCTATTGCAGTCAGAATTGAATTATATGTATAATATTAATTATCATTCAACTGCATCTGTAGAGCATCTGCAGTGATAATTTTCTCTATAAGATTATAGTTCTACTTCTCAAAAAGTAGCTGATTTTCAATAAAATTATCTCATACAGAGCTGCATGCAGGCAGGTCAAAGTCTGTAAGAATCTTGTCAAACTCATACAGAAGCTGTTGAATAAGAAACAGATTATAGTTATAATATAAATCTTCTGCAGAAGTATTGATAATACAGTCTGAATTTATCTGATATAGTTGATATGAAAGATTATCACAGAGAGTATGATAAAAACATGCTCAGAGAGCAGATGAATCTGCAACATTTTCATGAATTAATACAGTGACAAATACTGACTGCATGCAGTGAGCAGTTATAAATATAACAGCAGATTCAAATGTAATAATTCACTTATTATCATTATATAGAAGATCAAGTGCCTGACATACTATATAAAATGTAGAGTGATAAACACTATTCATTATTCACAGAGTCTCAAAGCTTGATGAATCACATATGTTAATAAGAAGCAGCTGTAAAAAGAACATCTCATTATTATATGAACTGAGATGAGATAGATGATCAACTGATCTTCTCTTCATACAGCTCTTTCACCTCTGATTACATTTGTCTCAAATAAAATGATAGAGAAATTCTTGATAGAGATACTGAACATTCAGATGTGAATTATTATAGACAAAGAATGCTATGAACTTAAATATGTTATTTATTAAATATTCAGTAATATGTTCATAATCTTCACATTCAGATTCAGAGAAGTAAATTATCTGACAGTTCAGTAGATGAATAGATAATATCTTAACAGATGAAAACTTCTGATAAATACAGAATGTGAATATACATCATACAGTCTCAGTTGAGCTGATATAACACTCATACAGTTAAATATCAATCTCATTATTGAAGTCAATGATATGAAGAGCAGTGCAGTTCAGGCCCTTGTAGATGTATTTATTAATGTATTTAATGACTTCAACAGAGACACAGATCTCTACATTTATATATGCTTTATATGTGTGAATAAGATAGAGATTGTATAAAATAACTCATTGATTATCAATTACAATCTCACTATTATTGACAGTATATTTAAAGAAGATAGATGAATTATACTCTTATCTGTACAGAGAATAGTCATTCTCTTCAACAGCTATAGCACTCTGAAAAGCTTTGAGAAAACATTTTATACATCTATCATTCTCATGACAGGGGCTCACCCTGTCAGTATTACATAAATCATGAATCATGAATTTACAGATCAATTTATTTAATCTGTCTATATTCTCAGCAGAGCTTGATAGCTCTGCAGATATAATATCATTAATTATATTAGACTGTAAAAACTGCTCAGAGTTCTCTAGTCAGATCAACAGATACATATAAGACAGTTCATGTTTTTAATATTCAATTATTCATACTCTGATCAACATCAGTCTGAACAGCTGTCTGAATTTGAGAATATCAAGAAAATGAAAAATCTTCATTATAAAAACATATACAATCAAATCTGAGCAGTCTGCTGCAGTCTGATCAGAGAGCAACTCACAGATAATCTTCTCTTACTCAGAGTTGACTGTGAATGTAATGAAAAGAGTTAAATATCTGTAGTTGAAGACAATTATCATAGAATTCTGAAACAGTTTATACATAAAATATTCACTGTTTATATAAGAAGCAGATAATATCACATAGTGATCAAGCTGCTCATGATCTGTATTATCTGCCTGTATAGTATTACATAGATCACTATATTGATCTGCACAGATTTTCAGTTAGTGAGCACAGACTCAGTTCAGCTGCTGTTCATCAACATTTGTATAGATATTAACTAAATATTATTGAAATAGATATTCAGTCTGAAAAAGAGAAGCATCAACATCATCTCATTGAAAAAGATTATATACATATCATATATGCAGAGTCAGGTTATAGCTGTCATACTCATCTTCATTCTTAATAGTATTATCAACATCATCATCAGAGCTGTTACAGGCAGGTGAGAGATCTGCAAGTATATTTATATCAACATGTCAGCTGTGATCTCTGAAAGAAAAAAGTAGAACATAATACAGTGAAAGATATAACAGACTGTAAGAATTAATATATATGAGACTCAAGTCAGTATCAGGCTGTAGACTGACCGTGTGACCGTGTCTGAGATCAGAACCAGATTTTTTAATAGTTTTATTATCAATTTGACTTATCTCATTACACGGTTTTAACATTAGATAGTAGTCTCATACTGTTTCAGTGAGACTTACTGTCTACTCTTATCACATTTTTCAAATGAGACTATGATTTTCACTTCTCAATTTAAATTATTTTTATTGCTTTAAATGACTTTAAATCTCATTTGAGTGTTATCAAAAAGTGTTACTTTTTAAAAAATTAAAAATAGTCTAAAAAAAACCTTAAAATGTCTAAAAATAGTAACTTTATGCTAAGAATGAGACTAAATGGAATCAAATGAAATCACTTTCTTATTTTTTTCAAGTCATGGTTTCATTTTAAGATCTGATATATAGTCACTTTACCTGTTTTTTTAATAGCCAGTCCCAGCGGGATTCACGCTAAGAAATGTATGAGATCAGATCAAATAAGATCAAACGTGAAATTCATGATTCTGATGATCAGTCTACCAGGCTGTCATAGCATCAGAAGAATAACACAGAGATGACAGACACTGCTAAAAGTGTTCTGTATAATAACTGCAATCTCAGAGACAGTAGACAGATTCTCATGATAATAATCATTATCTGTCTTCAGCTGTAGAACAGAGTTTAAACTAATATACATAGCAGAGCTGTTCTGTAGTATCTTTCATACAGACTGATAAAGCTGAATAAAAGAATTAATCTTGAGAATATTAGCAGTTATAACAATATAATAGAAGAATATGAAAAAGCAAATAAATGAACAGTAAGCAATGTAATACAGATATGATTAAATATACTAGAATGTATAACAGAGTCTGCACTATTTAAAATATCTGTATTAAATCATGAGTTGTGAATTCATGTTTGTATAAAATAGACATTCTTATCTAGCTCAGACTCTAACAGCTCTTACAGATGATAGAGTTCTCTCTGTATTTGAAATAACACTGAGTCACTAGTAGTCAGATAACTCAGATATGAATTCTGCTTACACTTAATAGATATAAATATTAGAGCAGAGTTGTAGTTCTGAATATACTTATAAAAATACTTTGTATCAGCTGTATTATCATTAAACAGCTCATATAGCTCTTGTAAGAGTTCTTTGACAGACAGCAGTCTTACAGTATCTCTTACACAGCATGTGAAAAACACTGATAGAGTTTTTAATAACTTATGTATATATTCATTAATTCAATGCTTAGCTCTGCAGACAGAGCAGTAGACATTTATTTAATTAAAATTAAGTGATTGACAGTGATAGATGTAGAACTGAAAGCTGCAGAGAATAGATCAGTGACTGTAAGTGATTGAAGAATTAACAGCTGATTCAGAGATAGTTGAGCTGATTCAATTATTAAGAACATCAAGAAACAGCTGCTCTGATGAATTTATATATATATAATCTGTATGAACTGCTGCAGCAGCTGTCAGATAATAGCATTTGATATCATGAGCATATTCATAATTGAGAGCTCAGCAGTTGTTACAGTTCTTGAACATATAATTGATAATACAGAACAGATGAGATGAATAGTCTTCATAGCATGTATCACAGTGTGACAGCTTAACTTACTGTGAGTTAAGCACAGAAGCAGCTACATCTCTCAATGATAAGTGAGAGATTTGAACTGAATGTGTCTGATGTGCATGACACTGGGCTTGACAGCATGTAGAGCATGTATGAAATAATGCATTGAATTGAGGATGTTCAAATGTGCTGAGAGGATAAGAATTCTCACATGTTAAGCAGCAGCGCATGAAAGAGTATATTAATGAATACACAGATTATAATGAATGTAGTACACAGGTTGTAATGAACATAGATAAGAGTATAAAGAATGTAAATACAGTAGAGAACACCTGTAAAGAAAAGAATGAAGATTATCTATCAGAGTTGTACAGGCCGCAGAGCTGGCTGTTAATCTCAATCATAAATTTGATGGGGTGCATGTGATATCACATGAGGTCACGTTACAGCGTTTTTTGCACGGAAAAGTTGGTTTTTCTTTAATATATAGAGAGATATTCATGAGCCTCATCCCGCTTCATCGAACCCTCAACCACCCTCGCCGCCGACATCAACAGCAACCACATGGACTTCAACTCTCTTATTAAAAGATTATGATCATTGAACTTGTCTAGGCCCTTTCTTTCTTTCCCCAGAACCAGGGTTTTTCTACGTGCGGTAACTAGTAGTAGGTACATGTACATTACATGTTCTATCTAACCTAACTACGGTCCCGGCCTTGGCCCCTCCCTTCCTTACCCATACATACATAATATATTCATCGAATCGGAAAGCCAATGGTTTCGCGAAGAAAAAAGGAGAAATAAATAAATAAATAAAGAAATTATACCCTGAATACATGGAACAAAATGTGGATAAGTCATGTGTAGATGTGTATATGCATATGAGGATCATGCAATGCACAAACAAACACAAATGAACGACGATGATTGCATGAACCGCCCAAAAGAGAAAAACCAAAAAAAAAAAAAAAGAAAATGTCACCAGATGGATATGTTACCCCGTACATCGCGGTTGAAGGAACTGTGCCTCAATCCCACCCCCTGTTTCTTTCGCTTCCTGCCTGCGCGCCTAGGTGTGTATACTCAACCAGGTCGAGGTGGAGGTGGAGGTGGAGGTGGAGATGGAGGTGGAGGTGGAAGGGGGGGGGGCCATGACTGCCATCATATACTACTAACTTATCCTTCTCCCCTTACCCCTCCTCCTCCACTCCTTCGATCTCTACCAGACACAGAAGATAAAATACCTCCATCCCATCATCTTCATGTGACCACACCAAAAAAAAATTCTCCAGAGAATCATTGTGTTTTCCCCCGCTGTTACTGTCGAACTCTCTCTCTTATCGTCCTCCTACCCGCTAGCGTGTATCGTCGTGTCATCATTGTACGGAGTAGTAGGGGGTTGTGGGTTGTGGAATTATCTGCATCGCAGCTCTCGCCCACATCACATCACGGTTAAACCATGAAAATCACAATGCACAATGATGTACAGTGTACATTTAATTACATGCACATGCGCATGCACATGTACGGAGTACATCATTCATTATTATTGCCAAACCCACGAAAACTGCCTCTCTCTCTCTCTCTCTCTGCGAAACTCGTTCAGCGACATTCACGAATCCCTGCCACCCGTTCAATCAACCCTGTTTAGGTTTTGTTAAAATAAAAAAATAATAATAAAAAAAGGAAGGGTGAAAGAGAGGCAAGGTAATCCATGCATCTGAACGAGCTACCCCACATTACCCATTGCGACTTTTTCCTCGGAAGGAGGGGCAAGGGGTTGTTGCACTCTGGCATGAGCGGCTGTTAATGGCTGAAAAGGTTGGGTTAAGTCTTTTCTTTGATTTCCGTCACTTTCCTTCTCTCTCTCCTTTTTATTTTTATTTTTATTTATTTTTTTGTCCAATTCCTCTATGCTCCTTGGCTGCGATGCAAGTGGTTGCGATAAAGTTCCGGATCTTCCACTCGCGCATGTGCACCTGCTAGCGAATATAGCTTCGCCGGATTTCTCAGCTCTCGTTGGTTGGTTGACACAGGATCGGGAAGACTGCTGTAGTGAGAGAAGGGGATAGTTCTTTGGTTTGCGGCAAAATATCGTTGGTGAAAATATGTTAATTATATATAAAAAAAAAGACATGGTCCAAAATAGAAGTGCCGTGCGCCTGTTCTGCGTTCGTTGGCGGATGTGTTGGCGGATGTATTTTGAGTGGAGTGGGGGAGGGTGAGGAGCCCTCCGGTACCCTAGGATGTGTGGATGTAGGGATGTAGGGATTGTATTGATTGCGCTTGCTGGAGCTTTTGCTCGCTTATAATCTACCATCCGGTTCGCCTTTGAATCGCTGTACGCGCTTTTGTTCCCAGTTATCAAGATCCTTGGCCATGAGTTTCTAAATGGTGAGGAAGTTCGTTTGTGGTCAGTAACAGGTAACAGGGTCGATCAAAGTTGGAATCTTCGTAAATAGGTAGAAAGGGAAGAAGGGTAGCAAAGATATATATATATATATTAAGGAATTAAATGAGTGAACGAACATAATATTCCTCCTTCTCACTCCCCAGCACTCTCCGTCGTGGATTCCGTTTGACCTGTGCATCATCGCCATCCGGTCCCTTCAGGCCCAGCCCCATCGCCTCTTCCTGACTCACTTGCTGGACTTTCCGATCGAAGCGCTCGTATCTCAATGCCGTCGCGGGAGTGAGGATGAAGGACCCGGCTAGCATGACGCCAATAAAAGGCAGACCGAAGAGTAGGAATGGGTGTTTTTTGAGATGTGCACGATATTTGGCACCCAACCGTTCGCCGAGGGTGGAGGCGGAGTTCACTGTTGGTCGGAAGCGTTTGGCTTGGAATGACATCGTGAGCAATTGGTTGAAAAGCGGGAGGGATATGGGACAAAGGATGAGGGTCCGGGATCAGAGATTGCTGTGATGTGTTAGTATTTAGTATAATATGTTGTGGTTGGACAAATTCCTCCATCAACCTCCGGCAAAATATTAGCCGCCAGGAAACGTCCGGCGAAATGTTATTCCGGAGTAAACATCCAAAAACGGTTTGGAGCTTCCTTAGAACTTTTTATTGTTGAATGACGACGGAGTAGAAGAAGAAGAAAACGAGGACGAAGAGCGTCTGTCTGGATAACAAGTGCCCGTGCTTCCAGATTGGCCGAGCTTTCCTGTTTCCCTCGCACGTTCACTCCCTATACATTCCTTTCTGTCGTCGCCGAAACATAGACAATCCAACAACATACGTACCAGCATCAAACATTCGAGGAAGCGCCATCTACTAGCGAGGGACCTATCATGTTCCAAAATACTGCTCAGCAAAGCTCCCTCTTTGGAGGTGCAGCGGCTGATCAATCAGCAAAACGAAGTCTATTCGATCTTGGAGGTTCACAAGCCCAAACGCAGCAGCAGCAGCAACCACAAAAATCTACTCCATTCGGGACCTTCTCATCGACCCTATCCAACACGCCGACTCTGATCGGCCAGCCAGCAAGTGCTCCCTCCTTCGGCCAAAGCACCACACAAGGCAATCTGGGCTCTTCGCTTTTTGCGAATCAGCCAGGTGCGCAAGCCCAGGCGCAAGCGCAGCCACAGGCACAGCCAGCGATACAGTCCATTTCCGCTTCTCAGTCTACACAACCCGCGTACTTTAGTAGCTTGTTGGAGCGTGGTAAGAAACGCCCACATCCATCTATCGGAGATGTTGCTTCCGCCGACCTTCCTAATCTCCAGCTTGGTTTGGATGATATTCGGAGAGCTGCGCGGGGTTTGGGGGCGGCCGGTGAGCGCGGAGGACAGGGGCCTAAACGTGCTGATAATAAAGCGTAAAACTCCGCCTTTGCTCATCCATTTTTTATATAGTTTACTTTATGACAATGCAATTTTTGCTAATGCCTAGTTGTCGTCCCCAGACATTACTCTCTGGCTGCCTCCGGTATCTCCCCGGGCCAAGTTTTGCAGGATCTAAAAATGTTGGGTAACCAAACCACGGCGAGCAGCCCGTTCAAGCATACCGATAAGTTCGATCCCGACAATCAAAAGTTCCTACGACAAGTTCAGCAGCGTGGGAGGGAGGCGATAGTTGCTGAAAGTCTTGCTCGTGTCCGTAAGGACTTTGACGCGTTTCTCGAGGAGAAAGTGAACGTCAATTGGGACGAGCAGCGTCAAAAAATCTATGAACACTTTGGTTTGACGACCAGAGATGATTCTGCGCGGGGGAAATCTGATTCTTCCCGCGGCGCCTTCGGGAAATCAGCAACGCTGGGACGGTCCGCTGGAGGACCAGGAGTGCCGCGGAGTGGAGAAGCGAGTGGCAGGCGCAGCGTATTTGGTCGATCAGCGTTGGGGAAATCTGTCATTGGGTCTCCTTCAATTAGTGGGCGTGCTCCCCAGTCTCTTTCTGATTCTGTTATGCGGAGCGAAGGGGCTGCCGGTATGGCGTCCGCTGATTCTCGTTTCCTGAGGGAAAAAATTCGGCACTTTGCGACGAACGTTCAGGCACTCAATGAAGCAAGACTTCAAGAAAGGGTGTTCCCAATTCTACACCAATTTGCAGAAACTGAGCGGGTCGCTGGAGGGGATGTACGTGAATTATTTACGGTCTCCCTTTTCAAAAAAAAAAAAAAAAAAAAATCTATATTATTTTTGCTAACGGGCTTTTCTTTTTTTTTTTAGGTTCCACGGCAATTAATTGAAGCTTATCATGCGTTGATCAGCATGGTAAATGAAAGTCCAAACTCCACTAGCCTTTCAGAGCCCGGTGTACTCAAGGAACGCCAATTTGCGGACGACTACCTAGATGATACTTTCCACTCCGTTGGAGCGACGAGGATGAGAAAGAGAATTATTGAAGGGTCCAGAAAGTTTTTGGAACAGTTGTTTTACAAAGAAGTCGAAACTATTATTGCAAAGAACCCCCGCGAAGCCCAGCTTGGTGGAGTCCCTTCTATAACCAACAAGATTCGCGCCTACATTCGCCTTCGTGCCGCACGTAAGGACCTTGCCCCTGATGGCATGGAACTCCAAATGGTAGGCCAGGATTACTGCTGGATCCTCATCTTTTATCTCCTCAGATGTGGCTTTGTTAAGGAAGCAGCGGAATATGTGAGCCAGGATCCGGGATTCCGGTCCCTTGATCACAAGTTTGTTACCTACATGACAACCTATGCCCAGAGCAGAAGACTTCCTAGAGACCTTCAGCAGAAAATCAATGGAGAGTATCAGCAGCGCTTACGCAATGCCCCGGAGAATACCGTCGACCCATATCGCATGGCATGTTATAAAATCATTGGTCGCTGTGACCTGAGCCAACGTCGGTTTGACAGTATCGGGCAGGGTGTAGAGGATTGGATGTGGCTACAGTTCGTTTTCGCCAGGGAAGATAGCCGAACCGAAGAAGTGGCTGGAGAACTCTTTGGACTGGAGGAAATTCAGAGCGATATCACGGAAATTGGGCAGCGGGTGTTTGGAAAGGGTCAGGATGGTCCGGGCGGCTATGGGACTTTCTTCCTCCTCCAGATCCTCGGAGGCATGTTCGAACAGGCCATAGCGTGTCTTGCGGATCACGCGCCGATCAGTGCTGTGCATTTCGCAATTGCTCTGGATTTCTATGGACTACTCCGCGTTTCCGACTTTTACACGTCAGGCGACGAACTTTGTAAGCATTGCCATAACCAGTGTGGGGCCTCCTAGACTGTTAACCTTAAATTTTGCTAACGAAAACCTGTGCAACAGTGACCTTTAGCACGAAGCAAGCTCCTCAGATCAACTTCGCATCACTCATTACGCAGTACACTCGCGAATTCCGCACCGGATATGTTGAAGCTGCAGTCGATTATTTTACCCTTATATGCCTGAATGCGGATCTTCCGGGAGAGCTTGGCAAATCACAAGCCTCAGTCTGCCATGAAGCACTGAGGGAATTCATTTTGGAGACTCGAGACTTCGCCATTCTGCTAGGAGATATTCGCAGCGACGGCAACCGAATCAAGGGCGTAATCGAACGGCGGCTCAAGCTCATCAAACTTATCGACCAGGAGGAATTCTTAAAGACCATCACTGTTCAAGCAGCAGCGGTGGCTGATGATAAGGGACTCATTGCAGATGCCGTTCTATTATACCACCTGGCGGAAGAATACGACAATGTTATCTCTATCATCAACCGCGCCCTTGCGGATGCCGTCGCGGTGGATTTGGGTGACTCAGCAAAGAAGCTGCAGCCCTTAAAACCACGAACCACACCGGACAGCCAGGGACAGCCACAGCAGCAGCCCCAACAAGCAGGTGCCCCCACTGAACAAGGAAGCAGCCTTAGTCTCACGGCGGTTGACGATCCGGTTGTCCTCGCTAAGAACATGATTGGCCTCTATAATACCAACGCGCTTTACTATCAGAAAATACATCAGATCAACCGGGATGCATGTGGTTTGTTGCTGCGCACGATGGAAGCAAAGGCGAACGTTGAAGCTGGGAAATGGGCTCAGGCACTAGATGTAAGCTTTTTGCATTTTGTTTTTCTTCCTTGGCGTGCTTTAATATCTCGCAGTCTCTAGAAAAGAGTGGACTGACATTTGACCTCAACAGGATATAAACAATCTCCAAATACTGCCATTGCGAGCTCAGGGCTCGGTCCCATACATTCGTAGTGCCGCACAGGCATTCCCATCCCTTCCCCCGGTCATCTCTAGAAATGCCGGCCAGCTAATTATGTGGAGTATGATGTGCATCGGTCGCGAACGAGAAAGACTTCAACAAGGAGCCTATGCGAATGACATGAGACAGAGCTTGGCGGATGAGCTTCTCGTGATGGCGAAAGACTTAATGGTTTTCGCAGGTATGATCAAGTACAAGTTGCCGCCGCGGGTCTATGAGATGCTAGCTAAAGCGGGTGGAGAGATTGGGTTGTAATGATGTTCTGAGTATTTGTTTGACGTGCTGGGTAGAAAGCGCTTCTTATATCCTCTTCTTTTAAATGCAGCTTTTTATTTTGACATTATTTTTGTTCGATATATTATCTGTTTATGTTTGTTTCGTACCCAGGAAAGGTGATTGGCCCTGCCTGGCCTTGGAGATGGATATACCTATACCCATTTAAACATACTAGGAAGAAATAGAACAATGATGTCGTATTCCTATTTCTCACATTTGAAGCAATTGATTTTAATGTGCAGAATATTTAATCTAGCCCAAGCTTTGTCCTGCGGCAGATCGAACTCTGGGGATATGAACAGTCTTCGGAGGTGAATAAAAAGCAATACACTATAGCCTGGTAATTTTACATCCACCCAATCGAGAGACTGTTCAATATATATATATATACCCAGCGCTATTATTATTATTAGTCACTCTTGGCGTTGGCGCGGGTTATCCCCACTTGCTCGCGCCTTTCGTCGCCGTCCCAAGCTCAATTGAACCTCAAATATTCCTGACAAATAAATATCTGTCTATAATTGACCTCTAACTATTCATTTTTTTTTTTTGGCTTTTTCAGGTTGTGATACTTCTCTTCGTCGTTCTTTCACCCCTGCATCACCGCTTCTAAGCTCCCACCATTTCAAAACCGCTGGAACTATTTAAGCCTCCAAGCTTTCGTTCAGGCCAATAAACTACCACCACGACTTTTTCTCCCAGAAGGACTAGAAACCCTCAGTGCCATTATATCTACTCCGTACTCGTGCTTGAACCTTTTAGTAACCAACGGGGCAGCCATGGACGAAGGGGGCGCTAGTACAGCACCTGGCTCCCCTCAGTCGCGGTCCTCGAGCCTTCCAGAGCAGCAGAATGACACCTCGATTCAGTCGAACGCCGAGACGGAAAACTCAGCCGAAACAGCTGAGATGGATGGAGATGTGGACATGGACGATGCCGAGGACGACGATTCCAGACTCCAGAGCGATATAAAAGCGCAGGTTGAGGCTGAACCAGACCCCCAGCCTTCGCAATCAGTTGAGCCTTCGTCACTTCCGCAGCCGACAAGTAATACCGACTCAGCAACGTCCCCCGAACATCCCTCTGAGCAAGTTATACCTCCCGCGCCTGCGGGCCCAGCTTATTACAGCCTCTTCAGCAACCCGCCCAACCTCGGGTGGATCAGGCAGGTTCTCTTTGAGCTTAAGGATGCCGTGGAAATGAGCGTGGAGGAGTTCCACACGTACTGGCCGTTTATAGATAACGTTTGGGTGAAGCAGAGGTCAAACTCAACCAAGGACGGTCTTACGACTACCGATTACTACATGTGCCGACTACGGAGGGCGACTTGCAGACCGAACCCGTCAAGACCGCTGCCTGAGGGAAAGAGGGCGAGGAAGAAGATGGTCAGGCAAGGGAATCAGTGCAACGTACAAATTAAGGTGGTGAAGTTTGACGGCGCTTATTCTGCTGTTACGATAACAAGGACGCCGGGTAGCAGTCGGACGCATTCGCATGATCTGGATCACATTGATAAGGTGAAGAGGAATTCGGGCCTGATAGAGTTTTGCAGGAAGGAAGCTGAGAAGGGCTACTTGCCGTCGTCTATATTTGCAAAGTTACGCGAGGAGCCGGATAAACTGATGGCTGCCGGTGGGAAATTCTTCAGCGTCACCGATGCCCGCAACGTCTCTGCTAAGTGGCGCGCTTTACATCCCGATGTCAAATTGAGGGAACATGAAGGTTATCATTATCAGCAGGGCTATGGTATCATGCGCATTCAAGGCCCCGTACTGGAGCATCGTAATGGAATGATGCAACACGAGCCGCAAAACTCTCGTTACGAAATTCCTCCCGATGCGCTAAGGTTTCCTAGTTATTCTTTGGAATTTCTCCAGCCATATCTCCCCAGTTACGAGGAGGGTCGACAGTTCCCCTTCGTCACCCTAACGTATGCATCTTCCATGGATGCTAAGGTGTCTCTTTTCCCCGGCATACAAACAGCCTTGTCTGGGCCTGAAACGAAGGTCATGACTCACTATCTGCGCTCGCGACATGATGCTATCTTAATTGGGGTTGGAACTGCCATAGCAGACAACCCTGGCCTAAATTGCCGGCTGGCGGGCGCAGGCGGCTTTGGGGGATTAGGCAAAATGTGGCAACCTAGACCAATTATCGTGGACCCAACTGGAAGATGGCCAGCGGACCCGGAATGCAGGCTTTTAAAAACTGCCAAGGCGGGGAAGGGCAAGGCGCCGTGGGTCATCGTCTCTCCTGGAGCAAACATCCAGCCGGCAAAAGTCCTGACACTCAAGAATCACGGAGGCGACTACCTACGCATTGTGGAATATAATCAAAGCTGGCGACTTAGATGGGAAGCTATTCTAAGGGCCCTGGGAACCGAGGGAGTCACCAGTGTCATGATTGAAGGTGGCGCAACTGTGATTAGTGAACTACTGAATCCTGAATACGTTGACTTTGTCGATTCGCTTATAATTACGCTTGCTCCTACGTTTTTAGGCCGGGGTGGTGTTGGGGTCAGTCCAGACGCGAAAAAAGATAATACGGGCAAACCGATCAGTGCTCTTAATCCGTATGATATTAAATGGCAACCACTAGGTCAGGATGTTGTTATGTGCGGCAAGATACGCGCTCCTCCCCCGCGTATTGTTTCCGGCATCGAAGCTGTTGCTCAGGGAAATGCCCAAGAGCATGCGCAAAATAACTCGCAGGAAGGTAGTCAAGCAAGAAATAAAGAAAGCGCACAGGGAACTGCTGGGAATTCTCAAGAAAATTCGTGATTCACTTCCGGATGTTAATAGGATTTTTTAAAATATTGCCAGGATGTTTGGTGGGCTATATATATACATATATGCATGAAATGTCTCCGTCAGACATGACTGGTTTATTTCAACACACAGTATACTACTGGGTATGGGTTGATTTCCACTTACCTTGCAACTCCACCTGGAACGTTGTACATTTCACTCGCGACGAGAAACGACCATCTATTCTGCCTCTCGCACTCCTCAGCCAGCTTATCAAGGTCGAATAACTCTCCGATAGGACATCCCCAGCCTGCGAGGAGCACCCCATGCATGCTCCAGTCTTTCGGTGGAGCTGATGGGATCGAAAGATTTCATTGGATTAGTGCCAATTGGCTGCAACATGAACACATTTCCACAATAGAGATCTGCGATCTGAGAGGAGAAAGGGGTGGAGGGGGCTCACGATATGCTTCAAAAGCTAGATGATCGCCTGCTCCTGCGGAGAAGTTCTCCCATATCCATTCAAGCACCTCCTCGCTGCGTTCTACCCCTATTAAATTGGACGGGTTTTGTTTGGCCAGCTTTTCCAGTTCATCCATTGATAGCTGGTTAAATGCCTTCATATATCCTAGCGTCATAAACCGATAAAGCATAGGAGGGAAATGGAGAGAAGAGGAAAGCATTGTCCTACCAACTCGGATGATAAGTATGTCTCCAAAATTTATCTCTGTCCCCTGCGACTCTGCCACACCCTGGAGATATTTCAGCGGAATTGAAATTCTCTTAAATATCTCGGCTGGGATATTGTTTGCTAATGCTCACTTGTGGAAATCCAGCAGGACTCCACGGCCTACGATTCCTCTCTCTGCCTAGGCTGTCACGGCCCAAGGAAGAAAAAAATAGAAATAAGACCGTCAGATTATGCGTAACTCGCAAAGATTTTTCTCGTCGCATCATATGTATGCTGAATTCCGTTGACGGTACTGTCCTTCGATCCGTGAATGTCTTCCATTGTAACGCCGTTATAGAACCTCTTTTCTTTCTGGTAGCCGAAGTGACGGAGTCCATCCCCTACACGAGAAGAAGAATTAGACGGGCCTCGATTAGCTATATTCCTCTTTATCCGAGCTGCAGCCACACACTGGACAGCTCTGGGAAGAAAGGGGGAAAACTTTCACCGGCTACTACTTTGCGTGTTAAACGTCCAGAAATCATCATTCACTGTCCGAGGCGATTTGTCGATGATCTGCTTGTGGAACACCTGCCGGCTGAAGAAGTGAACTTTGCTTTGGGCGTCCAGCGGCCAGTTTAGCGACACTCTTTGAAATTATAATTAGCTCTCTGTCTTTCAACGTGGGCGAAGAATCGGGGGGGGGGGGGGGGGTAGCCTTGTGTGGGTGGACCAATACGATGAAAGAATGTATTTATTCTTTGTACGTATTGATTTTATCCTTCAGGTATGCGGACCAAATCACGGACAAGCAAGCAAAGCAGATAGCGAACTCGACAGCAGCAAAGATATACATGTATACTACTCCGTACACTACCAGGAAATCATAATAAGCTTCCTCACCTCACACCCGTCTTTATCTCCTTCACAGCCTCCACCACAATGGTGTCGGTCTGGCGATTGAGGAATCCCAGCTGGTCATCCTTCCCATACAAGCCCCATGCGGAAAATGGAGGATCTCCTTTGTTCAAAGGCACGTCGGTGAATTTGGGGAGGTTGGCTGGGCGTCCTGTCATTGTGTATATATATATTTCTGAATGGAATGAACTTCACTATGTATTGGGCGGTGTTGTATACATGTACTTCGTACAGTGGTGACTCCTGTGACTTTGTATATTTTTCACGTATATTCATTCACCCCCGCATATGAGAAATGGAGTATGGAGTTTCATGCAGGGAATAGCTAGAAATTCCACGAACTGCTCGGGTATCGCGGTTCGTTGCCGAACTCAGGGCTGGCGGCTTATCTTTGGGAATAAACCACCGCGGTATTTCTATGATTACTAGCTAGCATCCATGGACCTGTCTATATTATAATAAGCCCTAATATTCATTCATGGTGCAGGGTAGCTAGATACCGGAGGAGGCGGGGAATGGATGTATGGAGTGAAGTAGTTATATTTATTTGACAGCATATAACCCCCCAATGTGGCAGTGTAATTCACCATCCCATTATCAATATGGTTAATATCTTGCATCTTTAATTGATTCTTTGAATTGCAAGATCTTCACTCTTTTCATTATCTTTCCTGAATCTTTTTTGGTTTGTGTTAGTGTTGGCAAGTAGTGATGACATAATCCTCCTTTGAACCACAAAAAATAAAAATAAATAATGTATCGCCAACCACAAAAGAAACCAAAGATCTAACACATCTTAAAACATCTCCAATCTCCCCAACTCCTACATATTTCCCCTCGAGGGACCTTGATTAACTCACGATAACCTCCCTCACCACTATTCTCTCATTTATTCTCTCACTCATTTCGCATTGATAACCCTCGTGTTATGGCTCCCAGAAAAGCCGCATCCAGCACGACAGCTGCTGCAAAGCCCAGGGAAACAAGAAAAACGGCTCAAGAACCCGGGAAGAAATCATCTACCAAGGCTGTACCTAAAGCTAAACCTGGTCCCAAGCCTGGCTCTAAAAAGACAAAGTCCCTTGAGAAAACCGAAGATGTCAAGGTGAACGGCGTCTCACCTTCTGCTAGTAGCGAAGTTGACGAAGTCGACGCGCCCAAGAAGCGCAAAGCGGCCGCCGATGAGGTCGCGACGCGCGAACCTAAGAAGGCCCGAGTCGTCAAGGCGCCTGTCGTCAAGCCCAAGATCGTCATCAACCAGGCTCCTACACAGCGATTGAACGTGTATGTTTGCGGCGAAGGGAGTTCCGGAGAACTTGGCCTTGGTGCTGGCAAGAATGTTGTTGACGTGAAGCGCCCACGCCTCAACCCGCATCTGCCTGCAGACACGGTTGGTGTCGTCCAGATTGCGACTGGCGGAATGCATTGCGTTGCTCTCACCCATGATAATAAGATCTTGACCTGGGGCGTCAATGACCAGGGCGCGTTGGGTCGCGACACAACTTGGGATGGGGGCTACAAAGACATCAAAGAAGGTGATGGGAGCGACTCAGACTCGGATTCCGATAGTGATAGTGGTCTGAACCCGCGGGAAGCAACTCCTGGAGCCGTTCCGTCTGAATCATTTCCCGAAGATACTGTTTTTGTCCAAGTTGCTGCCAGCGACAGTGCAAGTTTCGCGCTTACTGATGTTGGATCTGTCTATGGCTGGGGTACATTTAGAGTAAGTCGCAAATTTTTCCATCTCATGTGCATTATTTTTGCTGTGTTGATTTTTCTTCTCTGGAAACCAATCGATTAACGAACGTTCTTGCATCAGAGCAACGACGGCATCTTGGGCTTTGACGGAAAATCCACAGTCCAAAGAACACCCGTCCTCCTACCCACCCTCAAGAAAATCAAATACATTACCTGCGGTTCCAACCACGTGCTCGCTCTCAACGATAAAGGCTCCGTCTTCGCCTGGGGTTCCGGCCAACAGAACCAGCTAGGCCGCCGCATCATCGAGCGCACCAAAATCAACGGCTTACAACCCCGGGAATTCGGCCTTCCCAAAAACATGGTCGGCCTGGGCTGCGGCGCCGACCACTCCTTCGCCATCCACAAGTCCGGCAAGGTCTACGCGTGGGGCCTCAACAGCTTCGGCGAGACGGGCATCCGCGAGGGCGCAGGTGACAGGGAAGCGGCCATTCTCCGCCCAGCCGTTGTCGAGTCCCTGACAGACAAAGACATCATCCAAATTTGCGGTGGCTCGCACCATTCCCTCGCCCTTACCGCCAAGGGTGAATGTCTTGCCTTTGGCCGTCTTGATGGCTTCCAGACCGGCATCAAAATCGACTCTTTGCCTGATTCATCCGTCATTCGCGATGATAGGAACAAACCGCGTATCCTCGCCAACCCCACCCATATTCCCGATATTGACGCCTGTCATATCGGTAGTGGAAGCGAGCATTCCATCGCTATCGGTAAGGATGGACGCGCGTGGTCGTGGGGCTTCTCTGCCAACTATCAAACTGGGCAGGGGACTGATGAGGATATCGAAGTCGCGTCCGTTGTGGAGAACACTGCTGTGCGCGGGAAACGCTTGAATTGGGCAGATGCTGGTGGGCAATTTTCCATTTTCACCGAGATTGCTCTCGACACGGCAAATTCTTGAATTAATTTGGCAGATGGCTTGTAGAGTTTCCTTTTCCGATTTCACCGATTTATTTAGTATCTCCCGTCTTGGTTTTATTTTGTTTTGAAAATTGTTTCTGGCATTTTTTCCCCAATTTTTTCTGGTTTTGTTCTATTTCATGTTTTTTTTTGCTATTTGCATGGGATAAGCATGGATTTGATTAAGCTTGTTGTTTCCATTGGCTTTTTGTTGCATGCATTTTATCTTCCCACTCGATGCATTCTTCACCTATTTTTGTTGAAGTTCATAGAAATATTTCGGAAGTCTCCTTTAACATTTAGTTTACCCAAAGCTTTCTTTTTCCCGTTCAAGTCCAGCGATCCATTATGTTTTTCTACTACTATTCTCTTCATTCAAACACTGTTTTAACATTGTTTTTATCAGAATTTCAAGAATTGTCTTCTTTCACTTTCGAACAAAAGGGTTGGAATGCAAATGGGCAACACCAAAAAAACAAAAAACTCATCAAATTCCCATTATCACTTATCATCAAATTGTTCAGTTCTTTAAACTAAAATTACGGGTGTCAAATATCATAATCATCCATTGCATCCAAATCGTCAAAAGCGCTTACTGGGGGTAGTCCTGAACCCGAACCCTTCGCCATGGCGGTAGTCGTTGTACTGGGTTTTGATTCCAGTCCTGATGGCATCCCAGCACCCTCATGCTCAGCCAAGAGAGCCTCCAACTCATCGTCTTCGGGTGAGTTTTCGACATGCCCCGCTAGCTTATTAATATCCACATGAGCATTATCGTTGTGATCGCCCCGGACGAAAAGGTCGTCATCGCTATCTGCGTTGTAGTGTTCCGCCGCCTTTCCCTTTCCGCCTTCCCCACCGCCGAAAATGGACGGTATATGATTTTCTGTGGAACTATCAACGGTACTATTGTTTCTCTGGACTGGTGATGTTCTCGGGTCGCGCCGGGCGGTGTTTGTGGTGGTAGCCGGAAATAATTCATTGTCATTTTCGGTTTGCGGATGTCCATCGCTGCTGGCCGCCGCAGCATTCGAAGCTGGCAGCTGGGTTGTGTCGTTATTTGTTTCCTCATCTCTGTCAGCGGCATATAGTCTTGGTTTGCCTTCGTCAATCCACTCCTTTCGCATGATTTGGATCCGTTTCGAGTGGCCTAGCTTTTCGATCATAGCGAGACCGTCTGCGAATTTCGCGCGGGGGTAGAGGTCATCCAGCCAGAGCTGGTAAAAGTTGAGCAGGCGCATGGCGTCAGAGTACTAGGGAAAATAATATACGCATTAGATATCAGTATCAGCAGAGCGCATACCAAGCAATTTCAAAGGGTGAATTGAATGGCTGTATTATTATTTATTACCTCATGGCCTTTCCCCCTGAACTTGAGCTTGGTTTTTGCATTCTTGCGTAGCTTTGGTATTCCGGCTGGCGATAGTAGTCTGAAGATCATGTTTAGCAAAGCGACCCAGAAGCTCCCGCATGCATGCTTTTTTTTTTTACCGTGCCTCGTCCAGTTTCGCAACCGGTCGTCTCTTGGGCGCAACTTTGATCTCCTCATCTAGACCTAGGCTAGCACCGTTGGAGTCTGCTGGTTCGTCATTCCTTCTTGATGCTGGGTTTGACGAGTCGTTATGTTGGTTCAAGTCGGTCTGTTCCAGGATTTCATCCAGCCCGACATCGTAATCGAAAAGGTCGTCGACTGTACCTGGTGTATGGTGTCCGCTAGTGTCGGCACTCCGTCCTCGAGCTTCCATGGCTGCTTTATTGCTTTATATTTATTTTCATGAAAAACAGGGCAATGGTAAAAATTCGTTACATATATGTTTCGACTTCGCGATGGTAGTTAAAAAAGATTCACACTGGCGGTTCGTCAATTGGTCGCCAGAAACGCGGTGTCTTTGGATGACGCGACTTGGACGCGACTTGGCACACATAAAAACACGTGATTAAAATTGCGTATCATGTGATTTGAGCGTTCCACGTGATATCGCTCACCACGCCTGCAATTGTTCCGGTGCGGAACTTATCTCAGTAAACTCAGCCACTCCACTCCGAGCTAACTCAATCCGAACTACTGCTACTTTCTGCCAAGTCCTGCTAACATCTGAGCCAATCAACTGTCACAGGGCTTACACTAAACCTAAATGGGACATCCCCAGCAAACTCTTCGCGGAGCGTCTGAGAAAAAATGATTCCTGTTTATTAGTAACACAGGAACAATTTGCTTCAATCATAATATTTGAGATAGAATCACTGTGTAACATCACTTATAGATCATTTCTCTATCATCTTGAGAAATTAATTTTTCAATTTCCTGTTAATTGATGTAATTTTTATCTGAAAATACATATATTCTGAGTATGAAGTGTTGTGTTGAAAACTGCTACTATGATTTTGAACACAGGAACAATTTGCTAATTTTTCAATCATGATCATGTCTAGTTATTCAACACCTTGATCTTGCTATCAAAACATCTATTCAGTCATCAGAGACTATAGTCAAAGCACTGAGTGTATTTTTCAGTGACTTCTGACAACTTCTGACAACTTCTGATCTCTTGACAATCTCACATGATACATTAACTTGTGATAACTTCTGATAACTTCTGAAATCTTTCAACAACTTCTGAATCAATCATATAACACTTCTTTTTGACAGCTGAGTCACTTTTTAACAGCTGAGTCAGACAACATCTCATCAACTGCATCAAATATGATCAAGAGAAATTGAAGAAAATGTGCAAGTCAGCTACAACAGCAGCTTCAAAAGTCATCATTAAAGTAAATACTTTCAATGAATATTGAAGATATGTTATAACTTATTATAAGCTATATCAGATCAGATAGTATTGATAAGCAACAGAATGTTATTCAGTATTGTCTTTAATAAATACTTCAAGGCTTACATTCAGATTCTGAGTGTACTCTTCAGTCACACATAGAACAAGTCTGTATACTTCAGCACATGATATATGAATATAGTAATACTTTATTCATTATCAGAACTGACTATGAAAAGAGTCTTATTCTTCAATTCTATACAATTCTGACAGAAAAGATAACCATTCAACTGATTTCTCTAAACAAGCTTAGTGATCAGTAAACAAGAGATATAGCACAGTTTCTCAGTGCCAATTCTTGTCTGATCAGTGCTGATAATCTTCAGAGACAAGAAGACTTACTCAAACACATTCAACAGAGTAAGTATACACATATACTGCTCAGTTCAGAGTAAGCTCTTTATAAGCAATTTCAGCATGTTCTTCAAGACTCTACTTTATAAGAAAAGATTGAGCTTGTAGCTATCAATGAGTGTCATCTTGTCACACAGTGAAGTTAATTCTATAGTCAGTTTATCAGGCTGAGACATCTGAGATTGCTTCTTTATAAGAATATTATCTGATTTGACTGTTCTGCAACTCTCAGCAGTAAAGCTGAGAATATCATTCTTCAAGAGACTGAATTTCATTCTATTGATGTAAATTCACAGCAGACTCAGATTATTCAAACTTTCATTAATCATTCTGATATCTTTATCAGCATACATTCAATTTCATGTGATAAACTTATATTCTATGATATGTTATATTTTTTATTGAACAAGGCTATTGATACAGATGGAAAGATCATATCTTAACATATTTTAAAGATTATTGTCTTTATTAACAGTCATGTCAAGGTTCAACAAGCAGTGCAATATTTTCAATCAATACTTCTTCAGATCTGTCAGAATAACAGGCAGAATGTCAACAATACTGACACCTCTTTCATTAATGACATTATTCAGTATTTCACATCTCAAGTGTCTGAAGTGAATCAGAATATTCACTTTGAGAAGTTCATGAAATCAACATTAAAAATACAAATCATGATGACAACAACCTCACTGAGTATGAGTATAAATATTTCAGATATCAAGTGTACTGTTGTATGAGGATTTTCTATTAAGAGAGATGATATCACAGATATTTGACAATGATGTGAGTGAGAGAGTCACAGACCAGGTTAAAAAAGCTATGTCTTGATTCTTCTTTTCTACTGAGCATTTGACTCTGAAGATTATGATAAGAAAGCTGTTCAATCTTCTCAACTATCAGCAAAACAAAGATCTCAGCAAAGAACTCAATATCAGATCAGCCAGCTATCACAGTTCATGAACTTGAAGAACATATCTGATGCTGAAAGTATTGCATTAAATATGATAAGTCAGAGTCAAAGTCAATGTAGAACAATCACTGTGAAGACATAGACAGAGAATGAAATGCAAAGATGAGCCAATCTCTTCATCAACTGAAAGAGAATCATCAATAACTTATGTCACTGAAAAGCCCTTCTGATCTATCTTGAGAAGAATTGACTCTCATTTGACATGAATAGAATGAACACTCCTGTGAAGAAATGCTGCAGCAGATGCAATCCAAGTCACATATCTGTATTCAAACAGTCACTCACTACAAACACCATCAAGACATCTCAAGGCAATAGTCACAGTGTCATTCTGCTGTCAGAACTTAAGAACTGATGTATCAAACATGCAGAGAAACAGTATTATCATGATTGAGACTTTTCAGTGCCAGCTTCACAATTTATATCTACTCAATATCAGTGACAGATAGCTGCTCTTTTTCATCAGAAGACATCTATCTTTGAATTCAATTGAAATGAATTATGTGATGCTGCCAATCTTCTTCAGACTTGAAGCTATTGAGATGAATTTGAAGATCAGCTTCACAGCTTTCTGTCAAGTCAAATTGCAGCTGTAAATAAAGTGTATGAAGCTATTCTCATAGAAAGACATCAACATCAGACAATCAGAAACAGGGAGAGAACAGCAGAGATAGCAGTATCTACTGAAATGTCAAGTAGTGATTCAATCAGCAAAATGACAGCAGCTCAGCAGCTCACAGCTGCATGGCATGTGAAAGACAATAATCTGGCCTGAATGACTGCTCAACATGCAGCAAAAAGAGCACAGCAACTTAATGAGATCTTCACTGAGATCTCTACAGCTCTTTCAGCTGCTGTTGCTGCTGCTGAAGCCTCTGCTGCTCTAGTCATATCTATTGCCAGTGCTTTCACTACTTCACAGTTCACTTCTTCTTCAAGTCCCTGAGTTCATTCTTCTTCAAGTTCACAAGTTCACATATCTATAACTGCTCAAGTTCACACTCCATTCAAGCAGCAAAGTAATAATAATAGTATTGATATTCAAACCCCTTACAAACAAACATCATTTGATGAACAGAATGCAAACACAGATATTGTATTCACAAAGATATCTCATTTTAATCATGTTCAAACTCCTTCTCACAGAGAAAGAGACAACTTCTCTATAGAAAATGACACTATCAAGTAGTTAGACATCTTCTATAATAAATCTTCTGTAAACTCCTTGCAATTTCTAATAACTTCTACTAACTTCTGAATCAATCATGAATTATAGAGTTATAGAAGTGAATAGAAATATACTTATCTAGACATTATTAACTTACTCATGTGTTGTTTACTTATATTGTAAGTATAAATATGAGCTTCTTACTTCATTTTCTTCATCTTTCTTTCAATCAGCAACAACCTACTTACTTATCAATGTGAAAATCCCCCTGCCACATCATCTGCTGCTGCCTCTGCTGCTGCCTCTACTGCTTCACTCACCCGCCTGTTCTTCAATTGAATGAAAGTAAGTTAAATCTTAATCATAGATGATGTATAAATCAATCTCTAACTAAACAGTTTAGTCAAACAACAATATCTATTCACAAGCTCAAGTTCACTGTTCTCAAAGCTCATTATAACACTCACTATGTAACAAAGCCTGAGAAGATCTGTGCATGCTGCCTCTGTGTGGCTGAATTTAAGCCATTATATAAATGTATTATTTCTGATGTTAGAAAGACATGCAATAATTGTCATTTTCATGATTTAATATGCTGTGCTGTATGTTCACTATATTTCTAGAGAAAGCTTAGATGTTAACAGATATCATTATAGATTCTCAGAGAGTCTTATATCATTGTGAAATATTATATTAGAAGATCGCGGGAGATGATGTGTCATAAGTAAGAAGATAATGATAATTATTGCTATATTATGAAGAAGTTGCAGAGCATGCTGATAATAAACAACTGATTGATCAGGTTCTATCATGATTATACACTGAAATCATTTGTTGAAGAAGGTCTCCAGATTGTTATCAGTGCAGATCACAATGTTAACTTGTATAATACAAGCTGTTTTTTTAATAAGAAGTTGTCAATGAGTTTTCCTTTGTGCCCAGCAGATTCTGTTGACCATAAGATTGATAAGAGAATTATTGAGAAGTAGCTTTGTGTTCTGTTGCTATTGCTGTTTTTACTTTTACTTTTGCTTTTATTTTTGTTTTTATTTTTATTTTTTTTTTCTCTTAATATCTTCTTTCTTTTCCTTTTTCTTTTTTTCTTTATTTTAAATGATCAATGAGATACTATTATTTCAATCCTGCTGTGTAATCATCAAAGATTTTCTTTTAAGCTTAATGAGCTGCAAACTGTGTCAATGATCAAATTTGCTGTTATACATCTGATTGAATATCACAAAGTAGTTGAAGAGTCAAAACTCAATCTTACTCATACAACTGACAAAGTTCTCAATGACTATGACTTCAAGATTTCTGAGTCTATGATGATCATGAAAGCTCAGCTTCTTTCTAACCTGAAACTATCTTTTGAAGATAATCAACATGTGAACTCAGATACTGCAGAATAATGAAATTATTTTCTCACTTGAATCTTGATATCTTAAAGATATGAACTTCACTTCAAAAAGCAAATATAGCTTATATAACTGACTCAATAACTGTCAAAGATTTCCTTCTAAGCTTAATGAGCTTCAAATAGCATCTTACTCTAGCAGTTCACATGCTCAATACTGCAGTCTGAAAGCAGTTCAAGTGTAATCACATCAAATGAGGAAAGAAGTATAGCATTCACAGATGATGTGAAATCAATTAAAAAAGCATCATTAAATTTCACAATTGTCATACTCTCTGTCTCTTGTGAACTTTCAGATCAATGAGATTGAGAAAAACAGCATATAGCTTGAAGAGTATGTAAAGCTTTTCATTGCTAGTGAAGAATGAGAATGAGAAAATACTGATCATCACACAGTCATGAGACAATGAGATCTTCAAGAGAATTGATGCTGTAAGACAATGCTGCAAGACAATGAGATCTTTGAGAGAATTAATACTGTAAGATGATGAGATCTTCAAGAGAATTGATGCTGTAAGACAATGAGATCTTCAAGGGAATTGATGCTGTAAGACAATGAGATCTTCAAGGGAATTGATGCTGTAAGACAATACTGCAAGACAATGAGATCTTTGATCTTTTTTTAACTTCACTGATCTTTTGTAAACATCTGTGAATTTCTTTGAAGTTGTGTGAACTTCTGAGCCTATCAAATTAGTTAATGAGTGAGAAGATAAATTCACTATATTGAAGAAGAAATGAATAACACTATACTGATATTTTTGAATCTTTTTTTTCTTTCTTTCTCTTCTTCTCTTCTTCTCTTCTTCTTTTCTTCTTCTTTATGATTCAAAAAAATCAATATGACATCTCTCTCTCTGACAACATTGATGTAAATGCACTCACCCTGCTTTCTCATCAGTGAAAAGAACATACTTACTGCTGCTGCAGCTATTTCACATGAACAACTTCACTCTGGCAGAGTTCATCACTCACTGTATGTGTCTATTCAGCATGAAAAGTATAATGAGAATGAAATGAAATACTAACTCTGACAATTAGTTCTTTCCCCTGTGCCTGTGCTCATGTCTGTGTCCACCCTTGCTTCTCTGTCCTCATTCTCATTCTCACCCTCGCCTGTGAGAATGAGAGTGAGAAAGTGTCTGAGACTTCTCTCTCTTCTTTGAAGAATGAAGACAACAAGCTGAACTTGTTCAGATAGACATGAAAAGCTCTCTCTAAATGAGTGCAATATGACAAGAGAATAAGAAGCTAATATTGTTGTATAGTAGTTCTTGTTCTCATCTTTCTCTCTCTTTCTCAGACTTCTTCTCTTCTCTGTTCTTTGCAGAGAAAGAAGTTTCATCAGAATCAATCAAGTAAGTAATATGAATATGAATGAGATATATGTGATAGAGAAAGAATCAATCACTGACATGTCACATTAGCTTTCCCTCTCTCTTCTCAGAGTCATTATGGCCCCCCTCACTCCCTGCACTGATGAGCCCACCTTCCCCGCCCTCTCAGTCATTCTCTGTGTTGAGCACTCCCTCTCCCCTGCTGCCGCCACCATCATCAACAACATCATATAACATCTCTCTCTCTCTCAACACTTCATTCACCAGCTGTGTCTGTTGAGAGCAGGCACAGCTGACAAGCCAGCCAAGACAGGATTGAAATTGAATGATGAGTAAGAGCTCATCATTCTATCAGCCTCAGAAATCAGAGAAATGATGATCAGTCTCTCACAAGGAGTTCCAGTGCTTCTCTTCACAGAAGCAGAGAATGTGAGATCATATTGACTGAATAATGAAGACAGAGCTGAGTGAGCAACTGCTGGGGAAGAACAGGTGTGCTGTCTGTCAAGAGAATAATGAGAAATGTTGAGTGTACTCTGAGAAGAGGAGAGCTCAGATAGCCAAGCTCAGGAATTCTTGTTCTCACTACTGAATTGTTGCATGCAAGGGCGGATGTAGCATCTTCAAACACAAGCTCAAGAATCCCAGTGCATTCTCACTGATGCGGTCACATCAGTTGCTGTCAAAGAGGTCATCTCCTCCTTCACTGAGAAGCAGTGCTCTGGCAGTTTAGATTCTTGTTTTATTTATACTGCTCTGCTTTATGAAGAAGGTTTCAAGTAGAACTCTAATAAATAAGTAATTCATACAGATGAACATGTTGAAGATTCTATACAGATATTCTTTATAAGTATCAGTTGTAAATATAAATTAGTTGATGTTGAAAAATGATATCTCAAAAATAAAATTTGTCAGATATTAGTCATATTTATTTTAAATCTTGATATTTGATTGACTCACAAGTTGACAGAATAATGCAGAAGTTCTATTATTAATATATTTATCAGTGAAAATGTAACATTGTATATCAAAGAAAGATAAAGTAAGTAAAGCTTCAGTATATTCATTAATTTTAGTTATTCTTCTTCAGAATTGTTTTCAAAGTATCAGATAGATTATTTACAGTAGATAAAGATAGTGTATTTTCAATGAAAATAGAATCTTGCTCTATATTATCATTGAATTCCTCAGAATAAGACTCAACTTCAGTATTAATAATCATATCATTCAAATTCAAGTTCATTGTAATCAACTGCTGCTGAATTCACACTTGATTAAAGTGCTCAATCTTCTTCTTCAGATCTTCCACTTCAATCAAAAGTATATTCAAGAAGTCAAACATACATTTCTTTGACAGTAAAAGTAAATCTCAAGATAAGATATAATCATTCTTCAACAGACTTCTAGCAGTAGAGAATATCTCAAGCTTAGTAACAGCACTTGTATATTTCTCAGTAAGTGAACACTCAAAGATAGACTCTAAAATCTACTATAGCTGATGAACCCATGTATTTGACAGACAGACTTAATCAAATATAAGATAGATATTCTTTGTTGAATTTTTATAGCATTTCATCTTCAGCTTACAGCTATCATTGAGATGTTTCATGTCTAGATTAATTGCTTTGAAGAAGTCAGGTTTTTCAGACCAGTTGACAAGACTCACAGTCATAATTACTCAATGCAGAGAAGAGGTTTTGACAGATTGAAGTATTCAAAAATAATGAAGCATCTCAGTGACATAATTATGTTGATCAGCACTAAGAAAGAAGATAATCAGAGATGAAATGAAGTACTCAAGAAGTTCAATATCATCATGCTTAACAGCATAGTGTATTCAAATAAATAATTCACATTCTCAGAGAAGATAACACATGATACAGAATTCAATATCTTAAGTAAGCTGAGAGATTTGAGAGTTAATTTCATTTCAGACATCAAGAGTAAATACTTTGATGTATATATCTTCAATAAGCTGAAGATACTGTGAAGAACTAAGCTGTTGTATAATAGAATCAATATCTTCTGAGCACTCAAGATTGCTAACTGAATAACCTCAATATTGCATGACAGTATAAAATAGAGCAAGACTTTGAGATGCAAAGCTCTGAGAAATCACTGACTTAAGAAGATGATATTTCAGATTGACAGCAGTCATAGAATTTCAGTTCTAACAAGTGAGATTGAACTGAATACAGTGATGAGCCTTTTCAGAGACTTCAGCTTCAAAATGAGTACAGATAATGATAAAGAGTAGATTCATTTAAATATGAAATCATTCAGAAATAGAATGAAGCCAGTTATACTGTTCAAAGATATCTGTAGATTTTGACTGCTTCATCTTGATCAACTGAATGAGTTTTATGATCAAAGCATCTTCATACACTGAAAAGAGATGAGTTGAAAATACTGTATAATCTCTTGATAAATCAAGAAAATCATTAAATATCTTCTCATGAACTCTCATAGTTTCTGCAATAGTGTTCTCATTTTCAAAAATAGCATTCAACTGCTGAAAACGCGTTCTATGCACAGAAAGTGTATTAATAACAGACATTTGAGATAATAAATCATTTGCAGTACTGAAAACACTTTTAACCTCATTATCATGAATCTTTTGAACAGCATCTGAAATAAGACATGATGTTATTTGCTTTCAAAGTTCATTATCATTGTCTATCACATCAGATGCATCAATGATTTCTTGCAGTGTTAGCAGTCTTATGAAATCATGCATGATCTGAGTTAGACCAGTTTCTGAAATGTCAGGGGAAATAATCACAGCAGCAGTAGTCACAGCAGTCATAGAATCATTGTGTCTGATTATCTCATCTCATACAGTCTCCTTGAAGTTTATATTATCATAGACTATAACAGCTCAAGAATCTTTGACAAGCTGCTGAAGTTTAATCTAACAGTAAGAATTAGTCAAGTGATTGACTCAGAAGTTGATAGAAGTTCAAAGAACATGTCAGAAAATGACAGATGTTATCAGAGATTACTAGAAGTTTGAGATGTTAGATAGAAATATTAATAAGTTAAGAATATTAAGTCATATCTTCTCTTGTTTAGCAATTTTCATCATCAATCTATTTCTCATCACATAGCTGTGACAGAGTTCAAAGCCAGAAATGATTTCTATCACTCATCATTTTACTCTCAAGTCATGAAAATATGCAGAGAGAATAGAGCTGAAGAAGTTTGAGTTTTTCAAGAAATAAGAGTGATATATAATACTTATAATAACAAACAGTTATTTGATAGCTGTTGTTTCATCTGAGTCTCATTCATAGCTCTTTTAATTGATGCATTTATTTTTTAGAACAGGAGTAAGTAGATCAAACCAGGTTGACACATCAGTCTGAATAATCTTAAAAGCAGCCTGGAAGTCAATGATATTCAGATCAGAATCATGATTGAATTTTGTAAAGAAGAGAGTGTTAATAAGGCATTTCAGCTCCTATTTAAGCAAGACAGTATAACATTGATTATCATTGAATATCCCTGCTTTGAAAAGTGCTGAATATAGTGCATTTCATCACTTCATAGAAGTACTATATCATCAATAAGTCAAGATATCAGGACTCTGAATCCAAGCCTCTATAAAGGCCTTCATTCCTCAACTGTTTTGCTGTAATGTTCTGACAATGTGAGATAATTTCAACCATCTTTTCTGCCAGTTATAAGGCATTGTAGGCAGGTGCTGTGAGCCACAGTGATTCAATTGTGAACAAGCTCATGAGGTATCAGTATCAGTATCAGTGATCTCAAATTCTGAAGAAGTATCAATAGATTCAAGCTCTGTTAAGTCACTGTCTGATGTGTCATATTCATCATCTATATTGTTGAGAGACTGTAGTGATTGTAGAGAGAATTCATCTTCAAGTGATGAAGAATATTGACTGAAGTGCATCTGACATTGAGTGTCTTGAGATTCAAAAGACACACTGTCTTTTATCAATGATTGTGACATGATGAGAAGAGATAGTGAGTTGTAAAATAGCAGAGATGATAGCAGAATGACTGAGAATTCAAAAAATATCAGTTTAGTGATGATCAGGCAGATATTTAGAGTAGATGTATGATTTCAAAGTTAATTGAATATTTTGTATGAGTGAAGTTGATTTTCCACACATGATGGAATCATTTCTTCTCAGACTCTCTACGAGATATTAGGTTGCGAGCACATGTGAAGTCTCTTATTGGTCCAGAAGTTAGCAGGACTTGGCAGAAGTCTAAAGGAGTTTAGTTGGTCGCGCTAATCCGAAAATATCGAGAAGAGAGGCTGAGCATGCTGAGATAATGCGGAACAGTTGATTGAAGAGCATCAAACGTTTAGCTATCCAGTATATACACCAGGGCTGTGTCTCCAGTCAGATCAATCTTCATCATGGCTACCGATCATGGCAGGCCGATTGTCCCGCCAAGGGTTCTCAAAACTGACTATCCCGTATGTGTTTCTTTTTCCATGTTTCCCCTCCGCCTCTATCTGCAATTTGCTAACCCGGCTCTGGCTCCTTAGGTTATTGATACGGATCCGTACGCTCGCTCCAACCCCAATACCGATTCTCGATAAGCAGTACTTCTAACATTGATCGCAGTCATGTAAAACGAGTCTTCGGATATGCCCGGCCATCCGATTATGTCATTGGTGCTGGCGTCGGGTCAATGTCCCCAGCTCTATTTTGGCTGATGGAACGAATGCACCCGGCCAATGCCAGCCCAGGAACCTTTGGCAAAGCTATGCGATTGGCAACGGCAATTGGCTTCTTCGGTGGCTTGTTCACTGTATACAACACATCATGTAGTATGTTTGCCTTTCTTTTCAATGGTATCTTAGCAGCTTCGGGCATCTCCAAGTTAACCGCTCCTCTGTTCTGCCACATCACAGAACGCTTCTACGGCTTTACGGAAAATTCGCGAGAGGTCGAGATGGATATGCGTGAGATGGTTGACAAGGTTAAGAAAGGAGAGCCGTTGTACGGAGTCTCGTCGCTCTCACCTTATATGCAAGGAGTCGCAGCTCGGAATTCGCGATATTCCTCTCTATTCATCCATGTCCTTCCTTGGTTCAATTTTGTGAATCATGATCAGGTATCTATTCCCAGGCTCCTACGGAATTTTGTGTAGTTTAATTTGGACACCGGCTAACTGTTCGGATTAACAGCATGGCGTGGATACTGCGAAGTACTATCAACAAGCTGAGCGAGAACTAGAAGCAGAACGCCAAAAGACGGCATCCACATCGTAATGTTCTGTCTCAAACGATAACTTGTCCAACAGCTCTCAGTCAAATTAATTTCCTGTTGTTCCTGCGTCTTTCAATCTTCTTCCCTCTTGTGATTGAAAAAAAAAAACTATTGTATATATTACAGCGGATTAGGGTTCCATAAATTTCATATTCGTTTTCAGGAAACGCAAAAAGAATGGCGCAAGACGGTGCTCACAAGCTGCATTATGGAAGGTCTTATGGCCGGGGCAACATCCCCGCGAATTCCATCCCCGCTCCCACATCACCAAAATCATCATCCTTCAGTTCCCGATCCTTTTTTGGTTTTGGGTTAGGCGCTAGGGTGAAAGATTAGTTCTGAAGGGGAATAAAAGGAAAAACTAGGCCAATTTCTCATTATGTCATTGAATATTGATTACCACCTACCTCTTTCATTTTCTTGGATATAAAATCGGCGTAACAACATGATTGCTTCTTTCCTGAAAAGCCCTCCTGTAAGCCCATACGGCGGATCAATCCCCGGGCTACCAGAAATGATACCGGGTAGTTTCAGTAACGATTTCCTGTCAGCTGGAGAAAGTGGATATGGACTCACTCAGAGTGCAACTTGAGAACCCCTCCAGTCCCTCCAAACCGTTCATTCGCGCACCCGAAATAGACATGCCGGATCTGGTATTGTCTTAACGCGGATGCACACATTATACATGGCTCAACAGTGACGTAGAGGTCGGTTTCACGAAATATACTTCGTGGATGACTTCTCAACACTTCTTCAATGGCTAGGAATTCTGCATGTCTCGTACCCTTTTGTCGAATCCAGTTAGTATATGTATTATATATATTCATATACTTCCGACAAACTAATTTTAAACTTGAAAAGCTATGCTTGGGAGCTTACGTTCATAGATTTATTCGTGTCGTTCATACCAGACCCGATAACTTCGTCATTATGGACCAGCACGCAACCTACTGGGGTTTCACCGCTGGCGAGAGCTTCTTCACCCTTTTCATTCATGTGGGATTAGCAAAGATTGAATCAGAAGAACAAGCACACTGAGAACACACCATGTCAAGGGCTTTTTTCATAAAAAAAGCATGTTTTTGGGCATCATTGGCAAACCGTATGCCAGGGCTGTTCTGTTCCATCTAGCCAGAAGAGCTCCAGCTTTGCTGGTTGCTCTTGCACTGTAGCTCTCCTGTATATCAATCCAGCTGTTTGGTTTCAACTGAGATGCTGAGACGAGATGCACAGACAGATCGGATGTAATTTAGATACGGTTAAATAACTAACTAGTGGTTAACTTACGGTAACTAGTTATGTAAGTTACTGTATTACATAACCACTATCAGCATCGACCTCCTCACTGATGCAGAAGCAGGATCAGGCTCTGCCATTCAAATGTTCAGATATAATCATAAACACGCGTTTCATATATATATTTGAATGTGTTCTTGTAGCCCTCCCGGCGGGTATTCCGAGTTATCCCAACCCTGTTTGTCCCGATGGACCGAAGCATTTTAAATGGCGGCAGAAAAGGCACGAAAGCTTCAAGGCCCTGTAGTCGCTGAGCCAGCAGCCTCTTCGATTTTGGCTGCCCACCTTGCGCCTCATCTGTCTCCTAGCACAAACCAGAGACATGCAATCAGCCGGGAAACTTTCTCCCAGCTACGCCAAGAGATTTTGGGCCAAGATGAAGGGGGCCAATCTAATCTGGAAGAGAACATCACCGATGTGCATAGCTTAATATGCGTGGTGATAAAAGCTGGTCTACAGCCGGCTTTCAAGTCCCAAGTTTTGGGGGAAGAATTGGAGGGACAGATCCTAGACTGCCTTGACATTATACGTTTGGCAGTGCAGAGATCACCTCAAGTCCTCCACGAGATATCTGACCCTGAGATCCTTGGGAAGAACGATATTCATGCTCCCCTGTTTGCCTGGCTTATTCACGAGCTTTTCTCTCTCCTCTTCGTATGGGGTCAATGCTCTATCAAAGACAAGATTTATAGCCTCCTATCTACCATCTATGTCTCTCAATTTAGGGGGCCCCAACTGTGGCATTCGTCCCGGTCAGTGCATACACTGATTCAAGCTTGTACTGGCGGTTAGTTGCTTCAACAAATCTATAATTTCAAGAGTCAGACGTTGACATGAATATCGCAGATATACTATATTCTCTGGAGGCCATTGGCACTTCAGAATCCGGGCGTAATGTCGCGTTGTATTTCCCCGGACCCTCGAGCATCTTATTGAACTGCCTAGACAAACTGTCTCTCCCGCGTTCGATGTTCTGCAAAAGGATCAAGCTAGGAACCCCTAGAGAAGCTGTTAAGTTCTGCCTTCAACTTTTCGAGGCGGTAGCCTGCCATCCGTTTCACACTTCCCTTCCAGCATCCGCAGCAGCCAATCTTCGCCGGGTGCTTACTTGGGTACTCCACAGTCAACAACAGCTATGGACGGTTATGCTCGAATGGTTTGAGGTGGCCAAGATCACACAGGTAGAAGAGCAGTTGATGAACCTTCTTGATTTTATCACGCTCTCGCGCAAGTTATACTCACATGCCTTGAAATTATCGCAAGGGTTGTCGCTAGACCAACAAGCAAGACATATATGGCTACAGTGTGGAATCGATTTGCTGAACTCAGCAAAACTTGAGCAAAACGCAGATGTCCAACAAGCACTAAGCCAGCTACTAAGCGATGCTATACGACTTTCGCTCACTTCCCCTGAAATTGGCCGTTTTATTGAGGATCACTTCTTTGAACCCCTATTTGATCGAAGGAAGGATGAGACAGGATTTCGAAATTTGCACCAGTCATTTCAGGTGAGAGCTATTTTATATCCACATACTTACATTTTCTATAGTGGCTAAGGGAAATTGCAGATGGTGATTATCAGGATCCTAAATCGGGAATATGGCGTCCCAAAAGACGTGATTGATGCAAAACTACTCGCTCTCCCGAATCAAAGCCGTGATTCGATCACGACGTCCGCCCGGAAATCTCCAAGCCGGCCCATTCTCGAGGATATTAACCCTTTTGACAGCGATCGAGCACGGAAGAGACCCCGGCTCTCTAACATAGAGGAAGATATACCCGTTGCAGACCTTGTGCACACCGTTACAACCACTGTATATCATCTGCTTGCTTCTCATCCAACAACGGGTACGGACGGGTTAAGCCAAATTGTTTTGTATGTTTGAAATCAATTGACTTGTCAACCGATTAGGAGTACTAACTTTCTTTACAGAGATACTTTACCCAAGCTGCCGGAGGAAGACCAGTGTGAAGTTTTGGCTAAGGTTGGACGGATTGCTTGTGCTGGCGCGGGAACTTTGGTGATGGAACATCCTAACAATGTTGCTGGGCCACAATTCCGATGTCTGATATGTGACACCATTTCACCAAAGCCTTCCACCAATAAACCTCGGAAGAGCTTACATTTCGGAGAAGTATGCAAAACCATGATTGAAATTATACCCATTCTTCAAGGATCTAGGAAACCTCGAATAGCCGCCATGTTTGCGATTAGGAATGTCGTAATGCATGATCCGAAAAGTGAAAACGTTGGAATACTTACGTCCCCTCTGGGCGAATGGTGCCTTCAATCTTTGCGCAGCTCCCTTAGAGAGTTGAGGATGGCTGCAGGGTAAGTGGATTTTCAACTATGTCCTGAGTTGAGATATATAAACTAATATTCGATGGGATAGACAAACATTACCTGCCTTTCTACGGGAAAACCTGGACTCGGATATTCGTCGAGCCAATTTCGTAACGGCTCTAGAATATTTGCAAAATGTTCTCGAAAAGGTCGACATGCCAATTCAGGAAACCTCGATTATGGCTTTGGGTCGTGTGGCAGAGTAAGCGTTCTCAGACTTCAACATGGTTCAACAATGGCTGACGCGGTAATAGAGTCTCTGGTGACGAGGAAATGAACATCATTCTTCTCCGCCTTTTCGAATATCTTGGTCATCCGAATCCATTTATTAGTGGTATTGCCTATACCGGAGTGGGTATTTCCCTTCCTTTTACCGATCCTTATTGCTATATGCTGACAGTTATTAGCTCTCCACGATTGCCCAGCGTTTAGGAGTAAGCCCAGGTGCGCTTTGTAGGCCATTCTGGAGGACTCTCTCTGTCGTGATCGTAAAGAACCTCCAAGGTCGTCCACAGATGGCTGATCAGCTCTGTGACTTGCTTGGCATGAAGGTCGATAATTTTTTGAGGCTGACTGAGGTCCATGTTCTGCCGTACCTTGTCTTGATGAGGAAGTATGACATTATAGCACGTATTGGAGCCAACTATGATGAGAAACAATCCCCTTATCAGCTCTGTACAAGAAAGAACAATTTAGCATCTATCCTTACACTGTTGTTGACTCAACCGTCAAACGATCATAACGCGATGGTTGTATCAATATTCAACGAAATGTCGCCTGAGTTCCAAGTCCACGATTTGGCAGGATGGGTTCGAGCAGAGCCAATTCTTATTGCATGCGAACTTCTCAAGGGATTGGGGGATTCAACCAAAACTGAAAGATCCAAGGTAAGGGAGAAAGCTGAATGATTCTCAACTTGCACAAGCGCTCACGTTACGATTTTAGTATCACAAAGCGCTCAAGCTTCTTGCATCTCTTACACCGCGAAAGCCAGAGCATGGAAGTGATTCTTTGAGGGGGAAAGAGCTGGTCGCCAATTTTATTGAAGAGCATGTTCTAGGGATCATTACCGAGTTCGCCCACGTCGTTAACGATTTCCAAATTCGACAACCTATTGTTGAAAAGAAGCGGAATATTATCGCCATTGGAGAGATGGTAAAGATAGCGAAAGGTAATATTACCATCGCTCTGCCACAGATTTGTGCTTGCTTGCGATCGGCGTTGGACATACCAGAGCTTTGTGACCAAGCTTTCTCATCGTGGAGTATCATCATGACTTCGCTCGACGAGGTTGAGATCGAACCTCTAATCGACCAGACATTCTCGATTATTATCAAAAATTGGGACGCATTCCAGCCGGACGGACGGGACCGAGCATTTACACTTGTTGGTCACATTTTAACTGAGCATAGAGCTGTTGTGGAAAATGTGTTTGAGACCATGCCTTCTTTATCGGCTATCCCTTCTATGGCGGATTACGAGCAAGAAATCCAGCGCTTGAAGGGACGCATGGATGTTCAAACGCGATTTAAGGCTTTCTGCCGACGATGTCAAAATGAGAACCAAGTTGTTGTTGAACAGGCGCTGAAGGAGCTTGACCAGGAACTGGTAAAAAACGAAGAATTCATTCACCGGGCCATAACCAATGAACAACCGGACGGTATTGTGGCACTGTTGACCCGTTCACTATTGGATTGTTGTTCCAAATTTAATCCCACCTCTCCCACAATAATGACCCTTTCCGCGCGGTGTCTGGGCCACATTGGATGCTTGGACCCGAATCGAATAGAATCGGTTAAAGAAAAGAAGGATATCCTTGTTTTGTCCAATTTCGATAGTGCGGAAGAAACCTTAGATTTCATCTTATTTTTCCTTCAGCATATTCTGGTCGAAGCTTTCCTGTCAGCCTCCAATACCAGAGCTCAGGGCTTCCTTGCGTACGCTATGCAGGCTTTGCTAAAGCTTTGCAATTTGGATTTGGTCATGATACCCCGCTCTCAAGACAGTCAAGCAAATGAGTATTATCGACGATGGCTCTCCTTGCCGGAGTATGTGAGAAACACGTTGACCCCATTTCTTAACTCCAAGTATACAGTTACTATTGGTGCCATTAGTACAAACTGTGACTATCCTCTGTTTTCGTCGAAACTTAGCCATCCTGAGTGGCTCCGAGCTTTTACACTTGACATGCTACAGAAGGGGAAAGGCGAAAACGTGGTTATAATTTTTAGTGTCAGCAGTAGAATCATCCGAAGTCAAGACATATCCATCGCCGCATTTCTCCTCCCTTTTGCGGCCTTGAATCTGGCGCTTAGTGGTGATCAGGATCAAAGGGACGATTTGAAGAAGGAGTTGCTGAACGTCCTCCAGTACCCCCTTCCCGAAGATAACCATCAAATCAGGGAGAACATAATTTTATGTAGCGAGGTACGTTATCTCTCGCCATTTTGGACAACGTGAAGTATACTGACGTGAAGAAATGAAAGAGTGTTTTTTCCGTCCTCGATTATCTATCTAGATGGCTCCAGGGGAAGAAAAAGGAGTATACTAGCCTCGCTGTGCCAAATGCCCATAATCATCGCATAAGCCGAGATCCGGTTCTTAGTTCATGGGAGTCGCAAATAAAGCTCGTTGAGGAGCTTCTCTCCTCTGTACCCGCGGAGATCATTTCAAAACGGGCTGTCGAGTGCAAATCCTTTTCGAGAGCACTTTTCCACTGGGAACAGTATATACAGCAACAGCAGCAGCAGCACAAAGATGACAAAAAGGCCGCCTCCCTTGAACCCCTTTATCAAAGGCTGCAAGAAATATATACTCAAATCGACGAACCAGACGGTATAGAGGGGATCTCCGCTCATCTTCATGTCCTTAATATTGACCAGCAGATACTTGAACACCGCAAAGCTGGGCGTTGGGTGGCCGCCCAGAGTTGGTATGAGCTACAGCTCAAATCAGACCCGACAAATGGTTACGCCCAGGAGAATTTGTTGACATGCCTGAAGGAATCAGGTCAACATGGTATGATAATCCCCCTTTTCACTGGTGAAACTGAATATCACCCTGACACCCAACTAGTTGTTCTTCTCAATCAATTTGATAGCCTCGAGTTGGCGAAATCTACACTGCCAAAGATGCTCCCCATCACTATGGAAGCTTCATGGTTGACTGGTAGATGGAACAAGTTGGATAGTTACGCGGGAATGGCCTCTGATCAAGCTGTCGGAGACTTTAATGTTGCAATTGGCTCAGCTCTTAGTATGCTACGGCATGGCAAGCTAGGGAAGTTCAAAGATACAATCACGAAGTTGCGCCTTAACGTCGCGAAAGGACTCACGTCAAATTCGGTGGCGTCGTTCCATGCAAGTCATGATAGCGTCCTTAAACTCCACGCTCTCACCGAAATTGAGCTTCTCACATCTCCAGCACCCAAGACCCGAGAGGATCGAATGGCGCTTTTCGAGACATTGGACCGCCGATTGGACATTCTTGGTGGTTGTATTGCTGATAAACAATACCTCCTTGGGTTGAGGCGAGCAACAATGGAATTGACGTAAGTCCCCAGCACATATGGGGCTCCTTTCCTAGTTAAGAACAGCACTGACCAGGAAAATACCAGTGGTTCGTTTGATTCGTCCGACATTGCCTCGATTTGGTTGCGTGTTGCTCGTCTTGCACGTAAAGCAAACTGCACCGAACAGGCATTCAATGCAGTTCTTCATGCTCATGAGCTTGATGATACGTCAGCTACCATTGAACACGCCAGGCTTCTGTGGAAAGAAGGCCACCATAGAAAAGCGATACAGACTCTCGAAGGCGCAATCGCAGCGAATGCCTTTACTGCACATGATTATGCTCCGTCAGAAGACACATTTGTAACGGTTGCCCCTGATCGACAGCAAAAGCAAAATATGGTTACAGCAAGGGTAGGATACATATATTGCTTCCTTTCAATAATTTGTTTGCCTTTGCATTTTGCTAACTTGGAGACAGGCACACCTACTGCTTGCAAAATGGATGGACAGCGCTGGCCAAACACAGTCAGAAGTTATCGTTCAAAGGTACAGGCAGGCTATTAAATTCCACAGTCGGTAAGTGAACTTATAACGGCCAAGTCCTTTATCTTGCTTGCAGCAACTTCCGTTGTGTATGCGCGACCTAACTCACTTTCTTTAGGTGGGAGAAAGCACATTATTATCTAGGGAGGCATTATACAAAAATCCTGGACTCGGAAAAGTCAAAGCCTTTGGGTAAAGAGGCGCAAATATAGTATGTACAATATCCAGGACGCTGGCGTACATGGCTAACACGGGTAAACCGAATAGTTTGAGCGGTGAGGCGTCTAAGCTTGTCATTGACAATTTTCTTCGCTCACTTGCCCACGGAAACAAATACGTTTTCCAGACCTTACCCAAAGTCCTGACCTTATGGTTGGAGCACGCTTCAACTGTCGACCAACCCTTCGATCCTAAGAGGGGTGACAATGAGTGAGAACCGTTAATATGCCCATCAAGGCTTTTCCTGCTGACTTTTCTCTAGGGAGTTTCAAAGATACAGTATGGCTCAGAAGAAAAAATGCCTTGATGACATGCATACGCAGTTGCGCAAATACTTTAACCGGATACCTGCTGCCTTGGTGTGTATTACCGTTGACCCTACTCATCAAGATATCCTGCTGATATTCCCAGCTCTTCACGATTCTACCACAAGTAGTAGCTCGAATTTGCCATAGCAACTCTACGGTGTATAGTATCCTCACACATATTGTGGTGAAAACCGGAAATTCATTCCCGCAGCAAGCCCTGTGGACGATTCTCGCCGTGTTGAAGTCTTCTTCCAAAGATAGGGCCTCTCGAGGCATGTCATGTCTTCAGAAGATAACCGTACGTTCATGGTTCTCGTTTACTCAATGCGACGTTGCTAATGATAACAGGAGGCAACTAAAAAAATGAAAACTGAAACGTCGGCTTCGGATCTTCGGACTATTATTAATCAAGGACAACGAATTTCGGAGGAATTGTTGAAGATGTGTAATACGCGCATTGAAGATAAGAAGACAAAAGTTAGCCTGGCGAGAAACCTTGGGTTCAATCACAGGACAGCGCCATGCAGACTTGTTATACCATTAGAGTCGACTTTGACTCCAATCCTACCGGCGAATCATGAACTAGGCTTTCTGAAATCATTCCGAGCGTTTCCCCACGACCCTATTACCATTGAAAGTAGGCAATCCTCCCTATTCAACGAGATACTATATGTCAGTCTAACTTGATATTGCTAGCCGTCCTTGACGATGCCCTCGTTCTCAACTCGTTGCAAAAACCCCGGAAAATCAATATCCGCGGCTCAGACGGGAAGATTTACAGCCTCCTTTGTAAACCGAAGGATGATCTCCGTAAGGACCAAAGGTTGATGGAGTTCAATAGCATGATCAACAGGTTTTTGAAACGCGATGTTGAATCAAGCAAGCGACGACTATGTGAGCCCCTTTTGAAAATAGAACAAAATTGCGACGGGGTGTTTTTCTAACTACGTGCTAGATATCAAAACTTACGCTGTGACTCCGTTAAACGAGGAATGTGGGCTTATTGAATGGGTTGACAACTTAAGGACTTTGAGAGAGCTCGTGATCAGGCTTCTCAAGGAAAGGGGAATCATTCCGAACGTAAGCTTCTGAGAACCCCCTTCGAGATTGTACGGGTTAAACTAATACTTTGTAGTACAATGAAATTAGGCACTATTTGAACGAAGCGTGTGCCGATTCGTCGAAGCTACCGCTTTTTACCAACAAAATCCTTGCGACGTAAGTCCTAAACTTCCCGTCCATACAAATAGAAATCACGATCTAACATCGTGTAGTTATCCTCCCGTTCTACATGAATGGTTTGTTGAAATGTTCCCTGAACCAGGCGCATGGTTTGCTGCACGCTTAAAGTATACAAGGAGCAGTGCTGTTATGTCCATGGTTGGCTATTGCTTGGGGTAAGAATGAACGCTTAGACAATTACATAAATCGTCCCCTGTATACTAAAAGCTGTTTGATAAAATAGGCTCGGAGACAGACATGGCGAAAATATACTTTTTGAGGAGGGTAGCGGCGGTGTCCTCCATGTTGATTTTAACTGTCTTTTTGACAAGGTAGGCCCTCCAAGGTCCCTATGTCTAGAACAAAGTGAGACTAGGTAATGTTAACAACTACTCCAGGGCTTGACATTCGATAAACCAGAATTAGTTCCATTCCGACTGACACAAAATATGATAAACGCATTTGGAGCATATGGATATAATGGTTAGTATTTCCAACCCTTCGTTCTCGGGTTCACAGAAATCCTAAACTAGTAGTATCCAGGACCATTCCGAAAGACCTGCGAGATCACACTTGGCTTGTTACGACAAAACGAAGATTCGCTCATGACAATTCTGGAGACTTTCCTGCACGATCCCACAACAGACTTTATTGGCAGAAAGGTTGGTTCTTCCATCACACGGCACATCGCCATCAAATCTCCCTCCTATTCCAGAAGTTGTTAAAGAACTAACCGGTGAGCTAGAAACGAACAAACCCGAAAGTTCCAGATACGCCCGAAGGTGTCCTCGAGTCTGTACGAAGCAAACTACGAGGTTTGCTGCCTGGCGAATCTGTTCCGCTATCTGTGGGAGGCCATGTGGACGAACTGATCATTCAAGCCACAAGTATAAAAAATCTGGCCGCTATGTATATAGGCTGGTGCGCTTTCTTCTGAGTTCGTTCTTTGAATGGTACTCGCCGGGACGTATCCAGTCTAATGTCGTGATGAATTTACACGGGTTTAATGACTGCTGCGTACACATGGGTATTTTTGTATTCACTATTTAAATCATACTGCTGTAATCTGAGACCGAATGTATTATTGAAACGCCATGGCTATGAAAGCCCAGCAGGACATGTAGCCCTCCTTTTCTTTGTCGCCCAAAGTTTTACATAAAGTTACAAAAATAGTTTTGGGAAACAAACAAATTAGTAGCCCTAGTGTAGGGAATTGCTACCACCTTCCACCACCATGACGGCTGCGACTTCGACTAGGACTTCTGCTTCGGCTCAAGCTTCGACTCCGGCTCCGACCACGGTCGCTGTAGCTGCTGTAACTAGAGTCCCGTCTCCTACGACGACGAGGGCTATCCCTATGAGACCTTCTGCGGGGTGGTGGCGTTCTGGAACGAGATCGCGGGGAATAGGAAGGTGAGCGGCCGCGTGGGGAGCGAGATCTCGAAAGTGACCGAGGACGATATAAATCGTGTCTTTCCATGCCGCGAGGGCCAGGAAAGCGTCGTGGGGAACCACGACGGGGCGGCGGAGAGCGATATCGACCTCCTGGCGGTGGCGGTCTTCCAGAGTCTAAGCCGCCTCGACCATAACCTCTTCCGTATGCAGGGCGGTCGAATCGCCCAAAATCACCCCTGTTTCGAGCCGGTGGAGGAGAGCGCGAAAACGTGCGGCGTGGTAGGACAATAGAGACATTGAGGACAGCACCGTCAAGTTGTGCTTCGTGCATATGTGATATAGCTGCCTCTGCATCTGCTACTTCGTGGTATAAAATATACGCGGTACCGCGGTTGGTCATAACTGCGCGCGTAACTCTTGTTAGAAGATGAAAAAATATAATACGATAAAATCATAATACTAATAAAATATCCACATCACATACAATGTGGATTCATCGGCAATTCCAAGCTCTGGATCTCTCCGTAGACCCCAAAAATTTCGCGCAGATGATTTTCATTCACATTCTTGGTTAATTTCTCCACGACAATCTAAATGGATCCGATTAGCATCAAAACAATAACGCGAAAATAAGCTGCAGAACTAGATCATATCAAACTAGGACGGGTGGGACATGACTTCATCTCTAAATCATGGTGGAACGGAGAGACAAGGAAGGACGCTACCTTCGAACTCGTTCGGGGAGGAGAGCGGCTTGGGCTTCGCGTGTAGCTTCTATCTCGATATCGACGATCGCTGCGACCTCTGCTCCAGCTTCTACTGCGACTTCTGCTCCGTGAAGGAGATCTGCTGTCATCCCGATGTCCATTGCGCCTTGGTGACATGTTGGGCCTTAGATGTCTCGAGCGAGAGCGGGAGCGGGAGCGGGATCGCGAGCGCGAGACATCTGAATGGTGGGATCGGGGCGAATGCGATCTTCGGTGTGAAGGTGCGGGAATAGGCGAATGCGACCTACGGCGACCCCGAGAGTGCACAGAGGGAGACCGAGATCGTGAAGGGGATCGAGAACGCATCGTTGCGGCTTTCGGCCAGTTGGATAAACCGAAAACCTTCACCCAAACCAGAAAGAGAGAACAATAATAACTAATTGTGTGGACGAATTTGCTGAATAGTGGTCAAGTGAAAGCTGATTTGATTCCTGTGAAGTGTTAACTAATGTGCTGAAGCTGTTTGCCAATTAGATAGTTGGCCGTTGGTTGGATGGAGTTGGAGTTGGATATCTGCGATGGTCTGGTGCACGTGACTTGCACAGCTCTTAACATTCTAACTAGTGAAAACAAACAAGATGTATAAAGCAATATCCAAAAATATCTAACATACGCATACATGCATATATGGATATATATATCATTTGAGAAAAGGTTTTATGTCTATTTGGGTCATGTACTCATATCATATCATCCCTCCATCTCTCATAAGCCTCGATCACAGCTGCTGATATCTGCTTGGGTACCTGTTCCAAAGCACTTTCAAAATGCCTCCATCCAATTTTTTGTTGCTGGCCAGTCTCTTCCTCCTCGTCCAGGGCGCCATCAGCTGCAGTTTCACAGATATTAACCATCTCCGCGCCAGAATACCCTTCAGTCACCTCGGCTAACATGTCAATATCAACATCATCGTCGACTTCCGATTTACTAACCCAGATGTTTAAAATCTCTTTCCGGGCCTGCAAGTCTGGGGGCCCAATATACAGAATATTATCCAGTCTCCCGGGCCGCATAAGCGCAGGGTCGAGAACCTCGGGTTTGTTCGTTGCCGCCACAACGAGCACGTTTTTCAGCTCTTCGATTCCGTCCATCTCATTGAGCAAAGTCGTGAGTACGTTTATACCGCCACCGCCCCCAGATGGGCCACTACCTCGTCGCGAAGCAATCGCATCGATTTCGTCAAAAAATATAATGCTTGGGCTGGCCGATCGTGCTTTTCGAAATATTTCACGAAGTGCCCGTTCTGACTCCCCAACATACATGCTCAAGATCTCAGCCCCTTTAACTGCCAGAAAATTCAACCCAGCTTCAGTCGCCAGTGCTTTAACCATTAGTGTCTTCGAACAACCAGGAGGGCCGTATAGTAAAATCCCCTTCTTGCCGCTTATATTCAGTCGTCTCATTCGATCAGGAAACTAATCAGGACACGTTAGTCATATTGTGGCTTCCTGAGCAGAAGAAGGCTGAGTTGCGGGCTTTACCTTGATTGGTCTCTCTACTGCTTTCCGAAGACGCTCCTTGATATCATGTAGTCCACCAATATCGCTCCACCTTACTTTAGGCGTTTCCAGGAAAACTTCTCTCATTGCCGTCGGGCGGGTTTCTTGAAGAGCAAGCGATATATCGTTATCATCGATTTGAAGGAAATTCTCATCTGGAGCTGCAGCCTCGAAAGGTAAGGCCTGTTCCGAAGCACATTGTTCACTGGAACACGGTTTTGCCTGCTCCAATTCCATCATTTGTCTGGTCTGTGCTTTTCTACACGAAAGCTGTAACAATGAAAAGAGGTCGGCGCCGACATATCCATGAGTCCGTTCCGCCAATTTTGCTATTTGGCTGTCATCGGGCACAGTGGAAGTTCCCCGAATGGATAATAGAATCTCTTCTCGCCCCTTAGCAGTTGGAACTGGTAATTCGATCTCGACGCCAAACCGATGGGGGGTTCTTAGGGTGTCGTCAACATCGTTCGGATGTCTCGTGCATGCGGCCACTAGAACTTTCGCATCTTGTAAACTATCCAAGGCTTCGCATAGCGCTGAACATACAGATGAGTCATTAGGCCGATTCTTGGGAGCAAGGAAATCCAATTGGTCTATGGCAATTAGACTTGGTTGTGACTGAAGAGCTTCTGTGAAGATCTTGCGCAATAAAACCTCTCCGTCGCCGCGGTTTCTGTTCAGCACGGAGCTATTGACGGTGAGTACTTTCTTCCACCCTGCAGCGCCAAGTTTAGATAGTAGCGTGCTTTTCCCCGTCCCTTTCGGGCCGTAGATTAAAATCCCGCCACTACTCCGATAAAACGAAGGCATAGTCACGTTATGCTCCTGGAACGTAAAGTCACGGAGTCTTTCATTAATCTGCATTAATTGCTGGCCGAGGCCACCCAATCCCGCGGATGACACAGAAAGGGAGGAAGGTAGAGTTTGACGTTGCAAGGCCTGTCCGATGAATACCTTAGAACTTGCAGTAAATTGAAAGATGGTATTACTTCGACTTGGAGTGAGAGGCTCGATTTCCGCCACTCTAAAGGTTCTACGGCTCCCTCTAAGGTCTAGGTCAAACACCATCCCCTCCGCAATGATCTCGCATTTAGACAAGGGGTATTCCAGACCCCATTCCCAATGAGGTCTATCTGTTTCCAGAAGCAGCCCAATAGCGGAAAGTTTGCCTGCGTCGGTGCACTCTTCAAGGCGGATAGCAGATATTTCGTCCAAGGGTTCATACTCTCTAGAAACTGATATCTTCTCTCCAAGCTTAAGCCCGTATAGATCCTGAACAGCCTTAGAGGTCTGAACAATTGTATCCGGAATTTTCTCAGCTGCGGTCCACGCGATGGCTGTTCTGGGGGAACCACCTGGTGATTCCAGTTGACACAGATCGCCAGGCCGAGCTTTTATGAGCAGCAGAGACGACGGAGAGAGAAAGACACGAAAGGAGTCTTTCTGGTCGTTTCTGGGTTGTTTCGACAGCGGCCGAACCGTGAACTTGGGTGCGTCCGCCGCCATCGTGAACCCCAGCGTCTCGGGATATCAATCGTTATTGAAACAGGGCTCCGCAAAATGGGGCGGGACAAATCAGATATATGAGGCGTGCTAAACAGTAAAGGAAAAATTTCGGCTGGTACACTGTCCATTCTAGATCAGACAGTGAGCATATTAGCTCACAGTATTTTGTCAAAAGCAGCATAAAGCCAGAAATATGTTACCTGGTAATATTCTGCTCAGGGGTATAGCACACACCAGCCAGCAGCTAGACCAGTTTGTAATTTCAGGGCGGGGATGGGTAAATGTTCATTTTCTCGGAGTGTCTTGAGGCTTAAAAAAGCCAAGCCGCGGTTTGATCAGATAAGATAAGAATCCTTAACTAACTTACGGAGTAGTTATAGCGTAAGAAGGGGAGGGTCTCAAACTTTTTAGCAGACACTGTACATACATAAGACCGCGACGACGACGTGGGAAAGAAACTCAGCACCATTTCTTCATCAGCCAGTTTCTGTTAACTATTCGGCACGCGGAATTGACACCAATTTGTATCCAAAATATTGAGGCTTCTTCATGAGCTTTTGAAAGCGCATTGGTAACGAGCAACAAAACCGTTGATGAGACGAATTCCACACGATCTCCAATTATACAGACAGACATAATTCGCTTGCGGCCCTCCCCATCATAACCAGCATGTTCTCTCCGTCGCGATTTCCAGCCTTCGTACAGACATGTCCCGTCAAGTCATTGCGATGGCTGCGGCTATTCACATCTACTCCATCTCAGAGGAACGGAGGCAGACTTGAAATGCCACCGAGTAAAAACAGAGAAAAAGGGGACGGAGCAAGCGCAAAGGCCACAAACACGACCGACAAAAGCAGCCGGCTGCGATTTGACCCCGAAAGAATATCCCTGGAGCACGCCGATTTACTCAAAATCTTTGGGCTGGCTGAAGTTCCCGAATCGAATAACACTGGCGCTATCATCGACAAGCTAGGGCGAATAACGATTACCTCTGAAGAAGCAAGCCAGCAAAAACATACTACGGCCCTCGTGCTCTATCGCGCCCCGGCCTGTCTTGACGAGCGAGACTTCATGTCAGTATTAGGCCAGGGGAAATTTCTCAACCAATGGAGAAATACAAGAGGCCTTGAGAGAAGTGAGGCTTGTGCATTTTTGCTAGATTGAAGTTAAGCTATCCAAACGGAGCTCTTTTTTACTAACATCAACGCCTCCGGGCTGGTAGTAATTCCCCTCCGCTTCCCTGATACCCTACGACGATCTAATACGTGGATCCTGATATTCTATAGCCCTGCAGCAGCGAAAGAATTCCAGGACAAAGTGTATCGCCTCTTTGAATTTGCCCGGGACAATCTCCCAACCTCCACCATGTCCAGCATTACGCCACCACCAAACTACACCGCCGACATTGCGGGCGATTATAGACTGAGCGATTACACCCTCACATCGCCGTGGCTGAAACTTTCTCTCGCCGCATATCTGGCACCTTTTGATCAGAAGATCCAAGGCGCAATTGACTTGCACAATAGACTAGTATCCCGACATGGAAAGCAGGGATTCCCCGTTCGAATATGGATCGACAATCAGAGCCACTTCACTCTTAAACAGGAAGACCTCCGTCGACTCCTGTTGTGGGATGGGCAGAACAGGTGGTCACCTTGGCAAATAGTCGAAGAGGACCCTATAACGCCGCTGACGGAACCGCTTTCCAACGAAATGTTATCCTCCGGCGAGGAGGAGTTGACTGAAGGAGATTGCTGGCGCGTTGCGTTTCAGACTGCCGCGGAGGCACGGCGATTTGTCAGAGCGTGGCATAGGAGCGTGTTCCCTAAACTGGACGGGTTGCCGTTCTACCCCGATCCTCCGCCTTTAATAAAGGCCGAGTGTCTCTTTGAAAGCGAAATCTGTTGAGGTTGAGCCGGGTATCTACGTAAAACCAGTCGAAACAACTGCTCGAGTGGCATAGTCTACATATCCAGTGAAGCTATCAGTGCCTTAAAACATGTTTGTTTATTAAGCCAAATACTACACATGCGATATCACCCATGGGGATAAAGCCGCCTGAAATCGCCAGGCCTGGGCAGTTTCATCAAAACAACCATACGGTTTCAATATGGATTGCACAAGTTATCGTGATTCAATACAGCTCACTTGGTTATTCTGGATGGAAAGATATATTTGTGCGAAATAAACGAATGCAAAATGAAATGACGCCTTCTAGGAAACAAAGCATAGGCAAGCAAACAAGGACGAACAGGTGGAAGCGGGAATGGAATCATTATCAAGTGGACGAAAAATCAATAAGGCAAGAAATAAAATATAGGAACAAAAGAGATTGGGTCGACTGGGGATACATACTAAGATGAAGGGATCTGGGGACGCCACATTAACAGGGTTGGTAACTAAAAGTAGGAGATCTTTGGGGTAAAAAGTCCATCTCCATCTAGATAGTACAAGGAATGCCGCCTGTTCGCATAAACAAAGGAAATAAAAAGAAAACGTGAAGAAAAGGGGGAGAAGAAAAAGAAAAAAGAAAGCAATCCTAACAACATTTACCTCCAAGGTTGCCTTGCCCGGCTCCTTGATGGTCTATTGTAACGCCCTGGGAGCCGGCTTGTTCGGATTTGTTTGTGTCCATAACCTTCTTTATGTCAGAAGCTAGAGTGTAGAATGCCTTTTCAACGTTGATGTTATTCTTCGCTGAGACTTCAAGGAAGGGGATTCCCAGTTCGTTGGCTAGTTGCTGGCCCTGCTCTGTTGATACGGCTCTCTTCTCTTCCCAGTCGCATTTATTGCCGATAAGCATCTTATGTACTCCTTCGCTTGCATGTTGTTCGACATTCGAAAACCACGTCCGGATGTCTTTTTTCAAGGTAAAAGAAAATGAGAAGGTTAGCGTGACAGCCTCTTTTGCTATTTCATTTCTCTATGGCCGCAACCGCAACGCACAAAGATCGGAGAAACTCACTGTTGAAAGACCGCTCATCGGTCACATCGTAAACAAGAAGTATTCCCATGGCACCTCGGTAGTATGCGGTGGTAATGGTCCTGAATCTTTCCTGGCCAGCCGTATCCCATATCTGTAGCTTTACACGTTTCCCGTCTAGTTCTATCGTTCTGATTTTGAAGTCGATTCCGATCGTCGTAATGAAAGATGGGGTAAATGAATCCTCGCTAAACCGCAACAAGCAACATGACTTGCCTACGCCCGAATCGCCGATGAGAAGGAGTTTGATCTAATTCGGTTCCGAAACAAAACGTCAGCAGATGAAAGAATATATACATATATACGCATTCCAGAGGGGCTTTTGCGGAAAATTCGCAAGGCAAAAGTTACCAAAAAATCGTAATTTCGTGTGCCAGCCATCGTTAGTGAGTGTTAGTGAGGGAAGGCAGGCGGGGGAAGGAATGTTATGGAGATAATCCGCAGAGTAGAATCAAAACAGGTCGCCGTCGGTAGAAGCGTTCGAGGATGGCTGGAGAGGAACCAAATCCTCTAAGCACCTGTGGATAACTTTGAAACCTGCCTTTTGGCTACTAGCTCCAGGAACAGGGAGGCGGCGGCAGCGAGTAACTTAGGGTTGGAAGGGAGCGAAGTCTTTGGCAAGCAACAAAGCAGGTGCCTGCAGGTGTCTCTCAAGGACGGCCTAGATGGGAGGCCAGGCAGCGAATAGCACGGGAGATAGCAGGGGAGATAGCACGGGCGAGCAGGCTGTTCCGTTAAGTGATGGTAAGGGGGTGGGATCTGGCAGCGAGCATGATAGATATAGAGGATACCTAGGTCGGCTGGGGCGCAGGAAACCCATACAGGGCCAAACGTGGTTGGTTGGTCGTTTGGTTGGTGGTTGGCGAAGGCGGAGAGAGCCAGCAGCCGGCAGTATATTTATTTGCTGGTTATTTAACTTATTATTAGCTCCTCCTGTCTTATCTACTCTGTCCACAACATTATTAAGAAAACTGGACTCCTCCTCCTCCTCCTTCTTCTTCTTCTTCTCTATAGTTTTCTTTTGTGCTGATATACGCAGGATATCAGGATATGGACTGAGATATGATGGATACGGATGATGTAAGGTCTCCTTTATGACGAGGATGTAACGTTCTAACCTACCTCTGCGATGAACTAGACTTCACTGCTGCCTGCCTTCCTGGGCGTGTGATACCGGATCGGAGTGGAATATGTCTCGTATATTTAGGGATTGCCTTGCCATCAATGGCCCCCATAGAGAGATTCCTACCTGCCTACCTGCCTGCCTGCCCGCCGGGCCACCGGCCAGATTACACCAGTTCACGATTGATATACCACATATAGGGCTTGTATGCTACAAATTCATACACAGCTCATGCAGACGATACCAGCTACAATCGATGTGTGCTGTAGGAGATTGCAGTATACAATTTCTATCCCCTGGGCTTAAATAACGGTTGCACGCTACGGTCGATAGATATCGAGAGAGATTTAAATGGAACAGTAGCTTTTAGAGGTTCTTTTCCAACAATATAATAATGATATATAGAATATAGGAAGATGGGTTAATTTATCACCTGAAAAGAAGTGCTGTTTTTTTGCACAGTTACTTTTTACCAACCATATCATAACAAATAGATATATATGAATACTGAAATGCATAGATTAAAACAACAACATACCGGGGGAAATGTTTATCATCTCCAATACTCTATGATACTCCTGAGTTCAATAATAATTGATAGGGCGTGTTGCGTCTTCAGATGTCAAGATGGATCACCAGAAGGGCGCGTTGAGGTGGGCCAATCCCGGCTGTTGATTGGGCTGGGCGGCTCCGATATCGGTCTCTACCGCCAGATATACGTCTGCGTCAACGCACCTTTTCAAGGCTCCATTCCTCCATCTTCCTTGATTATCACATCTTTTCTTGAGAATCACATAACTATTTCCTGCGTCGTTAATGTTGCGCTACTTCGAGATTCCGCCAGACAGAACTTCCTTCCAACTATGTTCAGGCACACGAAGCAGACTGAGCCTATAAGATACTCGCCTCGACTCGACTACCATACCTCATTTTCTCCTCGTAGCCGCCCGGGGGCCTACCCCAGTATGGTATTTGGACATCTCCATGGCCCTTTGGGGTGAGAATATGTGCAGTATCTTGAACAGCTAAAAGTCATGGTCGGGCCTGTCTCTTGTTCCCGGCTTGTCAACCATCTCCATTCACCACGTTCCTAGGACACCTCCGTTGAGGTGCCAGTCGATGACTACGCCGCCGCCATTGAATAACAACGTGGACACAGGACTCGCCTGAACTGTTCCGAATCACACTTCCTCTCCCGTTAGATTATAGAGGACGGACCGTTCCAACCTACAGCAGATGTTGGAGGAGATACACGCTGACTACGCGCAGTTAGATCAGTCATGCCTAACATTCGACTTATCCACAGAGCGATCGAGAAAAGACGGGCTTGCAGGCGTGCCTGTTTCCAAACCCCCCTGTACACGCCTCCCCTTAGAAGATAAGATACCTCCCACCCTTCGAGCAACAAATTGCAAGATACAGTGACGACGCCGAAATGGTCTGGAATCCACACTATACTCGAGAGGGCACTGGTTAGGAGCTTTGTTAGGGCTGTGGTTATGAGGGGAAAGAAGCTGGCTGGCGTTTCTGCGTGGAGCATGGCGCTAAAATGCCTAGGTGCCGCTGATGATGGGGTACCTAGAGGTAAACTAGAGGTAAACACGTTCTCGATCATTGTTCGGATAAGCAGGCTGTGGAACGATATAGTAACTGCTTTGGTCGAATTCGCGAAATCGAGTGTTGCTTGCCACTTTGATCGACTCATTACTAAGTTTCCGCTCTGGCACAGAGCTGCCTATAGACATGAGAGGAAATCCTGCTTGACGGAGGATTTTTATTTTTATTTTTATTATATTTAGACAACCCACATGTCTAAACTTGCCAGGAGAAAGATTTCAGCAAAGCAATTGCAGGGTCGCGCTATAAGCTTGAAATTTCGTGAAAACCAAGTTGGGCTTGCGTTGCCGCCAAAAATGAAGGTGCAAAAAAAAAAAAAAAAAAAAAAAAAAAAAAAAAAAAAAAATCCAAACTAATGGCGAGGCACAGTCCAAGTGCTCTGCTTTATTCTCGACAGGAAAGGGCCCCAGCCCAGCCAAGGTTCATATCATGTGTCATCTGAGGGATGGATGGATAGGGAGATTACATAACGTCTGCAGGGTCGTCTATCCCGAGAAACTAACCGAAACCGCTAGCACCGTGTTCCCGGTAATGGGTTGCAGCAGTAGCAGCAAGCGCCTCACTTCAAGAATAATTGATGGGCTCAGGATTCGGCCGAAAGCGAGGGAGCTAGGCTGACCAATGACACAGCTACGATGTACTTGGATGATGAGTTAACGACTGAATACGGGGTACAGGCATGGAGAGTCAATCGGTCTGCTTCAAGGGGAATTATTATTATTATTATTATTGGCCTCGAGCAGGATTGTCTGCTTCCCAAGTTCACCATCGCACCGGGGGCTGAATCCTATATTTATGCCATGCTGTCTGATCACGCAGGAGAGCTGTTGAGCATGGCCACCCCTGTCTATTACTTTCACGTGTAACCCGTCAGAGTGAGACTGAAAATGTTGACCCGGGTTGACTGAAGAGTCTGATTGGTAATGAAAAGATCTTGCTCTGGTCAAGATACATTCGTATATCAGGTTTCTAGCTTTTATTTTTTATTTTTTATATTTTTTCCCCCTTTTATCGGCTAATTTTCAGTGCTTTATGTTCTCCCAAAAAGCTTGGTCTTTTTTGCCGAAGCGATACTGTCCATGTACGCACAGTACTGCACCCAACAATAGGGATACTGGCAGCTCTAACAATCCATAAGGTCTACAATTACTTCACATTGACACATTCATCACACATTATTGGGTGAGATGGAACGCAAGAAATGATTTTTGATTTTATTCCGAAGAATAGTGAGCAAAAAACCCCCAGCTCCGCGAGGACCCCGCGTGTTTTAGACAGTTCCCATCTGGTTGGTCGGTTCCGCTCAATTCGAGAAATTTGAAGCCTGAGCATCACAGGTAATTTCATTTTTTTCAAAATTTTTTTTTTTTTTCATAATTTCTTTTTCACGGGGGCTTGTTGAATCATTGATCGATCAATTATTGGGGTTTCAGCTTTTACAAGGTAAACATAAGCTTTTGGCTCTCTGCATGAGATCTGTCATTCTCTCCTTCAATTCTTTCTCGCTAGATATCTCTTCTTTCAACCCAGCTCCTCCCTCCGGTTCCTCAACTGAAGGAAGGGAAAAAAACGTCAACGCATGACACGTTTCCTCTCGCGCTGCTTCCGGGAAAGTGGGTGGGCCGCAGAAAAAAAAATTTAGCAAATTGGCTCTAGTATTTAATGCGTGTGGACACGTGTGAGAGGTCGCAGCTAAAGCCCGCTAACAGATTAAGCGTCTCTTGGCGACGATGCTCTCGCCACATCTCCGCTCCGGGGTTGGAGGGGGGGGCTTGAAGGAGGGTTGGGGATATGCTAAACCTCTTTAGGGAGGTCCTTAGGGCTTGGCTTGGAGCACGCGATGGGACCAAGGCCGGGAATACCCATGCGGGGGAAGATGGGGACCGGAGAACCAGACACAACGATGATGATGATGCTGCTGGTGATAGGTGACGATGGTGGCTGATGATGACAGAATTGGGCTCGCGTGCTTGGCCTCTTGCCCTCTTCATTTCACAAAGAAGAGGTTTGTTCCGAGCTCCTGCTACCTATGAACGGTTAGCAGTAAAAGCAACCGGACTGGGGAATTTTCTGGAGAATAACCAGACCAGGATTATTATTAACCCATGTGGATTCGAGTTGCAGGAATGTCTCTTCTGCGAATGAGATGAGCTGCGTGCGACGTTAGCCGCTCCTCTGAACGGTCTTGAAATGGGGACTTGGTCCTCCACCTTGGTGATTGATCAACCAATTACGGATGACACAGAGAAAGGCTTCGAATTTCCCTATCCGGGGTACGCTGGGAATCATCTGGAAATCTGACAGCCTTGACCACTACACTCCCAGGAGAAGAGGTGAGAGAGGGGCCCGGGGGGCCACCACCACACTGTTGCGTTGCTGTGAGTTACGGGTAGCAGGAGTAGTAAGAGTGAGAGTGAAAGTGAGAGGTGAGAGTGAGAGGTGAGAGGTGAGAGCAAGGGTACCGCCGGCAAGCCTGAGAGTACTCTGTACATGCCCTGTAGAAAGGCGCCAAGTTGACCCCAGCATATCAATACATCCCCGCGCCAACAGCTATCTCTCTCTCCGTGTCTCTGTATCTCTCTTTCTTCGCAATGTGCTTTGCTGACGGAGGCAAAGTCAAAAAATACTCCGAGGCCCTCGGGGTATAAACGACTGAGCGAGAACTGTCGAACTTCGACCACTAGAACCGCATGGCACGCCTTCCCCCCCCGCCTCTCTCCTCTCCTCTCCTCTTGGGATCTCGCTTGGGAATGGAATTCGATCGCGAGCAAAACAACACACTAGATCGCGAAGAACTGGCAGCACGCAACAAATGGCCAATCCCCGCTCGCGAGTCGTTATACGAACACACTTTCCGCCTGTGACAGGTCAGACCGCAGTTCCACGGTCGTAAACGGACAAGCTCGGGGCTAGCAATTCCCATTAGTTAGGACTGGGGCCTTGCAAGCATATTGGTTAGCCCTAGGTTAGACTCAGGTTAGCCTCACGTTAGGGCGCCCACACTAGCGCGACCCACCGAACGCAGCAACTAAGCACTGTAAGCAGTCGACCGGGGTGACGGCGGTGATGGCGGTGATGGCGGTGCTGGTGAAAAGTCCCGTTCCGCTGTGGTGCGGGGTCCAGCAGCGGGGATGGGATTCGCGCTGCTGCTGGGCTTGGCGCGAGTCGGCATTGTAACCCTGGGGCTTGGCGCAGAAAAAACTTCCCCAAAACTTCATCCGGGAGATCGTTCTTTTTTTGCAAACCTCCGCCTCCACTGCCACCACCACTGCCACCACCGCCGCTGGGTTAACGAACCAACAACGGTCGGCAATCCAACCTATTTTTTGTCCCTCGCCAAACAAGCTGCTGTCAACCGATCCTGCCAGGCCGCACTACTATATAACCGTGGTCTAATCCATCCATTCCAAGTCTCACGCCGCCTAAACCCAAACCCCCCCCCCCCCTGCTCTTCTTCTCCCCCCCCTCCCCTGTCCCGTCCTCTTCTTCCCTCCTCTCCCCGGTTCGCCCCTGTCCTTCAGCTCATCCTTGGCCGTCTGATTACCTTGCTGTGCTTTCTTCTTCCTCCTCTTTCCGGCTATTTCCCTGTTCTTCCTCTCTTCCTCATAAGCCTGGAGCTGCCCTGTTTTTCCCGTCCCTCTTCCTCCTCCTCCATGCAAGCAAGGAATCTTTCGCTCTCCGTCCTACTGCATCGATCCTAATAGCTCGTGGTCCGGCACGTTTGTTTTTGTGATCGCCCATCATGAGTGTCTTCAAAAAGGTTCTCAATATCCTCGCCCCCGACGCGAAAAAGGCGACAGACGGCCGTGATCAATGGCCGAATCGGCTTTCCTTCGTGCTGGCCGCCATGGGCGGCGCCGTTGGTCTCGGAAACATCCTTCGGTATCCCTCTGTTGTCTTTGAGAACAACGGCCTGCAGTGGTTCATCCCCTACCTAATCTCCCTCATCTTCCTGGCAATTCCGCTGCTCATTCTGGAAATCTCTATCGGTCAAGCTGCCCGCGGTGGAGGTGTCATCGCCTTCAACACGGTCAGCAAGCGCGCAAGAGGAGTCGGTATCGGCACCATCTTAACAGGCTACATGGTTGCGACCTACTACGTTGCCATTCTCAGCTGGGTCATGATTTACTTCCGCCACTCCTTCTACACCCCACAGGCTTGGGCCGGTAGAGGAGAGGAATTCTATATGCAGGATGTCATCGCGAATGTCGAACCCATCCCCGGCACCTTCAGTGAAGATGGCAAATCCGTAGCCACATATGCTAGCTACCCAGGCACCGCCCTCGTTGGAGAGACTGTCGGCTGGGCAGCCTTCGTCTGGTTTGTTGTATTCCTCTGCATGTTCAAGGGAGTCGGCCTGTCAGGCCGGGTTGTGTATGTGACTATGGGTCTGCCGATTGTCATGATTTTTGTCCTCCTTGGCCGTGGCGTGTCGCTTCCCAACGCTGTGGAGGGCGTGAAGATGTACGTGGGTCACTGGGACAGTTCTAAGCTGGCTTCGGGTCAAATCTGGCAGGCAGCTGCAGGTCAGATCTTCTTCTCCACCGGCGTTGGTTTCGGTTACTTCACCGCATTCGCATCCTACAACCCAACCTTTGCGAATGCAGTCCAGGACTCCATCATTATCGCCTGTTGCAACTCTCTCTATGAGGTTATCGGCGCATTCTCCGTCTTTGGCATCGTCGGGTACCTCGGTTTGAAGCCTGAAGCGGGTGACAAGCTCGGAACATTTACTGTTGGCTTCCTGACATACCCACTGGCCATTACAGAACTGCCTGCGTCTGCCTTCTGGGCGGTTGTGTTTTTCTTCACCATCATGCTCGTCGGTCTCAGCTCTGCCTACGCCCTCGTCGAGTCGGTGGTCACGCTCATCGTTGACACAGACTGGGGCAAAAAGGTCCCACGTACCGTCGTGTGCACGGTCGTTATTATAGTATCGTTCCTTCTATCACTCATGTACTGCTCCCAATTCGGATATTATCTTCTCGATGCCGTCGACACGTGGCTTAACAACTTCTCTCTCCTCTTCATGGCGTTTTCTGAGTGCATTGCTATCACCACCTTATACCGCTACAAGGAGGTCGTCGGCCAGGTCGGAGGAATTCCATACCTCATCTACAATGTTGGCTACGTTTCCGCCATGATTCTCGGCATCGGAGTAGGCCATGCGACCACGCCTTGGGCCGGTGCTGTTATGGGCTTTGGCCTCTTTTTCTTCTGCGCAGCCCTTTCTATCTTACTTGCCAAGAACCCTGACACTCGTGCTCCTCGTTTCTGGGCCAATAGTCCAATGTTGGAACGTTTCTGGTGGATCGCCTTCTACTCGGTAAGCAAAATCTATCCCTTCACATGCTCCCCCCCTTTCTTTCCTATCTGTGTTCCACAACGCCTCGATTTCCAATCTCGCCTCCCTTTTGACATCAGGCACTAACCATCAACACTGTAGGGCAACCAACTCACCCGCGATCTCAACGTCGTCGTCGCAACTGGCAAAAACTGGAGAATCCCCGTCTACTGGGGCCCCGTGGTCAAATACATCTCCGCCCCCATCCTCGCCATCATCGTCGGTTTTGCCTATCCCCTTTTCAACTCGAAGCGCAACGACCCGCTCCATATTTTTGCCTTTGCCGCCGCAAACGTTGTCATGGTTCTCGTCGTCCTTGGTCTGGTCATCCCACGGTCGCTGAGTCTCCTACTACCCGCCGAGCGCCTTAACAAGGTCGAGCACTACGCTCCTGGCGTGACACTGGCACCTGTTGAGGTCAACACGGGTGCCATCGAGGAGACCTTCGAGGAAGCCGAGGAGATGAAGCAGAAGCACTGAGATCCCGTTTCCCCTCTCCACCCTCTCTCCTTTCCCTTCATCCCTCTACGCGCTCTTGAGTGTGTTTTTTCCATCATGCATTCACAGGGCTTATTTTTTAATCTATCTATTTTCCATTTGTTATACACATTCCCTCTTTTATGACCCTTCTCAGGCTCCAAAAACCGAAAGCAATAAAAACAAAAAATACAATAAAGAAACACTAACTAAATCAAGAAGAAACTCAAAGCCTCTCGATCTAACTAGCTAGAGCTCCTCAAATCTTTGTCAGTTAAAACAATCGCTCTCCTTGCTTTTCAACAGCATATACCAGGCGAGGCTGCTTATTGGTGCCTGCTCCACTGGGCTGATCTTATCCGAGATTACCCATATTGATCGGATAGTTAGTTATACATACATTAGGTACATACACACGTACTGCGTACATACAAATACTACAAATACATAATAATAATAGGGCATTCTAGAAAGAATTTTAGCTTTTTCCCCCATACTTTCCACCTTCCTGTTTGCCTCTAGCGCTCCTACTAAAACCAAGCAAAAAACGTGTTCAGTGTAAATTAAGTTTATAGGCACGTAATATCATTGGCCACTTAAATTTACAAAATTAACTTGAAAAAAAAAAGCTATTTTAGAATAAAAAAAAAATTAAAATATACTTTTCCAAGGAAATACGAGCATAATTATTAACTACCCTACCCTACCCTCCTCACATGAACCAACCACCCCCACCACCCTGTTTGCGGGCGGGTATGATGCGGTGTGTTTTGCTGTCGCTTTGTGTGCGCCCTATTTTAAGCTTTGCTGGCGTGAAACAAAACCCAGCATCCCCTTATGGATGAAAGAGCAAGTTCCAAGGTTGGCGATAGCTCTTAACTCTAACGCTTGTCTCTCTCTCTCTTATATTATTAGAAGTTAGCGAGCGAGCTTGCCCTGGCGCCTGCAACAGCCGGGGATGAGACCCGGGAAGGGGGGGGGGAGATGAACTAATGAACTACGGATGCTACTCTCCTGAGGATGTGAAGTTAACACAAGGTTTTGAATTAATTGTGCGGTTTTGAGAACGACAAAGGGAAGGAAAAAAAAAAAAAAAAACCCGTATTTTCGGCTGTTGCTGAGATCTGGGGAAGGGAAGGGGGTTGTGGCTGTGGTTTTGTTGCTATTATTAACAACCCATGGTAAGTTAGTTATGATGTATGGTAGGTATCGTGCTGGGAGATGAAACCTCGGCTTATCTTTTTATTTTTCTTTTAACTCCGTAGTTACTTCTCTTTCCTTTTATTATATGGGTTGAGATTTCTCAAATACCTCTTTTTACGCGGTTTTAATTATTTGAATTTTTTGTTGGTAATCAAATGCTTCTAATAAAATTCCAAAATTGTAATCCGTAGATTATTATTGTATAGATTAATAAGTTTCCTCCTTATTCTATTCTTTAACTAGCTTTGTGGCACTCACCAGAGTTGAAACAAGGTGCTTAGAGATATATCAACATGTTTGGATGGAACGGTTTCAAACATTCTTGGCCAAGTATCCCGCCCGAACTGAGCTGAGGATTTTCCCCATCAATTCATCTTCATGATTATTGAAATATATATATATTTCCCCTTCACTTCTTTTCTAAGTTTGAATGATGGCCAGGTCATTTGCCCTGCAGAATCACTGGCAGGGGAGGAGGGAGGGTTAGTACATACTCCGTATATCCCGCAGAGTGCAGCAGAAGGGGCGGGGTGGAGCCAAAGCCTTTCCAATTTCCAAACGCTTCAGAGTTAACTTACTCCGTACATACGTGAAGCTTTTGTATCGGGAATAACTAATTCCACCTCGGGATTAACTTGCTGTTGGCGTTGGCTAATGGCCGGTGGCTGGCGCAGGCAGGGGCCGTTGATTAGCGTCTAAACCGACTCAGCCCTATATACTGTACATGATACGTCTCCCGAATCTTTATGGAGGCTTGGAATCACTTTTACCACCCGGATCACTGGCAATTGCAAGGTGGTTGGTTCCATGCTTCTGAAGAATAGCCGGGCCATTGACCCTTCATGGGCCAATTAATCTGTAGACAAATTTGTTCGAGGTGAAAGGCGCCTTCTGTGGAGACATGGATCAAATGAATGTGTGATGTAGACAGACAACTATATTTTTTGAAAGAGGGGCTCCTTTCTGATAAAAGGAAAGAATCAGTGCTGAGACGCTATGTGATTAACTAGTTAGTCTTTGTGAAAAAGAATTAAAGAATATTAGAACAAACTGAGGACTTTGAACTTATCGCTGCGTGGCTGGCTGCTCGTATCTGTAGGATTCTCGTCGGCGTTAACCTGCACGTTCTGCACGTCTGCCACCTGTTGAAGTCCCTGTTAGATTCCCAGTATAGTCGCTTTTAGCATTGGCCAGTCAACCAAAAATATTACCCTATAAACTATCAGAGGTCAGCTACGCCGGGTCCTTTGAGACTTGTGGTCTGTATATATAGTTAAACTCTCATATATGGCACGGGCACTACGCTGTAAGTTGCAATCTATATCATGCAGGGTCAGCAAGAGAACCTCAAGCTGGAACCAGGGGAGAGAGAGAGGAGCTGGGGAGAGGGGGGGCTGGCGGAAAGAAGCTCAGTGGGGAGCCTCGATATCATGTCTATTCATGTACTTCGTACGAAAACCCCGTAAACCAAATCGAGCCAAGGATCGGGCTGACGTTCAGTAGATCTGTACCGCCACAACCAATTTAGGATGACAAGTTCTCCGTTTTTTCCCTTCCTTGGGTGTTGTTGGCATCTAGCTTCCCATAATGGGTGTGGTGGTACATGTACATGTGCAGTACAAACGCCCGATGTCCCCTGGGCGTGCATGTCACCGGCATGTCACCTTGCAATTTTCATGCATTATTCAGTAAAAATCAAATATCGAGCTATCGCTAAGAATAAATTAGCAAAGGTGGCTCTATCGAAATAAGGGTTGTCTGCAGGCCGCTCAGAATGGGTGACGAAGTACGCATTGCACAGGGAGCTAGATATGTTCACAAGCAGATGTTGGGAAATCCGTCAATTTGATAGGCCACACCAGCTGCATGGTGGCTGTCTCTTCCAATGAATATGCCTGTCTACCCCCTCATTTCATCAGAGATCTTTCAAAAATTAGGCCCGTCAGTGGGCACACAAAAGGAATAGCATTGCCCCGCGTCAACTTACAGGCCGAGAAACAGAACATCCATTGCGAGAGTAGGCCCGCAAAGTCACCAGGCCGTGTGCAAGCAGCATATGGTTTTGGATTTTCATCTAACAAACACACACACATATATATATATATATGTATATATATTTAAATTGTTTTTGAACCTATCAGGTTGAGATGTCTCTCCAAAGACGTACTTCATCTTACCGACCACTGCGTACGCTCCAGATGATCTCATAAGGCTTGGGCAAGTTATCGTGAACCCTAGGATTCCTTACCGGCGTCTTGCCGAACCGCTCCCGCTCGAAGGAAAGCTTATTCCTCGAAAAGCTGACGCTGTCGAGTGAAGCGCCTTCAAAGTTGACAACGAACGCGGGCATTTTCGCACATTTTCGCGGGCCGAAGCATCGTCCAATAAGTCCCAGATCGAGAAGTACAACTAGGAAGGCGCCTTCTTAGAGACGCAATTTATTGAGCTGGATGAGGATCCAGAGTACGTGTTTAAAACTGCGATAGAGGTTCCGATGGTGTTGTAGTGGTTGGAGAAGAAATGGCCGAACATCTCTGGGAGGATGTTGGAAAGATTACGGGGATAAAGACGGCTACTAAACCCGGAAAGGCCACCTACGATGGAGTAGATAAGAGGGACGCTGCGGCAAAGCTCAAGGTCTCGGCTCCTCTCCACCCTGGAGGAGGAGTCCCGGTGAAACTCGGGGCTGAGGGGGGGGGGTATCACAACTCAGGGGACATCTACCTGGAGGGAACTCCGCAGGATAACTTCGTGTTCGCGTATCAATTGCGCAAAATCCACATCGACTGGAGAAAGAAGACTCGTTTAGGAGACCTCGTCGGAGGTGCAGACTTGCATGGAGAGGGGCCATCGATTCGGATTCGTGATATAGCCTGTGTCAACAAAATCGCGAGTAGGTCACTGATTACGAAATAAACAGTGCGACATATGATACCGACGATTTTGGGGCCTCATTACCAAGAAGGGATGTTAAGGTAACTGGCGTCGATGAATGTGACGGGCATCAGTGCCTGATGGTCCAGGCAACCATAGGTTATGAATGTTGGGAATTTCTTTTTGAATGGTGCAGCACTGGTTTACAGGTTGACAGCCTCTCTTATTTTGAGTGCGAAGTAGTGTGCCAAACCGTGATTGTCATATTTCTCTTTCAACCTATCTGCTTCTAGGCTGTGGTTGTCGCTTCCAATGTCGGGCTTCAAATAATTGTATTTGTGATCTTCCGAGTTAAGGCTCATGGATTTCAGTATTGCACGTACTGCTCGAATCGTTTTGAGGCAGGGGAGCTTCTCGCCTACATCCATTATAGTAGGATATTCGTAGCAAAATTGAAATATGATCGCCACGATAGCAGCAGCAACCGGGGTTGAAAACGATGATCCGGACAAGCGCGTCCAAGGAGCTTTGGTTGTCGACCTAGCAGAGACAGTAGGCGGTTCTATTTGCAGAGGCCATATGGACTCAATATCGTGTCCTAATGCCCCGAAAGTGTATCGTGTGTCAATCAAAGGAGGACATGACTCGACCTTGTAACCAAGGTGGTCAGTTGCGAAAATTTTGAAGACACGGTCCTCATTAGCTGGATATTGCAATTGCTGATGGTTGCCTAAGTTCCCCACTGCGGCAAGTATTATTATGCTTGTTAGCGGCAAGGTTAATCGCTTCTTGTAAATTGTCGGTCGTTCGGCAGAAACCGAACGACAACGAGATAATGTCCGCCCCCCACTCAACAGCGCGCTCGATAGCCTAAGCAGCATGAAAAGTTAGTCACAGCAGAATCAATATCCGATAACGGGGAGCTCTCACTTTAGCTACTTTTACATCCGCAGATAAATCACTCGCTAGCGAGTCGCGAGTTCACCCAACCCGAACAAGGAGGTCTACGTTCGGCATGAGCTGGAGTATAATTCCAGCAATGAACGTGCCATGTCCATCTTCATCGATTGGAACGGAAGAGGCTTGCTCAGAAAATCGTGAAATTTCACAGAAACCGGATCATCGCCTTTCGGCCCGTAGCTAGAAGATATATAAGGATGAGAAGTATCTATACCCGTGTCGATTATCGCTATTCGAACCGTCTCTACATCCTCGTGTGGTGTTTTCGAAAGTAATAGTTTGTCCCGAATACTTGCTAGCCATTCCATCCGATGAGCGCTTCCCCTGTGAACACAGTTCTGATCAGCGAAGCTCTTGGGAACAATGCTCAAGATTAGGGCAAGTGATGCACTCGTCTTACTCTCTAGGTTCTGATTGCAAAGAAACTCTAGATGCTTCACCATAGAAATGAATAAAAGATGCGCTCGAACAGTCTTTTGATCGCTCTGGTAAACCCGCTGAAGAAGCTAGAAATGTTAGTAAGAAGCATGGCGCTGAAAAGTAGCAAGAGCCGTGACGTAGGGGCGCATTGGGGTTTAAATTACAAGAGGAGTGATTTAAAGCCCGCTCTCTGCGTGAGTGAGCGAGTCGTTTCTTCCTTTGTGAAGGCATCAGTTCTCTTTCAGAGTCTCCGTTGGCGTCTAATTGGATAGAAGGGTGAGCTAAGGGTGTATCGGCACTGGTTCTTTGATCTCGGGCTCCGGAGGGCCTTGTTTCACTGTTAGCAGTAGAGGTCGGAACTGGTGACTCCGATCGATATCGCTTCTTCGTGCTCGGCCCTACCTTCATAGCAAGCTCCAGGTTGCTGACAATTTCCCTGTAAATCAACTTTCGTATCGCAATAGGCCTCTCTTTCTCTGACAAATTTTCGTTTAATACAAGACCAATGTTCCGTTGTGATAGATGTGGTCTTCCCGGTATGAATTTCGAGAAGAATCTTGGCGAACGACACTAGAGCTGGATGGCCAGTCTCAAATTTAAGTAGCTCTTCTGATGGCGGAAGCCCCGAGGAGAAGGCCATGAAGAGAAGCACATCCTGGTTAACGGATCCCGTAGATTGAACGAGATGAGTGTTCTTTGAATCCCACTCTGCGTCGAAAAAGTCGAGAATGCGGTAACCTAGCTAAAGGGCAAAAGTTCGCTTGTTACTCTGTAATATAAGCTTGCTTATTCTATGGCTTCTTGCGAATCAACCGGGCGAGTGATACGCTTGACGATGGGTCGGCACTGAACTCTTCCGAGGGAAGGCCGTTCCAAGTTCCAAAGACATCACCTCCTCTTATAGTTAAGCCTAATAGTTTGGCTCGATTTGAATCGTCTTGTAGTTGGTTACATATATTTTCGGTACAGTCAAACAAGCTACCATCGCTGCAAGGAAATTAGTGCCTAGTGACAAGTTTGGAATTAAGTCGTGGAGCCTACTCTTGTGAATCATAGAGCGCCTCCTGCCAGTGGTGTGAATCTGAGCACCGAGACAGCCCCAACTGAGTTCTCTATCGTCCGGTGGGAGGGTTACACTGGTCTCCTAACCCGAGCATGACTTCGCGGTTGTTGCATTGGAAGCCTTGAAAAAGGGCGTTAAGAACAGCTTGTTGCGCGGCTCCCGCGTTGTTGTATTTTGGTAAAGTATGTACATGTACATCAGGAGGGACGTCCGGTGACAATGTCGAAGTTTTGAGGGTGAGGTCCAAGAGATCATTCGCTTCTGTCAGTCGAATTATGTTGATATGAAGCTCATTAGCATTTGGGGAAGCCTGAATAGTGTTTGATTTATGCCGCTGGCCATGTCAAAATATCTCATGGGTGTTGGATTTCCCAAATATATCTCTTTAGCGCCGACAAGGGTAAATATCCGGATGGATCACGGATGGCATAACTTCAACATATTTGCGGCTTCGCGAGTCAGTCCAACAACTGATAACAATATACCGAAGCCTTCTTTGACCTTTGTAAAACGTTGCGGGCCATGAGGGCGTGTTTTCCTTCCAAGGCGCTTAGCTAAGGCCTGTATCAAGCGAAATTCATCGCACTGGTAAAGGTAAAAGCTAGGCTCCATCGGCAATAGATAGGCCTCTGTTCCTGAAAATTCCTAGTTTTTCACATAGTAATTAATAATAGAAGAGCAGGTACTGAGTTAAAGTATGTTGTGTGGCTATCAATTCGGTGGTTGTGTGTAGTTAACTAACTACTAACCATGCGGCGGCGGCTCGGGCTGGGCCTTATATACATACAGTAACTAGCTACTAGGCACTATATGTATGTACTGTACTGTACTGTACTGTACTGTACAATACATAGTTATACTTACTGTACATTCATGTACATGTACTTGTACTTACTTGTACTAGTTACTTACTTCCCTAGGTTAGATTGATGTCAATTGTCAATCCATTAATATTGGAAGGGCTACAGTGACCATACCTAGCATTCATTTTAGGTTGCTTGGTTATTGTCATGATATAAGTTATATAGTTCTAGAGTAACTTACGGAGTAACTACAGAGTGGTTAACTTACTGTACACGAATCTCTATGTAGGTAAGGTAACATAACTAATAGTAATAATCCGTAACTGTTACAACAAACCATCAACCATCAACATCACATCAACCATTCTCCGCATCCCTAACTTCTTCTCATAGCCTCACAAGACTTCATTCGACTTTTTCAGCTTCTGGAAAGATTGACTCTACTGTCACTTTCTTCGTACACTTAGAGCGAACTCGGGTAGGGAATCCGCCCCATCACATCACCTCACTGACTGATGGCAGCCAGAATTAAAAGTATGTATGCTGCGACTCTTCACTCCAAGATTTCGCCAATCCACGGTTAGAAAACCAAGAAGATTCCTGCACACCGATGATTATCAATAATGGCAATGGATCCAACAAATATCAAGTACCCAATAAATCTAACATGGCAAGAAACAAACGAGCAAGCTCCGTTCTTTCCTCCTCGCGGGGACTTAACCTCTGCTTCCGCCGAACACGCTCAAAGAAGCATGAGGGATTCAACCAAGGCGGACTCGCAGTTTCAGCACATTCAGTCCTACCAATTTCATCAGGATAACTACCCCAGCCCTTCGGAAAAAAGGCAATGCTGACACAATCACATGTGAGTGATGTTCTACTGTTCTTACACCAGAGACTTTAGAGCGCCTAGACCATATGTAGGGACATGGCCACGATTCGATTGGTACCAAGAAGTATTCCACTTGATGTCGTGGGTATGTTTGCTCTGCAAGCCCAAACAGGAGTTCTATATCGATTTACAGCGCCTACTCGCTCATATGAACGATGAGAACTCACAGAGTAGTGTACAAAAGAAGACCGTGAAATTATTTCCCAGCACAGCACGATAAGAGATCCAACACCAAATAAATGCCGCCTATGTCTCTACGAAATTTGGAAAACCGCTCCACCTAGACATCTATATTCCAGGAAGAGTCGGAAGCAGCCGTTGCGAGAGATGGAAGGGCAAGAGTGCCAGAGTCGATTTGGAGATGAGCCACCCCAAACCCCACACCTCCATTGATGAACATTCACTCGACTTTGGTGGAACGGCTGAAAGTTTTGGCAGCGTCGAAGACCCACCACCAGGACCTAAGGCTTCTAAAACTATGTCACTACACGTCGCGGGTCATTTGCAAATGTTAATGTTATTGACCATCCGCCTAGCATAAATTACAGAATGATCAAGAGACCCTAATTGAAGATATCAAGAGCGATAGCATCAATGTTGATATTGACAACAACACCTGTCATGAACAAGATATTGCCTTGTTCTCGGACACCGACGTATCAAAAAAGACAGAGGAACAACCATTGGACGAAGCACGTGCTAGTAACTTATAGACGTTGACAAGAATTCGCAAATCCCAGTTCCAGATACCGAGGAGTTGAATGATTGGAGCCATATCCCCCGCAGTGATTTTCCCCCTGAGAACGACAAGTTTCTACAGGAAGTGGCAAAGGCGGGGGCATAATCAATCAACAACCATCAAGTAAGGTTTACTACTTCATTAGGGAGGGATCTTGGTTTCCTTCCAAGGCTTAGAACTGATGAGAACATCTGCATGCTAAAGGCATGGCATTGCCCTATGGAGGTGTTTGGCTTTGAGTCCTGACTTACTACAAATGACAATCTAATGACTGGGAAGTCCGCAACAGCCCCTCAAAGTCTGTATATGACACGGTCGAAACAACAACCAAATGAACGTCAGTACGGAGACGTGGAACAAATGGCTTTGCATATATTCTAGACGAGGATCACGGAAGTGTCAAAACCCCAGAGCTCGAACACTTCCGACCTCTAAACGAGCCCCAAGCTTTTCGGGGGCCTGTAAAATGGCTTGTAACCAGGTTCAACATAAGTATTATTGTTTCCATGCTCACGTTCATTTGTGTCTCTACACTTTACAGCTGCACTTGCATGTTCCGTAAGGGACCTGCATGGAAACGGTATACCTTTATTCAACTTCTACTGCTTGGCTTTTTTATCGATGTGATGTTGGCTTCTTGCGACATCTCCAAGGCTTCAATGAAGAGTTCTACTACCTCTAGCAGATTTTCTCAAGCGTTGGTCCTTCCTTGTTCCTCAAATGACTTCTATAGAAAACCGTGCTTTGCATAGTGCCACGCATTTCACATGTTGATGCTGGAAACGATTTTTTGAGAAAGGATAAGTGAAATAACTTTGATAGCCAGGGTTTTTTTTTTTTTTTTTTTTCAAGCTCTACATGAAGTTAGAGAGTTTCTAATTATCAACTCTTGTCACGTCTGAACACACTAAACATTGTTCATCACATAGATTTTGATCTCAATTGTCTTCAAGTAACAAAAATAAAGTCACTGGCAAATTACATCTGGTAATAGTTATTTTCCTCCAGTGAGCTGGAAAATGATCTAAGTACTTAAATTCTCAGAATCGCATTGCACTCACTTGTATAACAACTAGCTAACGTTGGGCCTCCAAGTGGGTGTGAACGGGGCTATTCTCCAGAGCCTGAGGCAGACAGCCAGGGAACAAAGTAACCGCTGGATGAGGAAATAAAAAGGAGCAACAGTAAGTTAGTTATAGCTCTACTGCTGCTATGCCCAGGATTCATTCACCCTCTGTTTCAGCGCCTCCCTTGGCGCCCCCTTGACACACCGCACGCCAGTTCGAATGGAGTAAGAATGACTAAATATGCTAAAACTAAGCTTGGGATATTTAAATCCCTCGTTGCCCCTCCCTCCGTGGCTGGCACAGCCAGCGCACTTGCCCCTCTCTTTCCGCTACATACCTGAGGTAGAATCGTTGAAGATTTCACTGTGATCGCCAGTTTACATCATCTGCTCGTAAGAACGTGCATACATTCATACATCACCCAACCACGACCGCCGTTGATATACTTCGACACCCAGGAGTTTTTTTACGAAGAAGGCAACTGACCGATTCACCCACGCACAAACAAACCATGGCGGAGTCTCAGGAGCGTGGTGAGGAGATCCTTCGCGTTTTTGGCGCTGCGTTTGGGGAGCTTCTCACCGCCGACCCAGCAGCGTTTCGAGTCAAATTCCGCAAGATGGCCTCATCAGCTTTTGCCTTCTACCGTGGCTCAGCATGTCTGTTCTATCACGACCTGGAGCAGGAGCAGCATGGCGGACCGTATCTGGACGCGCGCACCAGCCGAGTCTGGATCCACGGCGACTTGCACGCAGAGAACTTCGGCACATACATGGACAGCCAGGGCCGCTTGATTTTCAACGTCAATGACTTTGATGAAGCTTACATCGGCCCTTTCACCTGGGACATCAAGCGCTTCGCCGCCTCCGTTGCCCTCATTGGCTATGCGAAGGCCCTCAGCGATGACCAGATCACAAGTCTCGTCAAGACATATGCTGCCGCGTACCGTGAGCGCATCCAAGTCCTTGCCGCGAGTGGTGCGAGCAGCGCCACCAAGAACGAACGTGCGGATGTGCTGGGTTTCACCCTGGAGACCGCTAAGGGCCCAATGCTTGATGCACTGCGCTCCGCCCGCCTGAATACCCGCTTTGGGCTGCTAAACGGAATGACGGAGATCCGCGACTTCGAACGGCGTTTCCGCGCCGGCGGAGGCGCCATCCAACTGGATGACGCGACGCGAGCAAAGGTCCTCGAGGCCTTCGACCGCTACAAGGAGACGCTCCCCGATTCAAGCGGTACTCGCATCCGCCCCCAGGGCCAGCGGGTCAAAGATATCGTTGGCCGTCGCGGCATTGGCATCGGGTCGGCAGGGCTGCCGTCGTTCAATCTTTTGCTTGAAGGGAATAGCGACGCCCTGGAGAACGACATCGTGATCTACATGAAGCAAGGCCAGATCCCGGCCGTATCGGCACACATCTCCGACCCGGCGATCCGCGGATACTTTAAGCACGAGGGCCACCGGACGGTGATTTCGCAGCGCGCGCTGCAGGCATATGCAGACCCATGGCTCGGCTGGACCGAGCTGGACGGCGTAGGTCAGCTGGTTGCAGAGGTTTCCCCCTACGCGGTTGACCTTGACTGGTCGGATATGGATGAGCCGGATGAGATGGCTGCGATCATCGCCGACTTGGGAAGAGCAACCGCCACGATGCATGCGGCGGCAGATAACGAGAGTGGGCATTCAGAGCTGGTGCCGTTTTCCACAGATGAGGCCATCGACAAGGCTATTGCGGCGGACGAGGAGGGCTTTGAGGATATGCTTGTGAAGTTCGCGCACAAGTACGGCTCGCAGGCTTGGCGTGATCATCAGATCTTCGTGAATCTGTTCCGCAATGGACAGATTCCAGGCCTGTGAGGATGGTTTTAGGAATGTCTATTGAATCATTGAGGGATGCTTTACCGTTGTAGTTCCTTCTCGCCGCAGTCAGATTCATGCAATTCTCGATTTCAAAGAGTTTCTTCATATTTTCCCTGCACAGATGTTTATCTTGTTTGTTAAGAAAGTTAAATAAAACAATATAATCAAGAGGGAAAAGAAAAGAAAGGGGTAGATAAGTTAGATAAATAACATTATGCCTTGATTATAACACGCTCATGCATCCTATTTTTGTTAATTATATAGCTTCATTTCAAATGAAATGCCCGAAAAAATAGCCAACTGCATGTAGTAAGGGGACATTTACTAGCAGTTTCAGACGACAAAAAGTACCTTCGCTGGAAGCGCCGGGTCGAAAGCTTCCAAATCCTCCAGACATTGGATACAGAACCTATCATTGAGGAAGAGACGATCGCCACGCCGGATTGCAAGAACCGCAATCGATAGCCTGGCCAGCCAATTCTTGTGCGTCATCGCCACTGGCGATGTGTCAGGTCGCTCGAGGAATTCATCCCAACTTGTAGTTAATGCAGGAGATTTCCTTTGTCCACAAAGTCTCCCTCCTCCCAGCGTTGCATTTTGGGTGGCAGCAGTCGCCGCTAGAGGAAGGCGAATGTGCACAGCCGGATTCGAAGAAGAGCTTATGATCGAATTGCCCGCAGCCGTTTTTGAGGGAGTCGAGGACACCGAGATCGGCAATCCATCGCCCATTGTCGTTTACTGATACGGCTGATTCGACAACATATGCTTCAGCGTCTCGGTGGCCGCGGCCCAGGTCGATAGGGGGAGACCAGTCCGTGAAAGAGAGGTGGAGTCTTGTTCCCCTGAAGGTATCCTCAAGCTGGCCTTCATAGACGGGATGATCAATGGATCTCCAATTGTCGAGTTCTGGTGTCATGACTTGGAGGACTTGGGGGGGGGGGGGGGAGGGACAAGGAGGAGCAGCCCATGCTTTCTGACATTCTCAATCATACGCCGGATGTTGCTGGCCGCCACCTTGTCGGAAGGATCACAAAGGAGCGGAGCACTGATGTATAAGAAGTTTCCTGACGATAGAGCCATAACATTTTCAAATTTGAATGGCGGAAGGTTGACTGTATCAAAATAAGAAATACATGCAAATTGATATTCCCCTGACGCATGCACACTCTTCCAAAAACACCCATGGTTTAACCCAGTGAGCATCATATAATTTCTGCAAAATAACATTAGGATTGATCGTTGCTCCCTAAGGGTCCCAAGCGATCTGTATACCCCGTTAACTTCCACGACCGCATTTCAACGAAGTAAAATAGTCATCATAATTTTTAGCGCGCTGGTTCTTTTCCACAATTGTCCCTATGACCACCTTTGGCGAGTCAAGTTGGTAATTGATTTTGGCGGGATAAAGCTGTTGCGCAAGCTTTTTGCGGTCCACTCTCCCTCGTTCAAGGATCCGGCTAATGTCATCGAAACGGAGCAAATTAGGTTTCCGGGACCACAATGGGCCGCTTGATGCCTGCTTGTACGCTTCGTAAAGGTTAGAAATAACAAAAAGAGAAGCTGAGTTGGGATCGCCGACGAAATGATGGTAGGTGAGCGTCTTGGGCGCCGAATCATTCCCATTATCGCCTGGAGAAGTATTCCGGCCAACCCGCTGTCTCCTGTTGGCGCTCATGGAGAGCAGCACTAAATCCGTCTGATTGTACTTGTCATTGGTAATCTGACATGTCAAGTAAAGTTATGACTTTGGATTTGTTGGATTGAGATTCCATCATGGTATTAACACGCGAGTCACGGAATATATTCGCTTGTAACCTCTCATCGACCCAGCGATGGTGGGTTTTCTGAGGTACCTGCCCGCATTTTATGGTGAGAGGCAACGCTGTAGCGTAGTGAGGAACAACGGTTTCGGTTTTTACTCTGCCAGGTGAACTACTACAAACGGTTGTTGTTGGGACTTTTTCGGAAGTCTCACAGCTATTTAACTAGCGGTTCACATAGTTTGGTCTTCTCTCCTTCTTCCCGCTCTCCTCCGCCCTCTTCTTCCTCTTCTTCTTGTTGTTGTTGATTGAGAAAACCTTTGAATCGGTACCTAATTATTCCCTCGTCTGCTCGAGCCTCCGGGAAGAAAGCGGGAGCATATTCCCTTAGAATATCAATCCTATCTTCATCGTCCATTAGTAGCGGCAGGAAGACTTCGAACTGTACAAGAGAAAAGAGAGGATTCGGATGCGAATTAGGATCGCATAAAAAACTCGAACCCCTCCGCCGCGCGAGATTGATTAGTTTCAGAAGTACGGCGCGTTCGACGCCCTTTGCTTCTACCAACATACAGGCTGCCGATGCAACGATATCTAGCCATTTCGGGTACCGCTGGGCTTGAACAACCTTATGAAGAGTAATAACCATCCTCACTGCTTCTACGGAATTGCGTCCACCGGCGCCCCACCCTGAAATGATCGTGCCTAGGACGAGGACGTCGAACTCGCCGAACTCGTCCATAGTCACACGCGTTGCAGCTTCACTAAGGGTTACATGAGCTTGTACTGGATCGCCATAATATCTGCGAGATGGCGTTCTGTTAAAATATTGGCACGATGCAAGAATAGACACGGCGGTTGAGGAAAGAACATACTTCATGGGTGCTAATGGCAAGGTCTAGTAGACACCACGTTAGCCTTGCACCGGGGAACTTTCTAGCCCGATAGTAAGAATGACACCTTTGGGGAAAATGTAAACGTGTTGGGAAACGAATTTGTCACCAAAAGCCTTATGTCGGATTAGTAGCCAATGGCGACAAGAGAAGCGGGAGAGCAAGGGGAAAGAGGTAAGAAAGCAGTACAGCAAAGGATATGACTTTGGGCTTTCGATTAATGTAACTTACAGCAATATCAGGATACAAATGCCAACTAGAGAGAGCGAGCAGGAGTCCTCCATCATTGGCATTTTGAGATTCCCCATTTACCAGACGGTCCATTCCCACCAAAGCAGAATCTCCAGGCATCGATTGTGCTTGCATAGGTAGTAGTAGACCTTGCATTGACACAGACGGTTATATTATCGAGAATTAATTTCACTTGTGTTTGCTCAATCTTCTTAGCTTGGTCGGCACGCCGCAACCATACACGCGCTTTATTTTCCCATTCTGCAAGCTGTTCCCGCGACATTTGAACGTGTGACGCCAAAAGATCGCCATACCCGAGTGGTTCGGCGTGGTTCACCGTCCCGAGCGCCCTCTTGCGTTCGGCAACTAACTCTGACCAGATCGAAATTGCTTCTGGCGCAGACCATACTCGGGCGCTGTGACGACCATCGTTTTTTTGTTAACAAAAAGCCAATTTCCAAAGATAGCCGAACATGGCCTACAGCATGCATGCCAACAAATGAACCGATATGGTAGGACTCCCAGACGTGGCGGCCGCCCATATCGGTGTTCCATCCGCTCCAATATAATCCGCGAAAATACCGTCACTTCGCAGGCCTTGCGGGTTAATGTCAGACGAGCCCGCAATCTCGGACACTCGTTTCCCATATTCCTCCTCCAACTTCGGGATCGAAGGAACAACTTGTGCAAATGGAGCACCAAAGTTTCCTCGCGGTGATATTCGTAGGCCCAATCTCGGCGGATTCGCGACAATGGCGGGACAGGAGTTTCCAGACCAAGAAATTCCTTTGGAGCCTCCCTTTTTTTGGAGATGTTAGCGTTGGAGAAAAAAACGAGGAAGAGCAAATTGAGTAAACATGAGCAAGACATGGGGTTTTAACTACTTAAACCAGACTGAAAGCAAAATTCAGGTTCGCGAAAGCTAGAGTGGTCTCAACGGTTGGAGCTGTGAGTGACGGTACGAAACGACTTATCAAAACCATCTTGGTAAACCAGAAACTCAGGGAAAATATTTGATGTTGAGCTGAGATTTTGAGATCATAATATGTAAATGCTTGCAGCCCGCTTGATTCCTCGCCATTAGTCCCACCTTACACATTTCGTCGCAAGCATGGAATGTTAGGGTCAATGAAACACAGACGGCTTATTCTACCGCTCAATATAATTTTTTGCCGAAGTTGCAGGCCAAAGGATCCAGTTATCTAGCATCATATTTTCGTCCTCAAAATTAAGTGCTTGCTGCGATTGATTGTTCGGCGAATTAAATCAGCTCCCCTTGTGAAACTACATGCAGAAATGGACAGGCAAAATGTAGTCATCTGAGGCGGGGTAGCTCATGGCAGTTGATATCTCAATTTGCAAACCGGTGCAACCGAAAGCCGGAGGATAAGGTCATCAAGTGTGTGGCTCCCACGATAAATATTCATAGCATCATATCTTCATAGCTCCCAAACCCTCCTTGAACCCACTCAGCGGTTCCACTTCGCATAGGCCCACCGCACCCGCTCCAAGATCCGCAATTGCCGCGCAACACCAACACGCACATTCAAGAGCTCATGAATATCCTCTCTAAACTCATGATATGTAGCCCCGGGCAGAAGATTCTGGGCTCTTTGCGTGAGGATATCGGTTTCGCAGATCAATAGGCCGTGGTCCTTGTAGGAGAGGATGCCATCGTGGGTTGTGCAAGAGGAGGTCAGGACGCGATCGACGGCACTGGTTGTGGAGTACATCAGTGAGTTTTTTTTGATGCATATGTATGTTTGGGGAATGGCTAGAATGTGGTGGATGGAACATACCTGAGTGCGCGGGTCATTTCTTCTTGTTTCTTCCCCCGTCGGAGGCCTGCCCTGTTTCCGAATGCTCCACTTACCCATCGGAGTGCGGCGTAGGAGACGAGGATTCCCGGTGTAAGGCCGACAAACCTGGGGAAAAAATGAGTGAGCGAGTCTTCTAGGTGCAAATGAAGGCGAAGAATGGAGAGAAGTAGTTACCCAAAAACCAATTCCTGGCTCTTCAACAGCGCGTCAATGCCACCGATTGCAATCTCCACGTCCACCTTGGTTTTCTGAATCTGTATCAGCAGCGCACGAATCAAATCTCCCCGCACTGTTCCAACGAACGGTTTTCGTAGATCTCGCTCGTATGCTTTTAGGACGGGAGTTAGGTCCCCCTCTTTAACTTTGGAGCGGAGCAGATCGATATCTGACTGAGTCCATGATTTATGATCCGAGACATCCTTGGCGAAGTCGACGACCATCCTTTCGAGGCTGGCTCGATCCGCTTCCAGACTGCCTTTGCTCATTATGGCGACTTCGCTCGTCTCGTCGTGCCGTATTGTCCCGATGAGTCTCCTTAAGGGGTCTATGACCCAATTCGCCCAGAAATCAACCATTGTAGAACCAAGTTCGGAGATCCAGGTCCATATTTCGGCGCGTCTATTTGTTAATGTATTTAGGATTGTTCCGAGGGAAAAACACAGGGCCGACGCAGGTATCCAGTAGCGAATGATCTTAGAGGGGTAACCGTATTTTTTTATTAGAGCCTCAGTAGATGTCCGTTGGCTGGGCAAAGATTCCTCTAGAACATGTATTAGTTGTTGGAAAATGTGCGATGGATGTTCTACTGCCGGGACCCGATGCTCAACACCCGCAAACACAGTGTCTTCAAACACGGCAACCTTGCCATCACCTCCGCCGACGTTTTCCAGGACGACACGCAGAAGAACGACAGTCCGTCGAACAACATCTTTCCAATCCCCAAGATTGTCCACATAGCCATTACTAGCGTACCCGGCTTCTTCTTCATCCTCCATCTCAAAGATCAGGCCTTCCTCCACAAGCAGTCCAATAGCACATGCATTAATCTCCCGAATATTCTTCAAATGCTTCCGCTTCGATCGAACCTGCGAGCGTGACAACGCAAACGGCGACAAAATCCTCATCATCTGCGCCTGCACCGGGGACCGCTCCTTGATACTCTGATGGACAAGGTTATAGAAATTGCTCCAGCGGCCGGACAATGACCCAGATGAAACGCCCAGGTCCTTATCTAGCGCCTGCAACCGACGCCGCCGGAACGTGTGGAAGACATCCTGCGCCTGATGCCAGAGCCTAACCGGTAGCATCTGCATGGTATATAGGCCAGTGTAGAAATGGGAGCTCAGGACTTCATCCCAGTACCAAATGCCATCATTTAGCGGCATGCTATCTTGTAGCAGCGCGCGCATTACCATCCCCAGCGTCTGCACGGTGGCCTTTGCGGCGATGATCCATTGGAGATCTGTAATGTAGCCATCTTCTAGCCCTGCAGCAGTGGTTTGAAGGGAGGGCGCTGCTGATCGGTGCAAAAGCTGCAGGAGATGGGAGCGAGGCAGGAGGGGCCGTGACGGGGAGCCCGTGGAGAGTGCTCTTGCAATTGCAGTCAGCGCAGTTATGGTCTGCTGGGTTGTTGCTAAAGTTTCATCGTGCACGTCCGATGGCTTTTCGGCGGCGGCAGCAGTTGACTTGTGGGCGGATTCGGAGATGTGCAATTGGATCCTGTCGATCTGTGCATCTAGCCGTCGAACTTGCCTGGGATTTAAGTCGGAATTAGAACGAACGACAAGCGGAGCAACGGCGGTAGTGTAGTATAGTGTGGTATATGGTAGGGTAACCTTCCAATCCCGCTTTCTATAGAGGGGGGGAGCGGAGGATAAACTACGTCAGCGGGGAGGAAGGGCTTACTCAGATATTATTGACATGTTCGTGCTTGACCAGGGCGCTATTCTATTTGAACTTCATCTGGCTAGGAGTACAGCAACATCGGGGTGCCATTTAATAATAAAGTAGAGTAAACAATGAGTTTTTTGCCCGAACACATAAGCATATAACTAAAGGTTGTTTTCTAGGAGATTGATAGAGAGAGAGAGCAAAAAAAAAGAAGGAAGAGGTTGGGTGGTTGATGCAAACAGGGCAAACTAGCTACATTGGGTAGGAAGCTCCAATCACCACGATAGGAAACGCCTTTGCCGGAGATGGATATAATAATAATATACGTATGTTCTGGCGGTATCTGTCTGAGGGGAGGGGATAATTAATTGGACCGATTCTTGGTTCCTGGAAATATCTGAACAACATGTCATAGTTACTTAAAAATCTCACACGGATTGAGACCATAAACCCGCTCCGTCCCGGGGGTAAGATCGCGGGCATCGCCCGTGGCCTGATTGCAAGGTGATCCATCCTCCAGTCTGGTAGCGTGTGTGTGTAACTATGTATATATAGCTTTCTCTGTAATATATGTATGTATATATGTACTCCGTATGTATTGTATATATAAATTCGGAACTGGTTCGGATGCAATCATCAGACCATCAGACCAGACGGTGCAGAGGATCCGCTAGTCTACTTCCGGTTAGTCAGAGGCGGGTCCCGGTCCAGGAAATCCCGTGCCGAACTGGTAATTACGGGGAATTACCGTCACAGGGTGGTCAATATCGCATTCTCATTGGTTAACTCCGGTAAAATAGCTCCCAAGCGCGGTTTGCTTACGGGGCGATTCAGGCTTGGCAAGTGTTAGTCAGCAATCCCTCCACCCCCGTATCCTTTTTCTTTTATCTCCCATTATTTCTTCATCTTCTTCACGACTTCAACAACAACGAATTGCTGCGGACACGACAATCACGCTGCTGGGCATATAATAATAGGAAACATCCCTTCTTCCCTAGGATATTTTTGTGTCTAGCAAACACCATTTCTAATAGATACTGGTCACGACTTCAAAATGTGAGTGTTTTCATTCCTTCCATCGATTGCGCTGCTCTGGAAGCCCCCCTGGCTAGCCAAATATCCTAATATCTTTGCCTCGTTTTCACAGGAATTCCACACTCCTTTCTCCTCCCCAGGAGACCTACTGGGGCCAATTCGAGGAAATCTCAAAGTACAATGTCCACCTTAATTTCGCAGAGCGAATGTGGGCTGCCTGGTATGCCTTCATGCAAAACGATGTCCTCGCCACGGGCATCATGTCCTTTGCCATGCACGAGATTGTCTACTTTGGACGCGCCCTCCCCTATATCATCATGGACCAAATACCCTACTTCCACAAATATAAGATCCAAAGGGTATGTTGAAAACCAAGCACGCACGTCTATGTTCCCTCCCGTATACTATTGCTTTTTGCGCTAACATTGATAATTTCACACCCGTCAGGACAAAATGCCCACTCTGAAGGAACAATGGGATTGCGCCAAACTCGTCCTCCTCAGTCATTTCACCGTTGAACTCCCACAAATCTGGTATGTTCTTCAAACCAATTCAAATAAAACAAATTATATATGTCTCTCTCTCTTTTTTTTTTACTTACACTCACCCTGTAGGTTATTCCACCCCATGGCTCAATACTTCGGTCTCGAAACCAGCGTCCCCTTCCCCTCCCCGTGGACCATGGCCTACCAAATCGCAATCTTCTTCGTTCTTGAAGATGCCTGGCACTACTGGTCGCACCGCGCCCTGCACTGGGGCCCTCTGTACCGCGGTATCCACAAGATCCACCACCAATACTCTGCTCCCTTCGGCCTTGCCGCTGAATACGCCTCACCCATCGAAGTCATGATCCTCGGCATCGGCACTGTCAGCTCGCCCATCCTCTGGTGCGCCATCACCGGCGACCTGCACATCCTCACCATGTACGTCTGGATCATCCTGCGTCTGTTCCAGGCCATCGATGCGCATAGCGGATACGAGTTCCCCTGGAGTCTTCATCATTTCCTGCCCATCTGGGCCGGCGCGGATCATCATGACGTCCACCATGAGAAGTTCATTGGCAACTTTGCGAGCAGCTTCCGCTGGTGGGATTACTGCCTTGACACGGAGTATACGCCCGAGGCTGTGAAGAGGTGGAGAGAGAAGAAGATTGCACAGTCGGCGAAGAAGGCGCAATAGTTCTTCCCAGTTGACGTCTGTTTACTCTTTCTTCCGTCTTCCTAGTTCTGGCGCGCAGAGATGTTAAGTGTGACTGAGCTGTTTTTTACTCTCCGGTCGCTCGGTATATCCAACAATATCCTCCATCTACCCTTCTAACATTTTGCTATCCGGATATTTCCTTTATGTCTTCTTTCAATTCTCGTCATTATTTTCAACCCCATCCCTGTTGCTTTTGGGTTAGCACCCGAACGGGGATTATTCTATTTGTTTTATTGCTCTGGAGTACCCATGCTGCTTAAGCCCTCATACTGCCTACCTACTCATTCACCCTCTTATTTGATACTTACTTCCCCTTCTGTCTCCCTCACATAAATATTTTTTGTAATCGTATTATATAATCCCTGTGTGTTGTTTTCATAAGTTTAGCTTGTCTTTTCTTTTCGCTTTTTTAATGTTCGTATTATTATTATTATTATTATGTAGATTAGATGAAATATTAAATACATGAATTAATGGTTCAAAAGAAAAGCGAAAAGAGAGGTGATAGAATGGCAGCAACTTGGCATCAAGCACCACTCGATTATATAAGCAACCTAATTTTTGAACATCCATCTCGCAAAAAGTTCTGGTGTTGACCATCCCCCAGCTGAGAAGCCTGCCTATCGCTAGCAATATTTGCAATATTTGTTCCGTTCAAGGAAGTACTGTATCAATCTTTTTTCCACGCCTACTCCTCGTCTGCCGCGAAAGAAAGAAAAATCTAGCCAACATGGGTATCCAGAAGAGAACGCGCAAATTCGCTCAGGTTCGTTGCCTCGATGCGAGTTACAGCTGGCAGAAAGAAATGACCGAAAGCAGCTAACGGACTAATTCATATATAGGTGAAAAGAGCAATTGGTAGCCGTGATAGCCGGTTGTATGTTATGCTGCTCCTTTTTTGAACCTCCTTTCCTGGCGCAGAGAAAGAATTCTATATATTCGCCCGTCACTACTGATCATGCAGGCCATCTTAGCTAACCATTCTATCCATTCCAATCGCATAGAAAGCAGAACCAAGCAAAAGCACCACAGAAGGGCAAAGACGAGAAGAAGAACGATGACCTTGTCCGAGAAATGTAACCCCCCACCAGCATCTCCATCCATCCCCATCCAGACCATCAAAATCACTAATCACAAAAAAAAATACCAAACAAAAACAGCCCCCAAGTCTCCTCAGCCCTCTTCTTCCAATACAACACAGCCCTGACACCCCCATACTCCATCCTCGTCGACACAAACTTCCTCTCGCACACCGTTCAGCACAAACTCGAGGTGATCCCCACAATGATGGACTGCCTATACGCCAAATGCATCCCGATCGTGACCGACTGCGTGCTGGCGGAGTTGGAGAAGCTGGGCCCCAAGTACCGCATTGCGCTGCGCATAGCCAAGGACCCGCGCTTCGAGAGACTCAAGTGTGACCATAAGGGCACGTATGCGGACGATTGTCTTGTTGATCGGGTTATTAAGCATCGGGTTTATATTGTGGCGACGAATGATAGGGATTTGAAGAGGAGGATTCGGTAAGTTTTTCTTCTCTCTCTCTCTCTCTTTTTTTTTCTTTTTTTCTTTCGAAAAAGCATGTCAGCATTTGTATGAAATTGCTGTTTGGAATCGGATGGTTTTGACATCTTAATTTTCCCCTTGTATAGGAAAATCCCCGGTGTACCCATTATGAGCGTCGCGCGGGCGAAGTATGTTATTGAGCGGCTCCCCGACGCGCCTGAGAAATGAATATCACGTCCTATGCAGCTTCTTCTACAAGTTATCTGGGCCGTAGGAGGTTGGCCATATCTATCTTAAGCCCACGAATTCATGACTACTCATCTTGTCAACTCCGAGGCTGGTGCGGGGAGGACAAGTGATTCGTGTGCTCTCCAAAAAAATAAAGCAGGACAGCAGCATCTCCAACGGTGGCAACGGATGATGGCCTGACCATGCGCGGAGCGCAGAAATTGTTTTCCATTTGCTATTTCACTCCATGCAACAAATAATGGGATACAGCGGCCTATCCTTTTAATGGCTGGTCAGGGCACTCAAACCCTGTCGCGTGGCGTGATATCTGGGCGGATCCTGGGGACTCCGGCCACGATCCGGATGCACGGCGCTCGGCCCACTCGGTGCCGCAACGTCCGTATCCTAGTGTAGGTGGAACCACAACGGGTAGCTTTGACTTTGCTTCTTAGATGTCGTGCCACTTGGATCGAGGCCGTTGGAACAGCCTTCTTACGAGCAATATGAGCATGGGTGGGATTATGTATTGCTGAGCTTCATGGCGAGTGGATCTCGCTGGGCTGGACATGGTCTCGTCTAGTCCGGCCTACTGCTCATTTGTTGGGATTGTTGCGTTTTGAGATATGTATAGCTTATAGAAATTCCAGTTCTAATGAGATTATGAAAGAAATGGTTTGGCTTGCTTTGGCAGTTTGATGGACATCTGTTGGAGTGACATAACCATTCCATTATTTGTATACCATACCGTAACCACCTTGGAAGTCGTGCTCAGGGCTACCTAGGTAGCTGGAACAAATCACGTGGAGATAAGATAAGATAAGATCCGCTGCGACTTTCCAAAAATTCAGATTCCAATTTCACCCCAACACCAGACGCCAACGATAGCCATCAACATTCTAGTAGCGAAGGCTTTTATGATCCATTAGTTTAATACATCCTCCACATGACAGGTACAGGCGAGGCCATCCGAAGCAAACCCTCCCATCATCCTCGTTTCCACCACCCGCCATAACCAAAGAAACCCAACCCCATGAGCTATCACGATACAAATGGGCATCCGATACCTAACACAACACCTCCTCCCGCACGCGCAAACCGTCTGGCTGCGGAATACAAAGAATCACGACCAGAACGTCAAAACCATCAGTAGCGTGGTGGTAGATGGCCCCGCGCTGGTGTATCATGTCTACAGCCGGCTGCTGTCGTGGAGCGGGGTGGATTACAATGTCGTGGATGCGCAGCCATCAGCGAATGAAGTTAGCATTGGTGTTATGCAGTTTTTGTTGTGTTTGAGGGGGTTGGATGTGAGGATGTACGTTGTGTTTTTCATTCCGTTCGCGATAAACTGTTTCCCTTTGTTTTGGGTTACTTTAGATGATGTGCCTTTAAACTAATTCGCAATATCCCCTCTCCCCTCCCCCTTTTCCTAAACAGAGAGAAAATCTTCTTCGACGGCGCCCTGCCACTTTCAAAACGGCCCGTGCGCTTCGAGCGCATGGAGGCAACCAGACGAAAACTCCGAGAGCTCTGTCGCGACACGGCGGGGGGTTTCAAAACGCCCACCATCCGCAGAAAAGCTCTAGATATCTGCCCGGAGAAAATATTCGGTCGACGCCCGTTACCCCGTCGTTTCAAGCCCATGCCGGAATCGGCGTTTGTGGTTCCGACGGTCATTGAAGACTTGAAGTATCGATGGAGTCCGGAGGAGGTATTGAGATGTACTGCCGGTGTGCCGGAATTACAGAAGGTTATTATTACGGCATGTGGGAATACGGAAAATGACAATGAGAATGATGGAAGCATATTTGCGGAAATAACGGAGGTTGTACCAGGGGAAGCTGATGTGTACTGCGCAATTGCGGCAAGGGACTCGGGCTGTGCAGTTCTCACGGGCGACTCTGACCTGCTCGTGCACGACCTCGGCCCGGAAGGCTCAGTGATATTTCTCGATTCGCTTGAAACGGGTGAGCCACTGCCAAACGATGCTCTGCCGGTGGCGGGCGCAGAGCCGGATATTGCAAGCAGAATAAGCATACGAGCAACCCAAGTACGGCCCGCGGCAGTCGCCAAGAAATTGGGCGTGCCCAGTTTCCTGCGCCTCGCCTACGAGGTGAAAAGGGATCCGCGCGCGTCGTTTGCGACAACCATCCAGCGCGCCAAGGGGAACGCGGATGTCGTTGAGAAAAGCGCTAAATATATCTCGTTTCTGAAGGAGTATGATCTCATGGCCGCCGCCACCACCAGCGGGTCGGTGTGGACTTCTTCTAATCCCCTCGCAGTCATCACGGACCCCAAGCTCTCCGAGCTGTATGCGCAATATGAACTGCCCTCCTTCGCGATGCCTGAGGAAGGGGCCCATGTTTATCTCCAGGTTTTGATTGAGCGCCATGATCGGCGCGCGGCATGGATGGAGGGCAGCGAGTTGCGGTTACTCGCCTACTCGCTATTGAACCTGGGATACCCTGCGGGCGACAAGGGGAAACGAAAGGAAGCTGTGATTGAGCATATGCGCAAGGGGAGGCGGATAGCGGCTATCCCGCTAACGCTTCTGGCAGAGAAGGAGGCGGAAGAGAGACTCGAGGCTTTTGTGCAGCAGGTTAATACGTTTGTTTCGTCTGTTGATAATGATGATGGTGGTGATGATGAGAGTAGCGCCTGTGAGCCGGCCGTCCGGTGGAGGGCTTTTGCGCTATATGACGTCCTTGCGCGCATGGGGCCCGACGAGCGATTGGCTACAGGGAAGCTGCGCCGGTTCCTGGAACGGGGGTACTGCGGGGAGAAGCTCGAGTGGGATGACATCCACCTCCACGCGCAGATGAAGGCGGTGCTGTACTCGCTGAGGGTGCTAAAGGAGGTCCTTGTTGTGGGCGAAGACACGGCGAAGTCTGGTTCGGTTGGCGAGAGATTGGTTGAGTTGATGGGTGAGGCGGGTGGCGTGTTGCGCGACTTGCCGTGGATGCGGGATTGTGCGCAGCGGACGGGTGGGATCGGGGGTGGGATTGAGAATGGGGAGGCCGCGCGAAGGGTGATTGAGGGGTTGATTAGCCTTCTCGACGAAGGGGAGGGAGAAATGGATGTGATTGAGGGGTCTGATGTGTTTGGAGCGTCTGCCTGCGACCAGAGTGGTCATGGACTGCTCGAGTCTTCTACGGCTGGTGCCGAGGAGGCATGGATCGTCGCGGCGAATTTGCCTGGCAGTCGGAAAAGGAAGAAGGGGAGGTCGAGCAGCGGTGGGGTGGAACAAGGAGCACCAATAGTCGCGAAGAATGCAATGAATATGTATGATATCCTCCGGCAGGTTGATTAAGTATCCTATATGCGTTCTTGTGCGTGTGCGGTCGGGAATGATATCTTCATGGAAACAGTTTCCGGGACTCCCACCCATTTCTTATTAGATGCAATGACCAGTAACTATGAATCTTGCGAAGGATAGCTCAGCTCAGGCGGCCAAAATGAAAGTGAGCCAAATTCAAGAATGTATATATAAGAATAAAGGGACGGGACAATCAAATAATACAAAGACCAACGACGCCGTTAAAGACATAAAATGGCGTAACACTACAAAAAGCAAAAAGAGAAAAGCAATCCATCCTGACATCACACTGCTGTGGATAAAAAGTAGAAAAAAGGAAGAATAAGGATAACGCAAAAACCAATAATCATAACACTCATATACTCTCTTTAAAAACACTCTTCCGATCAGACGATCTCCCCCGGTCATCATCAGCAGCCGCAGCCGTCACAGCACCAGCACCAGCACCAGTACCATCCCCACCACTACTACCAGCAGCAGTAGGCTGCTCATCCCCCACCGCCGGTCGCGAGCTAACATCCCTCAACTGGCTCGTCTCCGCCGCATCTGAAAAGGGATTCACACCGCCGGCCGGCCTGCTATACGAGGGCGGCTCCCGACTCCGGCTCCGGCCCCTCTCGACATCCTGCTCGGGTTCCCTAGCGTGCAAATCAACCGTCACCGTACTCGCAGCCGGCACGACTCTCGCACCAGCCTCCACCCGCCCGCCCATATCATACGGCCCACTCCCACCCCCGCCCCGACCCCCACTCCCCTCCCCATGCCTCCCCATCCCCAGCTCCTGCTCCTCATAATACCCCGCGCCAGCCCCGCCATACCCGCCCTCGCCGATCCGCGAATCCCAAATCTCATCATGCGCATACCCAGTACCACCACCGCCGCCGCCGCGAGAGCCCGCGCCAGGATGCAGCGGCGACTCATACGCGCCCCGCGCCGTCCGCCGGTTGCGCACGGCGGCCCATTTGTCCCTGAACCAGTCGCCGACGCCGCCGGGGCGCGGGGTTGGGTAGCTGCTGTCTCTGTGGTAGTAGGAGGAAGAGGAGGAGGTGAAGGGGATGTAAGATTTTAGGGGCGGAGGGGGCAGGCCGGAGCGCCGGGCGCGGTAGTGGGTGAAGCCTATCCAGGCGATGTAGGCGGCGAGGAGGAGGAGGAGGATTATTATGAAGATGAGGAACCAGCGCATGGTGCCTTTTTCTTCTTTCTTTCTTTCTTTCTTTATTTCTATGTTGTTTTATTTTTATTTTTTATGTCGGGGAGTTGGTGAGTGCTATTTTATTTCATTTAATTCAATTTATTTTCTGTCTTCGGACGGGGGGGCGGGGACGGGGATTTGTCGTCTCACCCGAGTTGTTGAGATGGCCGCGGAAATGGTGTAATTTGTTGTGATGGGGGATGGGGCCAGGGTCGTCTAACTTGCAAGAATAGTATGGTAGGGCCTCCTTTTATCGATATTCGGGGCTCGTGGGAGGGTCGAAGATAACTGGGGCTACCTATGCCTGACTGGCAATGGAGATCGACTCGGAATGCATGGGGAGAGAGACGTGCGGGATCGCTGGTGCATGTGCATACATACATACGTATGCAGGCTTAGTTAGTTCTGGCGATGTTCCAGTCGGGAAATATGGCGACAGGAAGATAGATAGGGAGAGTGAATGAGAGAGAAAAAGAGATAACTAGAGGGAGAATATGAGAATATGAGAGAGAGAGAGAGAGAAAAAAGACATAGCGAGGAAGTGATGATGATGGATGGATGTGGGAACTGACGGCTTAGTCATTCACCGCGGTAAGATGCCTGTACGGTACGGTACGTACTCTCATCACCAACCCAACCGCGGATATAACTTGAACATTAAAAAAGACGAGAATAGAATACCAAATTGATCTATATCTCATCTCTATAAAATAAGCTTCCATAATACTCTGAAGAGCCATCTCTTCCTCCCCACGCTGGCATGCTGAGGGGTTCCTCCTAAATTCTCGTTGATCGACTAGTAATTTTGGATGTAACAAGAACCGAAACGCTGGCATTTCCTGTTCGGGCACTAAGAGCACGTGGCGGCTCTTGGCGCGCGGTTGCCGCCATAATCTAGGCTACTTTAGGAATAGTGCGGACATCAGGTCTCAGCCTCATCTGCCTTTGCTTGCGCTATCATAGAACGGGGGCTGGCGGGATTTATTTTTAGACCACTGTCGGGGAATTAAATTTTTTTTTATTTTTTTTTTTTTATTTTTTTTGGGTATTATACGCTAGAAAGATAAAGGGTTTCGGTTTACACTCTTGCCTACCCATCTCCATGTCCTGTCCTTGTATTATAGCTTCGTTTTACCTCGCAGAGCGCAAAAATCCCACAATCCCCCTACAATACCCCACCAACTCCGCCAACCTCCTCCCCTCCCGCTCCTGCTCAACCTTCCACTCCCCCAGCGCCTCCCGCAACGCTGTCCTTGTCCCCTCTGCTTCCCCCTCACCATCACCACCATCATCACCATCATCATCATTCCCCTCCCCATTCTCATCTTCCCCAACATCAACAACATCCCCATGCACCCGCAAAAACACAGCCATCCACGCATTCACAAGCTCAAAGTCCCTCCTCGTCCGCAACTGCGCTGTCAGCGCCTGCACGAACGCTACCAGCTCGTTGATAGCGCCGTGTCTATTCCCACTTAGCAGGCCTGGGTCGAGAGAGCGGATTTCTAGATCGGCTTTGGCCGGGGGGAGGGATTTGAGGTAGGCGATGAAAGGGTCATAGGGGTTTCCGGTTTGCTTCGTACTATTGCTGGAGGCGGAGGAGCAGGAATGGAGGAGGGTGGTGAATTTGGATGCTTGCATGCTGGGGTCGTTGGCGCGTTGGAGTTTGGCGATCCGGGAGCGTTCGGCTGGGGTGGTCTTTTTGGTTTCTGAGGTGTCTTCTTCTGCCCCTGCTGCTGGGATGAGCGAGGTAGAGTCGGAATCGGGTTTGGTGAGGGTGGAAGGGAGGAAGAAGGGGGCTTTCTGTGGGACCTTTGGGGGTTCCTTGGGTTTGTTTCGTTCCTGTAGTGATTTGTTGTTTTAGTAAGTCAATGAATCCAGCCATAGTGGTTTATTGGGAAATAGTTCGTTCTCACCTTAATAACATCAAGATGCAAGAGCGTCTGCCACCTGCTCTTTGGCGTAATACTCAACGTCATCATATCACTACTCAACTGCTCCGTCGGCAACACAAGCGGCCCCTCATCACCTCCATCCCCCGCATCCTCCTCAAACGCAGCTTCCAAGATCGCCGCCCCACCCTCCCCCGACGCCGTCGGCGCGCTCACCTCCACAATAGCATCCTCCTCAATATGCTTCGTCGGGACATGCGTGAACAAGCTTCGATTATTCCAAATACTCACCCCAACCCCATCTGCATGCGCCGTCGCCAGGAACTCGCCTGTCACCGACATCGCGAGCGCGGTACACGTATTCGCCAGACGGAAGGCATCGATCAGATGGCCTGTTGGCAGGTCCCAGACGCGAATGACGGAGTCCATGGATGCGGCGATGATCCAGCGGCCGTCGCTGGAGACGCAGAAGTCGTTGATCTGGCCGATGGCGCCCCAGAGTTCGCGGACAAGTTTGCGCGTCTCGATATCGATGACGCGGATGGAGAGGTCGTCGCAGCTTAGGGCGATCAGGTCGCTGGAGGCGTTCTGGCGGAGGCCGGTGATAGAGCACATGGGATGCCAATCTAGTTCGTGCAGGAGTTGGCCCGTAGTGAATTTCCAGAACTGCGGGAAATATGTTAGAGTTGTATAGTCGTTGTAGTATGTGGATGGATATATATATATGTATATGGTTAAAACAAACCTTCACTTTCCCATCAAGCCCACAGCTTATAACTGTAGTATTCAGTGCGTCAACCATCAACCCTGTAACGGCGCTGGTGTGTTTTCCCTCGCCCATTTGGAAGCCTCGTTTGCCGCTGGCCCCAGTCTCCATATCGTCCATTTCATCCAATTGCATGATCTTCAACTTCCTCGCTTGGGCGGGAGTTACCCGCGCTGGGAACGACTGTCGATGCATGCCGGATTGCAGATTGTACATGTCAATTGAGCCACCCGCGGACCCGACTAGTGCAAAGGTGCCACACGGCGAAACAGCGACGCTCTGTGGAGAGTTGGGTTAGTTGTCTTGTAAATCTTAATCTGGCCCTTGAATCCACAGCGATAATAAAAGGGGAAAAGAGAAAAAAAAAAAAAAAGAAAGAAAGAAAGAAAGAAAGAAAGAAGCAGAAAAGGAGACAACAAACCTTAACCTCCGTACCATCACGCGTTGCAAAAGCCCATCGCCCAGCCTTCTTCCTCCCCCAAAACCAGGTCCGCGCAAACCTATCACCCCGATGGCCCGTAACAACACTCTCCCACCCAGTCAAATTAGTTGACTCCGTAGTGCCCCCCTTCACATTAGCCCAGGCCGGCCCGCTCGCACCCGCAGCGCCCGCTGCAGTCCCCATGCCCCCATCCCTATTCAACGAGCACGCCACACAGGTAATCTCGGGCGTTTTAAAGTCCTCCGTCCGCGCCCCTAGATAACCCTTCTTCTTACTCTTTTGCTTCACATGGCCCTGCGACAGCTCCGTGCTCTGCGAATCCTTCCGCAGACTCAGGCCCCATAGACTCCGATCCTTGCTGGCGCTGAGAATCCATTTGCCAACGGCGTCGGAGTCGTCGGAGGAGGCGGGGAGGAAGCGGAGGGTGGTGATGGGCGCCGAGTGGCCGCTGCGTGAGTGCAGGGGCCGAGGGACCGGTGAGAAAGGGGTCTCGTCGAAGATCCAGGAGCGGAGCGCGTTGTCGGTGCCTGTGGATACTAGGACGGGTTGGCCGTTTAGGAACTCGATTTTGCTGATGCCGGGTTCTTCGGAGGAGGAGGAGGAGGATTCGTGCGCGTCGCGGAGGACGCCGGTGACTCTGCCACCGTTGTTCAGGTCCCACATGGTGATGTCGCCGCTGTCGGCGCTGGCAGTGGCCATGACGCCTGCTTTGCGGCCGTCGTGGCCGGCGCCTAGATCGTCGGTGCGGAAGGAGATGCAGGTGATTGGCGAGATGGGCGCGGTCGTTGAAGCTGAAGCGGGAGAGCGGAGTTGTAGGACGGCCTGGTCCGTTCTGACGTTGTGGATGGTCAGGGCTCCGCTGCTGTAGGCGATTGCGAGAAGGGAGAGGGCGGGTGTAGGCTCCATGGCCGTCACGGCGCCTGCGTCTGGGGTTGTGGGGAGGATGGTGTAGACCAGTTTCCCCGTGGAAAGGTTCCAGATATCAATGCTGCCATCCTGGCGGCCGGCGAAGATCTTGTTGAGGTATGTGGGCATGTTGCATATCCGGCCCGTCAGGACGCGAGTGGCACCCCCCTTGGACGATGCTGATCGTTGACTGGGAGGGGTGAGGGTCGTGTAATGCTCGAAGGTCGTAGACTTCCACACGCGAATGGTATTGCTGCCGCAGCCAACAATCCACGAGCCAAACACTAGCAGCTGCTCAATCGGTTCGGTTGTCCCTCCTGTAGTTGCTGGTGAGGAGGGCAAGGGCAGTTCTCCCACTTTCTTCCCACGTTTGAACACCCAGATACCACCACCCCAGGCAGCCAACACCTTGTCCTTCCAGGCACATATTGCCGTTATAACTGTGGGGGTTTGGGGGCGTGTGAGGAAGACCAGGCTTAGGCCACGGCGGAGGTCGTAGGTCTGCAGGGATCTGCCGACAGAGGTGGTGATTTGGAATGTGGTTTTGCCCAGCGGGACAGAGGTGAAGGGCACAGTGGTTGGGGATACAAGTCCTAGAGTCTTTTATATATTTTCAATAGAGATTGTTAGTTAGGTCTATTATTTCCAGATTTTCTCTCAATCCCCAAAGAAGGAATATATAAAAAAAAAAAATGAGAAGAACGCACTCTGAAGGGTGAGAATATCCGCGAGCTCGGAGGGAGAGGAGCAGCAGTATCTTTCGAGACGAGCTGGCCTGGGGCGACCTTCTGTCTCTTCGCGACAGGGAACCCAAAGGCGTCGCTGTCAATTGACGACAGCATGGTGTATGGTATGTATGTGTGTGAATATGAGCTGGTTGGTGTGCTAACTATCTCAGACCGTCATGTTGTGTTGTTTTTTTTTTTTTTTGAGGGATGAATATTTTTCTCTTTTTCTTTTTTTCTTTTTTAAAAATTTAAATATTATTCCGACGTTCCAAGAGGACGGAAGAGGCGTTTTGGCTAACTTATTTAGCTAGGTATTTTCTTTTTCTGGTTAATTTTTGTTAGTTGAATATATTTTCTGCCAGGAGGGGGTTTTTGCCGTTTTGGGATATTTAGATGCAGAATATCATAAATATTTTCTTTCATATTTATTGGATGAATCAAGATCTCTCTCTCACTATCCATCCATCAGCTAAATAGTTACAGGTAAAGGTAACTAGATTATATCCGCATATAATTAAGTATTATCTAGTTAAATAAGTATTTAAATAGTTAAGTTACTGCTGCTTGATGCCGCACAATTTGCCATTGAACCCATCTTGGCGGGGGATTTCCTTTTCTAAATAATCGCGGCCCTGTTATTAAATATTTACTAAATATAATAATAATAAACAGCTTTCGGTTCTTTCTTTATCGTTTAAATATTTATCACCTGCTAGCATCATCTAAATACTCCGTAACGTTACTATTTAATAAATAAATACATCGACGAAATAGACAGCAGCCAGCAGGATAGGAACCAGCATATTTACAGCACAGATCCACAGCACTGGTTGCGCACAATAATAACTCGCAGGAGCTATTATTTAGCTAAATATTTAACTATTTACTTCATATTATATTGCTTCTTCCGCTGAACTGCCAGGTATTTAAGCCCAACTTCGCTATCCCTATAATATTATTTATATATATATATATATATATATATATATATATATATACTCCGTATATATGTCCAAATGGCGGCGGATAGCATGGACTCGGTGAATGTTATTATTACTGCCGGAACAGACAACGCAGGAGCATCGCCAGTACCAGCACCAGCACCAGCATCAATCCTCGCGGCGACAGACACCAGCACCAACACAGACACAACAGACACAACCACAGACACATCCACATCCACAGCCACAGCCATAGACAGGACATCGCAGCAAATGCAAACTCCGGCTGCCGCTTCTCCTTCAGGCTCTGCCGCTGCCGCTGCCGCTGCCTCTGTCCCCGCGCCCAAAGCAGCAACTCCGTCCCTCGACCACCAGCAGCCACAACCACAACCACAGACACAGACACAGACAAACAGCGCTGCGGACCACAATATGCTTGCCGGAGACTCTTCGAAGACCGTTGCTTCATCCACCGCGACAACTACTGGTGCTGCAACTACTCCAATTACGATTACGACTACGACTACGACTACGACTACGACTACTACTGCTACTGCTACTGCTACTGCTACAGCGCCTTCTACAGCTGCCTCTCCTGCCCCTACGCCCGCAATTCCCACTACAATTCGCCCTCGACCAAACCAGACCTTTGCTACAGAGAGAGACACTCCCAGAGACTCCCATCGCGTCTCCTTCTCCTCCCTCTACTCACTAGGCTCCACCATCTACTCCGCCACCGGTGACCGCATCACAAGCACTGGCACATCCAGCGTGGCCGGCTCAATTAAAGGCGGCATGGAGGGCGCCGCTGTTAGGAATTCCTCTGGCCTCCTGGGTCTGGGTAATGGCGTGGACACAGCGCCGGTAGGAGATTCTATCATCAATTCTCCCACTACAGCCCCCTCGCCCGGGCCGGGAGCAGTAGGTACGAATCCCCTGTGTTCCATTCCCTCCTCCTCCCCTCCTCCAATCTAGTCTGTGTGAATCCCTGCTAATCGTAACTAGCTGTGTCTCAATCCCAAACAGCCTCTCCTATACCCCGTAGCGATGCAGGCACTGATGGTCGTCCTACAACAAACTGGGTGTCCCGCCCTGCAAGATCCTCCAGCCGAACACCAAGGAGGTTCAGCGGGAGCACGGCAGCAAGCAGTGCAAGTGAAGCTGATCGTAAGTTGCACAGAAAATCAATAAAAATAAAAAAATAAAAATAAAACCCAAAGTCCCCTTTTCAGTGATGTGATTTGCGACAGAAACAAACCAAGCTGACGAAAATGCAACCCTGATAATAGCCAAGGTTCCGTTCATCGGGAAGATCGGGGTGTGCGCCTTGGACGTCAAGGCCCGCAGCAAACCTAGCCAGAATATCCTTACCAGACTGCAGTCAAAGGGCGATTTTGAGGTTATTGTGTTTGGTGATAAGGTTATTCTTGACGAGGGTACGTTCTACTCTTCTTTCACTTCTCATCTCTCATCCCTCCTTCCCAGAAGACAGAAGATATATGTGAATATATGCTAATATATTTTTTTTTATAGATGTGGAGAATTGGCCCGTGTGGTAGGAAACTTTTTTTTTTTTTTTTTTGGTGTTTGTGTGTGTAACAGCGGGTATATCAACACCAGCAACGCTAATTTATATTATATCTATATAGCGACTTTTTAATTGCCTTCTTCTCCGATGGTTTCCCCCTAGACAAAGCGATTGCTTACGCCAAGCTGAGGAAACCTTTTTGCATCAATGATCTCCCCATGCAAAAGGTCCTCTGGGATCGACGTCTTTGCCTTCGTATTCTCGACCAGATGGGTGTCCGAACCCCGAAACGGCTGGAGGTCAATAGAGATGGCGGCCCCAAACTCGAATGTCAGAAACTTGCTAAGCATCTATATGAACTCACTGGAGTGAAGCTGGAAGGCCCTGATAACGGAACTGGTGGTGGTATTCCCAGAACACAGTCTGTGTCCATGTCCGAAGACGGTGAAACCCTCATTGTTGATGGCAAAGTTTTCAAAAAACCATTTGTCGAAAAACCAGTCAGTGGGGAGGATCATAATATTCACATTTATTTCCCCAACGATCATCAGTACGGTGGTGGTGGCCGTCGACTCTTTCGCAAAATCGGTAATAAGAGTTCAGAGTACGATCCAAACCTGACTGTCCCAAGATCTGTTCTCGAGAAGGATGGAAGTTACCTTTACGAGCAGTTTTTGAGGGTTGACAACGCTGAGGATGTCAAGGCGTATACGGTAGGGCCAGATTTTTGCCACGCGGAGACCCGAAAGTCCCCCGTCGTTGACGGCCTTGTCCGCCGGAACACCCATGGCAAAGAGCTGAGATACATAACCAAGCTAAGCAAGGAAGAGGCTACGATGGCAACCAAGATATCCAACGGTTTTGGACAAAGGATATGTGGCTTTGATATGCTCCGCGTTGGCGACAAGTCCTATGTGATCGACGTCAACGGCTGGAGTTTTGTCAAGGATAATAATGATTATTATGATAAATGTGCAAAAATCCTGCGCGAGATGTTCATCAGCCAGAAACTGCGCAGGGAAGGGAAGATCGAACACTTGGAAGGGCCCCCACTTGAGATGGCCGCTCCGCGCAAGAACATTAGCGGTTCCCACAGACAGACGCTCAAATCCCTCTTGAAATCTCCCAGTATGACGAGAATGCAGGGTCAGTATTACAATCAAAAGGCCCATCCAAGTGTTTCTGCAGATTTGACTCCCGCGACGACCACATTCCCGACTCCCTTTTCGGATTCCAGCGACTCAAAACACCCCGGGGCCTTCCCCGCCATGAGCGACGGACAGTATGCCGTGAAAGTGAAATCAGCAGATGACACCACTTCAACTGATCCTTCTCTGACGGAACCTGTCGCTGCTCCACCCCCAGCCTCGAAGCATTCATGGAAGTTAAAGGGGATGGTCGCTGTAATCCGCCATGCTGATCGGACTCCAAAGCAGAAGTTCAAATTCACTTTCCATACCCAGCCGTTTATTGACCTCCTGAAGGGTCATCAAGAAGAAGTTGTCATCAAAGGAGAGTTAGCGCTACGCAGTGTTTCTGATGCTGTTAATGTTGCGATGAAGGAAGGTATCGAGGATATGGAAAAGCTGAAGCTCCTTCAAGCATCACTTCATCATAAGGGCGGGTGGCCGGGGACAAAAGTCCAGATTAAACCGATGTTTAGACGCCGAACGGCTGATGAGTTGCGGAACCGGGACCGCTCTAATAACGCCCTGAGCCCTGTCTCCGAGAAGCCTAATGAAGGAGAGCCAACTCAAGGAAGTACTGGAGCGGAGGGAGACGGCACCCATCCATTGACCCATATTAGAAGTAATTCTATGTCCGGCCCCACATTCTCGCGCTTTTCGGCCGTGGAGAACGATTTGATTCTAGATAAGCTTCAATTGGTGATTAAATGGGGCGGTGAGCCTACGCACGCCGCACGATACCAATCGCAGGACGTAGGGCTCAATATGAGGGATGACTTGAAACTCATGAATAAGGAGGCGCTGAATGATGTCCGGATATTTACCAGTTCGGAAAGGAGGGTTAGTACAAGTGGTAAGTTTTGACCTGCCGATCTTTACACTATAGGGAACTCTTGCCGACTCTTTTTTCTCCTTACAGCACAAATATTCGCCTCCGCGTTCCTTGACCAGAAGGATGTACCTGAAGATTTCATCCAAGTGAGAAAGGATCTACTTGATGATTCAAATGCAGCTAAGGATGAGATGGACAAGGTCAAGAAGAAGCTCAAGCTACTGTTAAGAGAAGGAAACTCTGCTCCGCCTCAGTTTGCCTGGCCAAAGGAAAACTTTCCTGAACCGTCAATTGTCTTGTCAACCGTTGTTGAACTTATGAAGTTCCATAGGAAAGTCATGAGATACAATTTCGCACGGCTGGAGAGTGAGTTGAATTCCACATCCGCTGCTCGAAGCGGTTCGGATGGTCAGTGCAAAAACGGTAATCAAGACACCCCTGCCCTTGGTTCTATTCAGGGGCGTTGGTGTGCTGGAGAAGACCCCCAACTGTTTAAGGAGAGATGGGAGAAGCTGTTTGCAGAATTCTGTGATACCGAGAAGGTCGACCCTGGTAAACTTTCTGAGCTGTATGATAGTATGAAGTTCGATGCCTTGCATAACCGCCAGTTCTTGGATTGGGTATTTGTGCCTCCCGATAGCATGCTTCAGGCAGATGGTGGGAAACAAAACGGTCAAGGCTCTCCCAACGATAAAATGAACTCCGCTGGCATGGAGAGTGTTGAGTCTGGTAGCAATATGTCACAGAGGTCCCAACAGCAACGACCGAACGATTCGGGTAGCGGCGGCGGCGGCGGCGATGCTTCTGGGGCAGGTGAGAAGGGTGACGATAAATACAATACACTTGCTCATCGTCTCGGGCTTAGAAGGAAGTCAGTCTTGGACCTGCCGGCGATGCATCCTATTGGTCCGCTGGAAGATTGGTACGATTCTTATTTCAAGCTCTATGCCGGTTCCACCCAGACAAAGACCAAAACCGACAAAAGACTCTCAAGGCTTCGCCAACTCTACAAACTCGCGAAGGTGCTTTTCGATTTCGTAACCCCGCAAGAATACGGAATTGACGACAGCGAGAAGCTTGAAATCGGTCTATTGACTTCCCTCCCCTTACTACGGGAGATAGTAATGGACCTAGAAGAAGTCCAAGCGTCCCCAGACGCCAAGTCATTCTTCTACTTCACCAAGGAATCGCACATCTACACGCTCCTCAATTGTATTCTGGAAGGCGGCATTCAGACGAAGATCGCGCGCCGTGCCATCCCCGAATTAGATTACCTCTCGCAAATCTGCTTCGAGCTGTATGAAGCGCAGGACAGCGAGTCGGCGACTTTCTCGTACTCGATCCGCATCTCTATTAGTCCTGGTTGTCACACGTTTGATCCGCTGGATGTGCAGTTGGATTCGCGACATGCGATTGGGTGTGCTCCGCGGAGGAGCTTGACGGCGCATCAGGATTGGAAGGAGGTTATCGAGACGCTGAAGGCGAAGTTTGATACGTAAGTTATCTCTCTCTCTCTTTTATTTTATTTTATTTTCCTTTCGGTTATATATCTTTTTAGAAAACGGAGTGAGGAGGATTATGTATGTTGGGGTATTATATCAGTTAACTAACTAGATGCGGTACGCATGAGCAGTGTGAAACTTCCCAAGTCGTTTATTGCGGTCAACTTGAGCGATAAGCATGCGGCGGCGAAGTATGTTAACGACAAAGAGGAGGATATTGCAGTGGCGGAGAGTGGGTGAGTGGTGAGTGGTGAGGGAGGGGGAGAGAGGTGTTGGTGTTGAGAGGCACTATTTATTTTATTTCATGATTATGCGTTTACGGTTTGATTGATTATTATGTATGTCTACGATATTTCTCCGCTGGTGTTCTTGAGGGAACGAATTCATGACGGGTGGACGAGTGGTTTAAATTGCACTGCATACATATATACATACATACATATATAGCTATGGGTGGATGGGTTGGGAGGCACTCTGAATTGCATCTTTTAGAGGGGCGATATTACAGGAGTCAACAAAAAAAAAAAAAAAAAAAAATGAAAGGAAATGAAAGGAAAGGAAAAGAGAGGGAACTGGATTGAATGGGCGGCTTTGTGAGTTTTTGTTCTTATCTTCTTTGCTAATCAGTTTATCGCAGAATATAAAATTAGTATTTATACAGATAATGTGAATATATTTTAAGATGATGTATTTGAGCAGAGGTAAATTCTTGTACAGTACATTGTGCACATACATTGCGTGCTTAGCCATGTAATTCGACATTAATTTATAGCTAGATATCTGCAGATGGATTAATAATGAATTCCATCATGCCCATTGCTTATTTATTCCTAGGATATAAATATATATATATATAGAAATACAAATCCGATTAACTTAAGCATCCCGCATCCACCCATGGTCCATGATCCTCCTCACCTTTCCATCCATCCCTCTCTTTCCCCTCGCGCTTTACCAGATATGTCAATCCCCTCTCTCGGCACCGTGGATATCAACCATGTTTCCTACGACGCGGCTACGAATAGCCTGACATGGACAATGACGGGGGCGACGGCCGGGGATGAGGAGGGTAGGACGAGGACGCATCATGTCGTTAAGGGAGAGCGAATCGTTGCTGTCGTCCCGTGCGCTGAGGGTGAGGAGGGGCTTATGTCGTATATATGGCTGGAGGACTCGGACTCGGACTCGGACTCTGATCGGCCTGGAATACTACGTGATAAGCAGGACCAGTCGGAGCATCCTTATCCTTATCCGTATGAACTGAGACGATTCGAAGCAGCGGGTGAATGTCCCGCAGCGCTCCGGGAGTTCATCGGCGGCGGTGGCAGTGGTCCGCAGGCTCGCCCTGATCATTTGTACCCCGCCAAATCATCACCGGATATCACCACTACCGCCCCCGAATCCACAGACCCCAATAACCTCCATATAATCATCTCCACCCTCTCCGGCACCCACCAGGCCAGCGCCTTCTACACAGCCCTCCTCAAACCCCTCCTCGCAACCCTCCACCTCCACGAACACACCGACTACACCCCGCACCCCACCACCTCCCCACACACAATCACCCATCTCACCCAGACCATCTTCCGCCCGCGCGCCCGCCGCGGCATCGCGCAGACCATCATCCTCCTGGCCGGCGATGGCGGGCTGGTAGAGGTCATCAAGAGCCTAACGGCCGTGTCTGCCGCTGAAGCCGCGGGGCCGGGCACCGCGCCAGTCTTCGTGCCGCCCGTCGTGGCGCTGGTGCCGATGGGGACGGGGAATGCGATGGCGCATTCTGCGGGGGTTATTGGGCCCGGGCGGGATGAGACGGTGGGGCTGCGCGGGGTGGTGGGTGGGGTGGCGAGGCCGTTGCCGGTGTTTGCGGCGAGGGTGTCTGCGGGTGCGGAGTATGTGACGGATCAGGGGAGGGGGAGGGAGGGTGTTTTTGTGCCTTCTTCTTCTTCTTCTACTAGTCATGATGATCATGATGATGGTGGCCGTGGTGGCCGTGGTGGTGGTGGTGGGGAGGCGGAACTTTATGGTGCCGTTGTGCTTAGCTGGGGCATGCATGCGTCTCTCGTTGCGGATAGCGATACGCCCGAGTACCGCCGTTTTGGGCGGGAGAGGTTCCAGATGGCGGCGAAGGAGCTGCTGTTTCCGGCTGGGGGAGGGAAGCCGCATGTCTATCGGGGCCGGATCAGTGTCACGACGAGAACTACGGATGCAACTACGGGAGGGGAAATGCTACGGACGCGCCTGCTTGAGCGGAGCGAGCATATGTATGTACTCGTCACGCTTTGCTCGACGCTGGAAAAGGGGTTTACGATATCGCCCTCGTCCAGGCCGCTGGATGGGAAGATGTGGTTTGTGCATTTTGGGCCCATGGAGGCCGGGACTGTGATGGAGGTTATGCAATTGGCGTACGATGGGGGTAGGCATGTGGTGGACAAGGGCGATGTGGTTGGGTATGAGGAGGTTGAGGCTGTTAGGATTGAGTTTTGTGAGGGGGAGGTGGAGGAGAGGTGGAGGCGGATTTGTATTGATGGCATGATTGTGGTTGTGGAGGATGGGGGGTGGGTGGAAGTCAGGAAGGCGAAGAGGGAGGTCGTGAGGTTGGTTGTGCCCGCGGGAAGAGGGTTGGGTGGTGATAATGGTGAGAGGAGGGACGTTAATTAACAAATGATGATGATATTTTGGTTTGAGGTTAGAGAGTAGTTGGTATAGTTGTAGATCCTTTATATACACCATCGATATTAACGACGGACATCGAGGAGCCTTGGAACGGAGTTTATATCGGAAAGATTTAATTAAGCGTTGAACAGCAGTTTTATCCGGTAAAAGCCCAGCTCCGCAACCGTGAGCACCATTGAAGCATTTGGCTGTTTTGTTCCACTTCAACAAGAGCATGGTCTCGCACACCCATGCATTGCCCCTGAAATTGACCTGCCCTGCCCCTTTATTCTGTAAGAGGAGAGCGGGCTGAAGATGAATACCGAGACTACAGACATGCACCGGAGAATTATACTAGCAGGATTTCACCTATTATCTATCAGCAAAGAATGGCGGTAGAACAAGCAACGGGCGGAGAGCGGAGAGCGGAAATGTGTATACGGCGGAATGACGGCGGAGAAACGGCGGAGGTTTGCTGAAGAACAAGAACTAACTACGTCATTGTAATATTGAGATGGATGCGCGGTAATTTACAATAGTTAGTTACGTTACACCGCCCGAGCGTAATCCGAATACAGGGGCTGGCTTGTCACATGGAAATGGAAGCCCTAATTCCCTAGTTAAGTTAATCGGTAACTAATCGTTGACTTGGACGTCGTCGTTTCTTCCTCTTCCGCAGTCTCACCTCCTTCATTCTTCTTCATCCTCACTCACTCTGACGCTGGAGAAAAGACGTCGCATGAGCTGCACAATCCTACTCTCGTTGTTTTTAACCCCCTTACAAGTTACGCCCCTGTCCCTGCTAGACGATGTTCCCGGTGGTTGCCCTCGTTCCACCTAGAACAATAATAACTTTGGACCGTCCAGCTAGTAGTAGTGCTCTATCCCTGCCAACCTCCGACTCTAAAGCATGTGCCGACAACTCTAAACCTGCTTTGGCAACGTCATCTCCGCAGTTTATGAGGTTGTCGCAACGTTCTCCATGCTTATTACTCCGCGAGTTTACCGGCTCGCCCAGACCCCGAATAACGGCTCGCGATCGCCTTCTTCCTACCACCCAACCTTCCATGCGCTGACCGGCTGGGACGTTGAGCCAGCGGATTACAAACGAGCTGCGGATATGTTGTTGATGCACCAGGTTGGCAGTGTTCGTGTGGGGGAGGTGGTCCGGTATGATCTTGGCTGTGTTAAACCAAAAGAATAAAAGAATAATAATAATAGTAAAAATTATCCCATGCTGATGCGGAACAATCAGGTTTACGCTCACATACACCCCTTCCGCAGATCGCATCCTCCCCACACCCGCGGAACTCTTCGTCAAAGTTAGAAATACCTCTGCAATACCTCTACGCGCCGCATATTTGCACGGCCCTTACACTCTATATACCTCGTGCTACCCTTCGTCCTTCGATCCAAACCGGAAATATGAGGACCATGAAACCCGCGGCCTTCCGCAATTCGAACCAAACTTGAAGGCGGGAGGGGCATTCGACGCGGTGATTCCGGTGCCGGAGAGCGCCTCGCCGTCACCTCTTGCAGCAGATGGGCAGAGTGTGACTTGGATAATCGAAATCGCATCGCAGGTGATATTTTCGACCTCAGCGGCTGTAAACTTTGAAGTCCTCGTTGGGAGAGACTTGAAGTCTTTGGAACTCGGAATGGGGAGCTCGGCGAGCTTGCCCGCTCCTGGTCATGTCCGCGATCTGGCCAGACGTGGCTCAGAGAGCAAACATCAGAATCCCTCAGGCCAAATGAAGGGGGTATACTCCACTGCAGTCAACCTCGTTGTTGAAGACACAGCAAGCCTTTGGAGTACGCCGCGATTCCCGTCCTGGAGTGAGAAGGAAGACCTTCGAAAACTGGAAATGGAACAGACGGAGATTGCTACGGAGCCCCAGAAAGATTCCGAAGCCAGTTCAACCGCGGACGAGGGAAATCGAAAGAAACGGAGGAAAGTACATTTCGTCGTCCTGACGCATGGGCTCCATAGTAATCTAGGGGCCGACATGTTATATCTTAAAGAGAGTATAGATGCTGCCGCAAGGAAGGCCCGGGAAGATGCGCGGAAAGAGCGAAATAAGCACAAGAATCTGCAATCCCCCAACCTAGCTGTACCTGGAGAGGGGACCTCTGATATGCCTCCGATAGATAGAACGCGAGAAGCCTCAGAAGATGATGACGACGATGACGAGCATGTCATTGTTCGAGGATTTCCAGGAAATGCCGTCCGCACCGAAAGAGGCATCCAGTATCTTGGTAAACGGCTCGCGAAATATGTGCTACTTATGACTTACCCAGACCAGCCATATCTTCCCATCAAAGAATCCCGCCGCAAATTCCGAGCATTTACTGGCAACAAAGATGTAGCCGGTCCCCTTGACCATGCTTCCCATTCTGGGAGTACAGTGTACCGCCCGGAGCCGAAGAAAAAGGATTATGCCTACCAGATCACGAGTATCAGTTTTATAAGCCACTCACTTGGTGGCCTCGTCCAGACGTATGCAATTGCCTATATTCAAAAACATTCCCCTGAATTTTTTGACCGGATCAAGCCTGTAAATTTCGTTGCTCTTGCGTCTCCATTTCTCGGACTCAGCAATGAAAACCCGATCTATGTTCGTTTCGCTTTGGATTTTGGACTCGTCGGTCGCACCGGCCAAGACCTCGGTCTGTCATGGACTGCCCCCTCCAAAATGCGAAGTGGATGGGGCGCGATGATAGGAGGATTGGGAAATGATTCTCCCAAGTCTAGCCATCAACCGGATCCCAAGTCAAAGCCACTGCTGAGGATTCTTCCCAGCGGCCCTGCTCACCAGGTGCTCAAGAAATTTCGGAATCGTACCGTGTACTCCAACGTTGTAAATGATGGAATTGTTCCACTTCGAACCTCTTGTCTCCTTTTCCTTGATTGGAGGGGCCTAGATCGGGTTGAGAAAGCCCGGCGGGAAAATGGTCTGGTCGGAACTATGGCGGAATGGGGATGGGCTGAGATTACAGGGGCTAATGTTAACACAAATTCAATTCGAGCAACCAAACGCCCTACAGGTTCCATGCCTACAAATTCTATCAATGGGGACAGCGAAGACGACAAGGTTAAAAATGGAAAGTTGGTCAGCTCACCTAAGAAAGGAGAGAGCGAAGTTCCCAAATCACAGGGAGATAGCCCAAGAACCCTAAATGGAAGTCTCGAAACTACCCCAGAACTTCCCAAGCCGTCTCAGTTCTTAACTGGAGCGAGCAACACAGAACTATCGCATGGTACGAATCTAGTCAAGCCGGCTCCACCTTCCTCACCGAATCCATTCTCCAGTTTCCTTTCCCTGTTTAAAGCACAGGGGAAAAGCAGCCATCAGAGCAAAGGAGCAAAAATCTATAAACGGATCCAGACTGTCCGGAATGATGAAACAGCTGAAACCCCATGGACAGACGGTCCATCCGACTCACCACGTACTAGGCTCGCTAGGGGAGATTCCTTTTACCAGGATGAAGGCCACCACGCTCCGCCGAAAACAACAATTCTAGAAGCGGCTGGGGATGTCCTTAAACCTCCTCTGCCATCAACAGAGTATATTCTGAACCCTGCAACCCGCGCAAGGACTATCTTCCATGATCGCGTATACCATCCATCCGATATACCCCCGCCCCCTCCAATAAGAAGCCGCAGCTTTTTCCCAACTTCCAGCACCAGCAACCTTCCCTCACCCACCAGCCCGACGAAAGGTGTACATGACCCACCCAGTAGCCAACCAATCCATACCTCCTCCGATTCAGTTCTTGGTACGACGAGCGGCATGAAAGTCGAGGAGAAAATCGCCCGCGCCTATCATCGAGACTTATCCTGGCGCAAAGTGCTTGTCCGCCTCGAACCTGACGCACACAATAATATAATAGTCCGTCGTATGTTTGCAAACGCCTATGGCTGGCCCGTCGTCAAACATCTCGTCGACACACACTTTGCAAACACCATCACCGCAAGGACGGCGGACGAGCTCGAAAGCGGTGCCGAGCGCGCTGTGCTAACAAGCCGCACCCCCTCGGAGTCTGGTAAGGAAGTTCTTGGCCAAGTTGATCCACCAGGTCACCCATCAACACCAACTATCGAGAAAGCACAACACGAGAGCCAGCAACTATCCGAATCATCAGAGGCAAAGGACGAACTACACCCCATCTCCTCCCAAATTAACCCACCGCGCATAGTGCCATATACCAACACGAACGACGCCACTACAAATAATACCAGCGACGCCCACCGACCCGTCAGCTCCGTCAGCCGCATATCATCCTCCCAATCAAAGACCTCCCATCCAGACTCCTCTCGGTGGACGGATCGGTATTTCGACGACGAGGACGGCGAGGGATATGACTCTCAGGACGAAGCGCATTTTACGGGTAGCGGGATTCGTGTAGTTGCTAATGAACAGGTAGCTGCTGATAATGACGATGTTATTGCGGGTAATGGGTTGACCGGGTCTCCGACCACGACGACAGTGACGACGAAGGATGATGCCGAGGCGAAGGGGACGAGTAAGGCGGAGATCACGGCGTTTTTAGCTACTGGGTCGTCCGGTGGTGTTGGCAATTAATGGTTTAGAATTAGAGTTGAAAATACAGTTACTGTGGAATCATGCATTTAACGTCCGGTAGGTTTTTTGGGGGTTTTTGGGCTTATTTTTTTGGGGGCGTTCTGGGGTTTATTTGCTGTTTGTGGGTTCCTCGATACCCCAGCTTTTGCTCTTTTCATAAACGTACATGTACATTTTCTCCCTTACATACTCCGTCATTGTGTTGTGAGGACAGAAACAGAACTTACTTAACTGTGCAGAGATGTGCTAGTTACATTGTTTCTAGCATCTGTGTATAACCTAATATTAGCTGGTCCTCTCCAGTTTCCTTTCCATTTTTCCTAGAATCATTTACTTTTCTTGCTCCACTTGCTTTCTCTTCTTCCAAGATTATGTATTGGGTTTGTCATTTATTATTTAATAAGTTGGTTCCTTGTGATTATGCAGTACATATACAGTACATACTTGCACATACACTGGGCACTATCTATCTTCATGTTGATGTATTTAATGTAAAACACGCATATTCAACCACCCACTCCAAATCCACATCAAAAAAAAAAAAAAAAAAAAGCTACTCCCACTCAACATCCTTTGGATAACTCGCCCCCAACACCGGAACCCCGCAACTATACCTCTTCGTCCGATCCCTCGAAATATTCCTATTTCCCCTCAACACATACCGACACACAAACGGGCCCTCATCGCACCTCTTCGGAATATAATTATTCTCACAACTCACCGCCGATCGATGATTCTTCGCCAGGTCCGACACGGGGATCTTCATCCAGCGACCCACCGAGGCAACCTGCAGTATCGGCTCCGTCAGGCCCTGGCCCTCGCGCCCGTCCCGCATCGTGAAGGTGATGGAGAACTTGCCGATGCGCGGGTCGGTGAAGTACTGGCGCCCGCCGACGTAGCAGACGTTCCAGATCTTGTATTTGCGCTTGCCGCCATTTTGGCACTCGACGGAGGCGTAGCAGTGGCCGCCGTCGCGGGTGCTGAAGAAGATTTCGCACATTTCTTTGTTGCGGTGGAAGTCCTGCGCGAGGGAAGTGGGGTTAGATTGTAGATGTTAAAACATGGGAAAAGTACGGTTGTGCAGATGGGTGAGGGAGGATTGGTGAGTTGATGGTGAGTTTGTACGGAACGCATATCTCACCCATGACTTGTTGCTCTTGTCGTCAGTGAAGACTCCAATTGCTTTTAGGATCTCCAGCAGGATATCGGCCTTCCCTCGCGGAGCCAGGGATGGGGAGGGCACTCCGTGTACGTTGATCGCAAGGAGGGTGATGAGGGTGAGAACTAACAGCTTGATGGCTTTAAGCGCCATTGCTGAGCCCGTGAAGTTTTTGTCGCGAGGGGGCCGGATACAATAATGGGAGAGAGGTATGGATAGTTATCGGGATTGGTTTATGCCAATAATTTCGTAGACACACTAACCGGTGCTTCTATTTGCACACTGATGCTTCCAGAAAAATCCCAACGGGATATCTGTGTATCTTATAGCTGTGACAATTTCACCTCAATTCTCCAACCGGGGCTTGATTCTCCCCAGTTCGAAAAATAAAAAAATAAAAATAAAAACAAATTTCATTCCAGTCGACGAAGGGCGGCGGCCTCGACGTGGCAGACGACGCCCAACCGCAAACTACTACAAAAACACCATCGGTCCCTAGCTCAAGCTAATAACCCTGCCCTGAGAGGCGCTTGTCGTCGCCTGGGTTAAAGTAGCAACATTTATCCTGTTAGTTTCGGCAGCGGCCCGGATTCACCAATTCAATCGGCGAGATTCCTCAAGGGACGAAGCAGTTTCTAAAAATATCCTCGTTCCGTTCGTCCCTGGAGCCGGGAAGGAAATCGTGGGCGAAACGCTAAGAGCGCAATCATGTAAAGGCTCATAGGCGATGTACTGCAGCTATTTGACTCAAGCGGCAGGGTTGTGTTGAGTCCTTACATTTTTGGCTGCGTGGATGCGAAAGCACCAAGCATTTCATCCCCAATAACGTCAAGAGTAGTTGCCCCACTGATATATGCATGCCACAGTAACTATGTGTGTCTGGCCGCCACAAACGTGGATGGACAATCCCGCCCCCACCCCGGCCTGGGAGGGGCTGGCCTTAAGGCTCTTGTATGCAAGATCCGTATTACTGCAGGTTGAAGACGGAGCTAGGAATGCAGTGTTATTTATAGCACGTGGAGCAATAAACCAGCAACGGCTTAGCCCTAGTCGAAATTCGAATTTTTTCAGCACGAACCCCCTAGAACCCCTAGTTAAGAATTTCGTGCGGTTCTTGTGCGGGACATATTGGTGCGGAGATGGTAGGGTATGTTGTATCGTATGGCTTGCGGCGGAACATCGCTAGATAGCCTGGGTTCGTTGTTCGCTGACAGCACGTATGAGGATACGCCTAACCTTGAGGGTATGTATGTATGCGAATAGATTCATAAAAATAATTTGAGATGAAGACAAGGCGTTCATTTTCCTCATCCATTCAATCAACACAATCAATCATATCCTCGTTTCTCGCGCATGTCATTTTTCCCTCATGAAACCACCGCCACGTTAGGATTACTACTACCACCGCCCTCCTCATACCACCTCCTATCCATGCCCGCCCTCTCCCGATCCTCTACATTAAACGGCCCCTTAAGCGCCCCCTTGAAATGCCTCCTCACATTCTCCCGAAACACCTGCACCGCATCCGTCCCCTCCTGCTCGCAAATCCACGTCAACCACCGATGCCCCGTGGTAACATGCGTGATTTCATCGTTATGAATAATCTCCAACGTCGCCACGCTCTCCGCGTCGCCTGCATTCCGGAACTTCTGGATCGTCATGGGATTGACGTCTAGCCCGCGCGCCTCGTGCACGAGCGCGATGATGCTGATGCGCGCGCGGATGTCGTGCGCGGTCTCGGTGGCGGAGAGCCAGAGGCCGTGGTGGACGGGGAGCGCGCCGAAGTGAGAGCCTAGTTGCTCGAGGCGCGCGCGGAGGAGGGAGAAGTGTTTCGCTTCGTCCGCGGCGACTTTGAGGAAGTCGTGGAAGAAGGTGCGGGGGAGGTGCTTTTGGGGATCTGTGTTTGTTTGGAAGGCGGAGAAGCGCACGCAGATGTCGATGGCGAGATCGATGGCCCAGAGCTCGATGTTGGCGAGCGCGTGGAGCATGGCGATGCGGCTTTTGAGGTTGCCGCCTCGGCCTGGTTTGCGGGTTTCCCAGGGGTTGACTTCGGATAGGTTCTCTGGGCGGGGCGGCTGGTCTGGAGGAGCCACGGTTCCCCGCCCTAGGGGCATGGGGGTGGGAGAGGTTTCCTTTTGAGCGAAGAGAGAGAAGAGATGGGTGGTTAGTTCGATTTTGTGTTCTGGATTGGCTGTGTTTAGGATGTGGACAGCCCAATCGCAGAATGTAGCGTGTTCGTCAAGATAGTGAGGGATACTGTTGGCATCCTCTTCTACTTCTTCGCCTTCTTCGACTCCTCCATCCATAGCCTCAGAAGCTGCAGTGGACATATCGATATCAGTATCAATCGTAGCCGCCGTGGCCTCAGGCTGCTTCTTCTTCTTCCTCTTCTTGCGCTTCTCGCGGTTCTTCAACATGACCTTCTCGCTGACAGGCTCTACCTTGCCCAGCACCACGCCGCTTAAGCTATACTGCAAAAACACACCCTCATCCGTAATCTCCACCGGAAACGTGCACGTTTTAATCCCAACACTCGACTCCCCCGTCTCCACGTTGAAGTCATACGCATGCCAGGGACATGACACCACGTAGGCGGAATCTTCAATATCAACGTGGGATTCTTCCAGCGGACCCCCGGCATGAGGGCATTCTGCCTCCATAGCGTAATACGACCATCCATCTGACGTTTCGTTGGCCCTGCGTGTGCATGTGGCTGTGGCTGTGGCTGTGGCCGTGGATGTGAATCCGGATGCGGAGGGCTCAATTGAAGGTAAACGGAAGAGCACCAGCCGTTTACCATCCGAAAGATGAATCACATATCGAGCCTGCGTAAAGTCTGAAAGAAAACCTAGTCTGATAGACATGATTGCAGATTGGCGAGATCATACAATTGTTAGTGTTAATCAGTAAGAACCACTATTGTTATGTACATATATATGACGCCGAGTAGGAATCGGATGTGAGAGCTCGCGGGGCGGAAAAAGTTGGCGCCTGACTAATCAAATTGCCGCGGTACCTAGATCTTTAGATGGGATATCATATCGCAACCGACGAGTTCTAGCTGCAAAGATATTAGGGAATGGACATGACTGTGGGATTGTTTTCATGTCACCGCGGGATAGCCGGGGGCGGTACTTTGTGCTCGCCGTCTATGTCACATTGTGGAGGAAATTAAAAAAAAAAAAAAAAAAAAAAAAAAAAAAAAAAAAAGGAGTAAAATGCTATTATTTAAAAGACCAATAAGCATTCATTCAAAAAGATTTCAATCTACCCCGAATACCCCAGATCTGCCATCCCTTCTCCAATCCCACAAAGCACACGCGTCAGCTCTCCGCCCCCCAGGAGAAACCGCCGTTCCAAACGCACATTATGCCACTAAAAAGGATAAAACAGATTCTCATCATACCGTCGCACACCAGGTTGTTGTCGCTGGAGAGGCCTGGGAATCGGACGAGCTGGCGCAGCTTCGCCATCACCCCTTTCTTCAAACGGGTCGATAAAGCCCCCATTGCCATTGACCCCGGCCGGTAGTGGATCATGTATGCCTTCCGGCTGGAGGTGTTCTTCATCTGGATTCGCCGCGAAACCACCAGGAATTTGCCTACGAAAAGCCGCAGCGGCAGCGGCAGCCGCGATCGCGGCGAAATAGTCCACATGGTCCTGCTCATAATCCCTCGCGTGATGCTCCTGCTGGACCTGCGGCCGGGGAACCCCGTCGTCTGCGTCTAGCTCGGGGACATACCTGTAGTTAAACCAGGGACACGCGCACGTCTTCCACCGGGCGGCGCATATGATGCAGAACTCCGCGCCGCAGCGGCAGGTCATGTGGTTGCAACCCTCGGTCAGCTCGACCATGGCCGAGCAGCCGTAGCAACGTTGCCAGCCGTTTTCCCTGGCGGCCTCGACGAAGCGTCTCGTCTCGTCGTCCTTGGGGCACTCGCTGCCCGTGTGCCATTGGCCATTGCAGAGCCCGCAGACTTTCGTGGAGCAGCTCCCGCATATGCCGTATCTGCGGCCGCCTGTGGCGCCGCCGCTGGTGTCAAGATGGATCTGGCTGGGCTTGATCCACTCACCGCAATCCTTGGTAGGGCAGTATAAGCGGTTCTCGGTGGTGAATTCTTGGTATTTCTTGTTCCATTTGATTTTGAATTCTACGTCGAAGAGTTTGTCGACGTGCCGGAGGGGGATGTGGTCTGACGTGCAGCATTTGGGAGGCATGTGTTGCGGGTCGGTCACGGACATGGTAAATACGCGCTTGAGGCAGTCCTCGCACATGCTGTGGGAGCAGGTGAGCTGGGCGGCCTTGCTCACGGGGATGTCGTCGAGACACGTTAAACATGTCACTCTATATTTGAAGGGTCAAATCGGGAATAAAAAGAACACAATCATAAAAAAGAGGAGAGAAGAGTCTCATGGTCGAACAAATAGAGAAATGGTACTCACGTCCTTTCTGGCACCGACGGGGAAGACGTGGTTCTCTTATACCCCGTGCCCCTTTTACCCTTCTTTTCAGTGGACAAGCGTTTTTCAGACCTATTCTTGATGGCGGGTGACTTGGGCGCCTTGGTTGCAAGTTTCCGGTCCGATTGCTCTCCAAGCCGAAGGGGGAGGGATATGGGGCCAGGTTTGTTGTGTCTTGTCCAAGAATCCGCAACGGCGCGCTGCGTAGCGCTTCGATTGGGGGGGTCCCTGTGTGTCGACGCTTTCGCTCTGGATCTAGAAGACGTCGTTGAACGGGGGGCTCCACCATTGCTTAGGTCCACGGGTATCGATACTGACGACGAACGATATCTGCGAGATTGGCTCCTCCTAGGAGCCTCGACATCGTTGGCCGTCCTATGGCTTTCTCGCGCGGGCTTTTGGGGGTTCTCCTCCGTAGAATGGGTCCGCTGAGACTTGCGCCGACGGCGTTTATGCTCCTCACCTTCCTTAGATCGGCGTGAATGATGGTGGTGGTGTTGATGATGGTGCTGTTCCGCTTCAGAACTCGCCGTAGTGCGCACTATCTTATTACCCAAACTGGCCGTCCGTCCTGCAGCTTTGCTTGATGTAGCGAAGAAAAATAGATGCCGGATGATTGGAGCCATCTTTATATAGGTCGCGAATTCGTAAGCATTATTGGAGTAGAGTAGCTCTCTCTCGTTTCCATCCTTGGACCTCATTGCTAGTAAATTGGGTGAAACTATAACGAATGCGAACTGAAAAAGATTCGTGTGCTTTTCTCAGAGAAGTTCGTTCCTCATATCTATCATCAGGAAAGCAGCTTGCCCGGAGGAGTATGTCAATACTAGCAGCAGCGAAGTAGAAAGGTAAAACGGCAAAACCGTATAGAGTAAAAAACAAACAGCAATTGAACCCTCAGGTTCTCACATCTAATATCTCGCATCCCTCATGCCACCCACCCATCCCTCCAGCCTCCAGTCCGAAAGCTTCTCTGTAGGTGTAAAGAAATCCGGCATACTGAAAACGGGAGAGAATGCCGCAATTGGGCCATAGAGGCGCTCACCCCCCTCAGCACCACCACAGAAAAACATCCATGTCACAACCACCCGGGCAGCCAGCGAGGGTTGCATGAACTGTTCGCATTTTGAGATGTGGACAGGTCCGGTTGCAGGAAAAGAAAAGAAAAGCAATAAAAAAAAAAAAAAGGGGGGGGGGGGGGGGGGTTGGTGGTTTGATGACGATGACGGGCAATGAAGAAAAGCAAATCTTCAATGGCAAATGGTTAAATAGAACACCCTGCCCAAATCGCAACCCAACCGCTCGGTTCCCGCTATAGGTAGAGCGGTGGCATCCCTCTCTCTCTCTCTCTCTCTCACTTTACTTATTCAAGGATAGAACAAAGAGAAATGGAGAAGGGAAGATAGGGCTCCATTGGGCAAAGCCGAATGAAAAGGTGGTGAAGCAGGGCGGGCGGCGAGCGATGGATGTGGATGTGGTAGCTTTGCATGCCACGCTTTCAGGCTCGCAGTGAGAGAGAGCCAACGGCTGCTGGCCAGCTGGCAAGACGAGGGAAGGGATGCCTTAGCCTAGCACTTGTACTGGCGGCCCTGGCCAATTCAACCGCGTCTCTTCGATATCATCAGCATTATTGTCATGTCATCATCATCACCAGCAGTCAGTCCAGTGAGCAAGTTTAGTGGTTATTGTGATGGTTATTTTCACGAACGATGAGAGGGCAAAAGGGAGAAACAAGAATCCGGATCGAAACATGACTGTTAGTTGGTTGCTGTGTTGTCTGTGTCTGTGTCTGTGTCTGTGTCTGTGTCTCTGCTTCTTTATTGCTGCTTCTTGTCCATTTAGGTTTACTTCGTGGAGGAGGTTGTATCGCTCTCCTGTTCATATCGGTAAAGGGAGCATATTAATAGCAGATAAATAAACAGACTCTTCAGAAACAGCAAGGACAGCTCTGGCTAATGACACTTGCAGCTCCAGCTTCAGTCCAGCTATTATAATCCAGCAGTTTAACTGGCGCAGATACAATATTTAGCCGTTTAAATATTCGAAAAGATGAAGGACAAACTTTTATTCTATTGGCTTTATCCGGTAGATTTTCTCAGCCGTAACTAATCTAGAACAAACGACTGGTTCTATCCAAAGAGAAAAGGAAAGGAAAAAAAGAAAAAGGAAAAAAGAAAAAAGAAAAAATCAAATTAGAAATTAAAAGGCGTGAAAGTGAGTGAACATATACATAAAAACCATGACCAAACCATTCTATCCGTCCCAATTGCATCATGATTTGGCAAGCGGGAGAGCGTGTGGATATAGAAAGACAAGGGAAAAAGAAAAGAAGAACCCCATTGTTTACTCCGAATAATCAAACGTCCCGACCATATGCCCCCAAAGCTCCTCGATAATCTCCCTTTGGCCCTCCCCACCCGGCGACGCGCGCACAGCAAGATACTTCCGCCCATCAACCGCCCCCTCCCACCCGCCGGGGTTCCCATCAACAACCATCCCGCCCGCCTCCGTCACAATAACCCACCCGGCACACACGTCCCACGCCCAGCACCCGCCCTCCCAATACAGATCCAGCACGCCCGCCGCAACGGCACACATATTCAGCGCCGCGGACCCCAAGCAGCGCATGGAATGCACCATCGCGCCGCCCGCCTCGCGGCTCTTGCCCAGCCGCTCGAAGGTGCGCAGCTTAGTCTCCCAGTTGCGCCCGGCGCGGTCGGAGCCCCACTCGACGGCGATCAGGGCGTTGCTGAGGCCGCGCAGGGGTTCGAGCGCGGGGCCCTTGAGCGGTAGGCGGGTGGTGCGGTTGAGGAATGCGCCGCGGCCGGCGATGGCGGAGTAGAGGGTGTTGGTGGCCGGGTTGAGGACGACGCCGACGACGGGTCTTTTGCGGATGGCGAGGCCGAGGGAGATGCAGGAGTTTGGGAAGCCGTGGACGAAGTTTACGGTGCCGTCGATTGGGTCGACGATGAAGGTGGGGGCGTCGGTGAGGGGGCTGGAGGGGTGGTAGGTTTCTTCGCCCATGAATCTGGGGTTTCGAACAAAGGGAATAATAGGGTTAGTGGTGGCCGAGCGAAGGATATATAGATAGATAGATAGATAGATAGATCAATAGCTTACTCGAAAGTGGGATATCTAGCCCTGAGCTCCTTGGAGACCATAGCCTCGATAGCGCGGTCATATTCCGTTACCAGATCGGAGCCTGGATCGCAGCAATTGACACGTTAACAAGAAGTTAAGATGTTTATACAGTTCTACGGGGAAAGAAAAGAATATCTGGAAGACGTACTGTTCTTCTTGGAGTCGACGCCATGGACCAATGGCTTTGCGCCGGTGATGACTTCTCCCGCGCGGGTGGCCAGGTCGATGAGGAAGTCATGGATTTCCTGGAGATCGGGCGCGGGGACCTTGACGCCGTTGGTTGCCATTGTTGCGATTTGCTGTTGGTGATGGGGTGGTTGGTGTGGTGAGTTTATAGCTATTGCTTGTTTTTTTTCTTGGATGAGCTGGTATTTAAATTTAGTTAGTGGTGGAGCTGACAGGGGGATATTTATAATAGGAACGAAACCTTTGCAATGGAATTAAATGTATTTAGCAGCAGAGGAGGAGGTTGGCAATTGATATATATATTGCAAAGGAGAGGAAGATTGTTGATATTTATATATATGCGGAGTATATACTCCGTACGCTGAGTATATATATATATATATATATATATATATATATATGCTGTGTAAAATATTTCGGGGGTAACAAACTAGAAGAGCAAAATAGAGGGCTAAATATTCCTTCCTTCCATGCATCTTCCATGCCTAAGTACTATCTAAATATTCTATCCATCCAAATAATCCTGTTACTGGGCGGAGGGCGCGTTGACTGACAGGTTCATTGACAAAGGGAATTTTTAATCGAGGAGAAGGAGGAGGATTAGTTACATCCTATCGACGTGGGTGATATGATATTGGAAGAGATCAGTATTAAGAACGTAGTTAACTACAATGTTGAAACAAACAGCTATGAATGATATGATAGTACCTAGGTAATAAAATAAAATAAAATAGAATAGAACAGGATAAAATAGGATTAAAATAGGAATATTATAACTACTGTAAAGAACTTCCTCGTAAATAAATAAATAAATAAATATAGGCTAGGGCTGGCTGACTAAGCAGAATAACTAGCGAATTGTTCCTGCGTCATTTTTTTCGCATTTCAGAGCGAAATATCGAGAGTCGACAGTTGTATTTATTTATATCAGCTATTTTTTTATAACTAACTAACTTATCAATCTATTATTTCTCCAATGAACAAATACCCCCCCGCCAGCGCACTATCGCCATTCCAATCTCTATCCTCAACAACCCTGTAATTTACAAATTCCCCCCGTCCTTCGCTGAAATTGTGCATCTATAGCGGGCAACCACCGCACTTATGCCCTCGGAACTGGAGGAGGTATGGGATCTTCCTCCCACCCCCTTCCCCCTTTCCCCGCTATTACCGTTATTAGCTACGATGAAGAGGAGAACTGTTACGTGTTTTGGAACTAACCTGGGAGCCTCTCGCGTTATGTATCTATAATATAGCTTGTAGAGTTCCTTCATCATGGAAACTCCCAGATAAGACAGATAGGTCCGTCTGTGCAAACCCCCCGCCCTTCTGCTATACCTGCTGGCAATTGGCAATGCGCCTTACTTTTCTCCTTCCCTCTTTTCCCTCGATTTGCGTCTTTGCTTGTTATTTGATTATTTAGCTGACGGGTGTGAAAGTGCAGCATGTGAAAATCTGCTTGGATATTCGATATCGCAACATGCGCTGTTCAAGGTTCATCAGCTTCTGCCAGTGAGGGATCTTAAACTGCTGGTTCGGGATTATGCTGTTAGTATCCACCATTGTCTTTTTTTTTTTTTTTTTTTTTTTTTTTTTTTTTTTTTTTTTTTTTGCATAGTGTAGTTGAATGGGTTTAAGAAGATAAACTGACACCCCCTTGCACGACCTCCAGCCAATCGCCAAAAATGCCCTGACGATATTGATAAACCTCTCTGGGGACGAGGAGGTACTCAAAGAGCTGGCCGAAGATGATGCCTTCCTAGAAACCCTCCTGGGCAAAGTCACGGTAATTATTCTTTCCCCTCCATTGTCGGCTTAGGTGCTAGTTTAGATGCGAAACACACCCATAACTACGAATACCTAACTACAGAATCACAGAACAAGAAAGAACCCCACGCCAACGAAATAACCATGCTCCTCGCCAACCTCGCCAAATCTGACAGCTTCAAACGCATCATAACCCTCACCCGCAGCGTGCCCAAGGACGTCTCCGACTCCCCCAACGCCCTCGACCAGCTCATGGACTGCTTCATCAAGGGCCAGGACGGCGCCATCAACAAAGCCACCGACGCCAACTACGACTACCTCGCCTACGTCTTCGCCGACCTCTCCAAATTCGACGCCGGCAGAGCCTACTTCCTCACCCGCCAGGCCTACGACGCCGTCATCCCCATCACCAAGCTCACCGTCTTCACCGAGCACCGCAGCCACATCCGCCGCAAGGGCGTGGCGTCCACGCTGAAGAACATCGCCTTTGAGATCCAGGCGCATCCGCAGCTGCTCGCGGAGGCGGAGGTGAACATCCTGCCCTACCTGCTGCTGCCCATCGCGGGGCCCGAGGAGTTCACCGACGAAGAGAGCGCGGCCATGCTGCCGGATCTGCAGCTGCTGCCGCCGGACAAGCAGCGCGACTCGGATAAGGATATCATTGCGACGCATCTGGAGACGCTGTTGCTGCTGACGACGACGCGGGAGGGGCGCGACCTGATGCGCGCGGTTAATGTGTATCCGATCATTAGGGAGTGTCATTTGCATGTTGATGATGAGGGGACGCGCGAGGGGTGTGATCGGCTTGTGCAGGTGCTGTTGAGGGATGAGGAGGGTGAGGGGAAGGGGGAGGAGGAGGAGACGATGGAGAAGGTGAAAGCGGAGTTTGAGAAGAAGGGGGCGGATGAAGAGGATGAGGAGATTGTGGAGGTGTTTTGACGTACGTTCTTTTTATACATACATTTACATAGATGATAGATAGAAAGAAATTTTCATAGATGGTTTTCCATTTCCTCCTTCTTATCTGATTTTCAACTCCTGTTCAACCTACGTACGACTGGGAAGAATCGAGCACATGGCTATTGAAAGGCATCCGTAGCGCGTAATCCATTTCCTCGGTGTAGCTTCGAGTGTGATAATCCCCCGCTTATCGGAAATCGTCGCGTCTATGAAGTTAACGCGCGGATACCAACTTTAATTAACTAGTTAACTACGCCAACGCGTCACGGAACTTAAATTATTTTCTGCAAGTCATCAGCCGATTTGTTATAATTCTACTTTTGGGATATCTATTATAAGTTGGTCCAAGATTAGCGGAATCGTGTATATTTCCAGAAACAGCAGCCTTCCTGGTGATAGATAAATCCCGGAGGTTTCCCCCCCCCAAACTCACTCCTATGCTTTCTCGTCCATGATTTGCTCAATGCCGAAAACGCAGGCCGAATAACACCAACCTCCGCCATGGAGAATTCAACCAGGTTGTCATGGTACGTACGGTGAATAGTAAATGAGACAAATTCTCCTTCCTCCTAGAATCTAACCTGTCCCATCCATCACAGGATTACCGCCCACCCACCACCACCAACAACACAGCGCCCGACCCCGAACTCCGCCCCTGCATCGCCGAGCTCCTGCGCACAGGCTACCACCCCCCAGACCTAACCCTGCGCGTCGAGCGTGTCATTGAGGTTCTGTTTACACCCGAAACCACCGCAGGCACTAACACCACCGCCGCGAGACCGACGCGCCGGTCATATCGCGTATTCCTCAGCGATGGCGAGCTGGTCATCCAGGCGCTGCTGGGCAAGGCGCTGCATCCGTTCGCGTTGGCGGGGGAGGTGCGGGTTGGGGCTGTGGTGAGGTTGGAGAGGTATGAGATTAGGTGGGCGGAGAGGATTGGTGGTGGCGGCGGGGAAGGTGGAGGTGTGGGGCAGGTTGTGTTTTTGGCTGTGGGGGCGTTTAGGTGTTTGAGGAAAATAGGGTTTAGTGGAAGTGGGCGGGAGGGGGAGGGGGTTGATGTGGAGGTACGGGTGGTTGCGAGGAAGAGGAAGAGGAAGAGGGGTGGTGATATTGGTGGTGAGGATAATGGTGGTGGTGCTGGGGGATTTGGACGTGGAGAGAAAGCGTGTCGGATTAGCGATGTGGATGGTGCAGCGGATCTTCGTCCCAATGAAGAGGCTGGGCTTTTGGTTGAGGACGGGATTTCTGAGCTTCTAGCTGGAAAATTGGATGATGTATTCGACTCTGGAAGCCAGTCGTTTGGGGACTATGCGACTTCAGGAACTATTCAGGATGGTACAAATGACGACCAGGGAACCCCGACTCCAACGCAGGAGCAAGAGAAGCCTATCCAACCACAGAGCCTACCAGCTTTCAACATCAGCCCCTCAAATCCACAGCCATCTGAAACCATCCAATTGCAATCCCCTTCACAAACAACCGCTCAAACTCCTCATGGACAAACTGACCGCGCCACACCTACACCCACAGCCACCGTAACACGCTACCACTTCAAGCTCCGCGGCATCCTAAAACCTATATCCCGGCCCTTGAACCTCCTCACCCTCTCCCAACTCCTCCACCCTGCCAAACCATTACCGAAACGCAACTACCTCTGCGACGTCCTGGCCGTGATATCCTGGATATCACCCGACATCATCAAGCGTCCGTATATGCCGCCGAAGCGCGATCTGCGCATCATGGACCCGACAATCACTAGCACCGCCCAGCGCTCCAGCCACTCCGCGCCGCAGCAGCAGCAGCGCTTGGGCGTGTCTGTTAGCGTATTTGTCGATGCGGCGGCTTTTAACCCGCCGGTGGGCACGGTGGGGCTCTTTCGCTGTTTAAAGACGCATGAGTGGGAAGGGGTGAGTTTGAATGCGTATGAGAAGGATTGTAAAGGGCGGGAGTGGTTTGTGTGTGAGCCGGGGCGGTTGAGGGGGGTTCTGGCGGAGGTGGGGAGGGGAGGGGATGTTGAGGGGTTGAAGGGGTGGTGGGGGGACTGGTGTAAGGGGATGCAGGAAGGTGGGGAGTCGGAGGGGAGGGGGAGATGTGAGTGAGATTGGTGCTTTTGGAAGGGTGGTATGATGATTACCAGGATATTCATGGCTATAGAAGACGAAACTGATATGATAGGTTATGAGGGTGTGTATACGGCCTACACCCAAGCTGGTGTTCATCGTCCTTTTGAAGGATACATGCTGGTATGAGTTACGAAGTTAGGATTGGGTTACGTACAGTAGTTATATATATAGATACCTAGGTATATCGTTGGCACAAGTCCTTCTCCACTCCTTCTTTGTCCCATGAGTGAAAGGATGTATAACCGTCAACTTTCATAGCCCATTCGTGTGCTGTTATCTACTGAGGAGTCAGTCCTTGACTCCTTGTACAGTGAATAATTTCCATGGATGAATGCGGTCAGCCTCCCCGAGTGAGTGCTGTATGAGAAACAGCCAATCTTCTTCTTGTGAAATTTGACTATAGAGTTATCAAATAATAAATAAAAGTAGGTGGTTTGTTACTTGTACGAAGAAGGTGGTGGATTACGTTATCAATAAATCAATTCGGTGCGGTTGAGAATCTTGGAGGATAATGTTTTTGTGTTGTAATCTAACTACGCGAGTTACACTAAATAGGTTGGGGTGGCACGTGACTAGGGTAGGTGTAGTAATCACCAACACCCCCCCCCCTTGCTACACCGTGGTCTATAAGTGTAGGCTACTGGGGCAAAAGAGCTCAATCACCACCAGCGCCTGCTGGTAGAAGGGCCGACCAACCGCGGGACCCCCAACACCCCCCCTCGGACCAGCTACCACAGAGTACAGTACTTCCCCTCAGTGGCTCCCTTCAGTGGCCTCCCCACAATGGCTCCTTTTTAATAATGGACTCAGTCAGTCCTAGGGCTCACAGGACTTCTAGGGCACACTCCTGGGATGTCTCTTGACACTGTTAAAATGTCCAGGGTATTTGTTAGGAATTTTTAAGTCCATTCTGGGATCAAACCCATGCATGTTGACCACAGCGGGGCTCACGCTTAACGGTCTCATAACCTGTAGGCTACTGGGGCAAAAGAGCTCAATCACCACCAGCGCCTGCTGGTAGAAGGGCCGACCAACCGCGGGACCCCCAACAATAAGCCACCACCCGGGGCCTCCCCCATCCTCAAATCTTTCAAAAATGCAATAATAATTAATTACATCAATCGGACCCTGATTTCCTCATTAGGAAAGGCGTCCGTACAGCAATAACTGTAAAAATCAAGAAATACATGCAAAATCCATTGATCTGCTGTATCATCATTACTATTCAATCATTCCTTCTTCTCAATTCCCTGAATGTCAACCCTTTTGACAAAATCTTCAAATGCAGGCTTCACCAGTGGCTTGGTGAGGCCATCAGCTATGTTCACTGTAGAACCAACATATTTCATCATAATTTCTCCTTTTTCAATCAAATTGTGAAGAATATGATATCTAATCTCAATGTGGTGTGATCTTCATGTTAAGAATTCTCCCTTTACTAGATCAATTGCTCTCTTATTGTCAACTCATAGATGCAAGTATATTTTCACTTTTTCATCATTCATCAACTCAGCATCATATAACATATCATTCAATCAGATTATCTCACAAGCTGCCTTGCTAGCTGCAATATATTCAGCTTCTGTGATTGATTTAGCAATAGATGTCTGTCTCTGTGAATGTCATGAGATTGATGACTCATTAATCAATATAACATAGTCAGTAGTCAATTTGTATTGAAGATTCACCCCCGCTCAGTCTGAATCACAGTATATCACAGAACTCAGACTCACATCATCAATCTTCTTCCTGTATAATATGTCATAGTTTTTCATCTTCTTGACATAACATAGAACATGCTTCAACGCTGCTCAACATACTTTGTATGAATGTGAGTTAAAATGTAAGAGATAGTTGATCACAAATGCCAGATCTGACCAGCTGCTTGAGATTAAATACTGTAATGATCTCAATTCTTGATAATATCTTATAGCTGTAAAGTCATCATTCAATTCATCATCCTCATCAGGTGAAAACTTCAGTTATATATCTGTCATCATTGAGATTCCCGCAGGATTCATCTTGTTCATACTGAAATCTTCAAGAATCTTCTCAATATAACAGCTCTGTGTAACTACTAGATTATTATTTCTCTGACATTTGATCTTCATTTCAAGATATGACTTAGTCTCTTCAACATTCTTTGTCTTAAATCTCTTTACAATCTCTCTCAATACTCAGTCTAATTACTGTTCTTGAGATTCTGTCATCTGATAATCATTGACATGCAATATCAGATAGATCTTGTGAACAGAATGATATAGAAATTCATCATTATAAGATGATATCTTGAATCTCAATATGATGAGATATTCTGTTACTAGGAAATATCATACTCTCACAGCTTGCTTCATTCTATATAGACTCTGATAAAGTAGTCTTACTAAGTCTCTTCTGCTATGCTTTACATCTGTAAGCAGTTGTATATAGATCATCTCATTCTATGATAGTATATCATTCAAAAACATGAATATATAGTCAATTGATTTGATCTTTCATTCTTTGACAGTTGATATAATGAATAGACTGTGTGATGTAGACCCTGATATCACTGCAGTATATAATCTTGTATAATAAATACTCTGCTGTTGCAAGAAATCTCTAATCACTCAGTGAGCTCTAAAGTGAATGATTTCTCTCTTATTATTGAATTTCTGATTATATACTCATTTATCTGTAAGAATATTCATTTTCAGAGCCTTCTCAATGATAATATATATCTTCTTCTGTTTAAATATCTTAATCTTCTTTTTCATTGTCTCATGTTAATAGTTTCAGTCTGAGCTTCTCTTGACTTCTGTCAGTGTAGTTGATTGATCTGTCAGAATACTTAGAATAGAATTATTCTTATTAACAGAGTCTTCAGACTCTTCATTCATAACAAGCTGTATCTTATTATCTAGAAGATAGATTGAATTAATTGCATTCTCTAAGTTCTTATTTACAATCATCTTCAAAACATCTGACTTTTTCTTTGTAAGATATTATAGTAAGCAGTGCTGTTATCTCTCTCTGACATTCAGAATATTCAATTCATTAGATAATTCATTGAATTCTCTCACTGTATTTACAGATGTATTTACACTCATGTCAAGAGCTTCATTAAATATGATATCTCATGCAATCTCAAGACAATGTGTAACAGAATTCCACACACAATATTGATGTAATTCTTGATATTCAATCAGCTATCATTTCTTGCTGTCAGTTCTATCTGTGAGCTTATTTAACACTTTCAAATCCTTCTTATAGATCTTGCACTCTCATCTCTGTATTCAATGAACAGAAGATTGCATCTCAGTTCATACTTCAAAAGATGTAAGTGATGTTTCTTTCTTACATTCAAATATCTTTGTTGATGTTAAGAATGTATTGATCATCATAATCACAGCTTGTATTACTTCATCTCAAAGTTCTCTTTCTAATTCACTATTAAATAGTAGACTTTGTATCTTTTCTACAACTATTTGATTCACATGTTCTGCTGAGTCATTTGATTGTGATGTATCAGATGTAGTCATTTCATATGCTATTTCTTTACTCTGATAGTAGATCTTAAGTTCTTGACTTTTAAACTCTTCTTCATTATCTCAGTGTAGAATTTCAACTCAATGTTATGTAGTTATCTCAATATCTATGATGAAATTTATTAATCTTGCAGTAGATTCTCTCTTTCTTATCATAAGAATTGTTTATCTATAACAGATTGTATTATCTGTTATACTCAATCAGTAGCTTACACTCTCTCTAGTGAGAGTGTCATTTCTGTTGAAAAGTGTTTTTCCACTCTCTGCCAGATCAATGAAGAATCTCATTACTGACTTAACAGCTTATATCATAGATACAAAGATTAAACATGTCATTTTTACTTAAACACAGATCTTGTAAAACAGTAAAGCTTGTTAATCTATAATTCTCATTCTCAGACATGAATTCATCATCATTTTTGTGATATTCATGAGATTCAGATACTCTAGCTTTTAATATCATTGCATCATTGTAAGTTTCATAATCTTTGTATTATTCTTGTCAGATAGTGTTAATATTGCATCATTACTCTTTATTTATAGTATATTCACAGGTTTAAAATCATCATTGAGTATAGCAAATCAGATCAAGTCTCTGTATATAACTGGCTTTTCTATCTTATAGATATCTCTGTCATTCAATCTTACAGTAAATGAGAACATTCTATCAGAAGACATAAGCAATATGACATGATTATTTTCATATGTCAGTTATTTGAAGATATAACCTTGATGTACAAGCTTACTTATGCTTATAAGATTCACTTTCAATTTTGAAATGTAATAGATGCTGCTTAGCAGCATATTCACTTCTTTAACAGATATCTTGATATTCTCTATAGTCATAGCTAGAACTATCATTTCATCTGTCATTTTCAACATTACTTTCATCTTCTGAGGTTTTGCTATGACAAGATCTCTGTGAGATGTGATATGAGCACTCAATTCAGAGTCTAGAATTCAGATATCTTTTTCTATCTGATCACTTACATAGGTCTTTTTCTTAATGCAAAATACTTACTTTATAATATTATAAATAGAAGCAGTATCTGTATTCTCTGCATTCTTGTCTTTATTCTTGTTTCTATTGATGTTGAAATTCAAATTTGAAGAATGTTTCTCAGAGTATTTCTTTCAATAGTCAGTCTGAATATAATCAATTTTTTAACAATGATAGCAGGTTCTCACATCATTATCTCTACATTCAGATTTGAATTCAGTGTTCTTATTCTTGTTATTATCTTTCTCTTTATTCTTGTCTTTCTTATTCTTATCTTGCATGTTGTTGATAGAATTTCTAAATATATCAGTATTTACTTCATTTGCAGCAGAGAGCTGTAAAAGAATATCATAGTACAGGCTTATAAAATTATTCTCTAAGAGTTGAGTATTATCTTTGTTAATTTAATTCATTCAATTTCTTATAAATGAGACTCAATCTCTGTTAACTTCTGTAAGCAGTCTGTTGAAAAATATAATATCTGAAATCTCATATTTTAGACAGATATAATCAGTTCTTATAATAATTAGATATTCAATGAAAGCTCTGTCAGATTCTTTACTTTTAAAGATTATTTTAATAAGCTCTTTAAATAAATGAGTTCTATATATAGCAGATCTCTCAGAAAAGTTATTCTCTATAATAGTTTATAAAGTATAAGCTGATAATTTGAACTTCTTAAGTATAGTGAAATAAGTCTTGATCTGCAGAGTAATTGCAGATTACATGTAATTATATAATTAAAGATTGCATTCTTTTCAGAAATGTTGCATATTCATAGTAATATTCTTATTAAGATTATTATCTTTAAGAATATTATTGATTTCAGACTGCTCTGCAGTTAAAAGAATTTTCTCTCTTTATATTGAGTAGTTAATAAATTCAGTGAGAACTATTAGTCTTTTAATAAGTCTTACTTAGCTTCTGAATTCTTCAAGAACTTTTATTATAACAGATGTCTTTTCTTTTCATTGAAGATATTCTATCAGATTCACTCTTATCTCATCATTTATAAGAGTCTCATCTCTACTGATCTTCATACACTCAATCTCATGCTGAAGTCTTGCAATTTCAAGTCTCATACAAGTCTTCTTACTCACTGAGCTATTGTTATTTCAGTCACTTGAGCTCTCTGCATTATCTGACATCTCACTGATATCTTCAATCAGATCTTTATATTTATTGAACTTATTAGACTATTTCTTTATAATAATTTCATTCAGCTCAAATGTCTCTGAGACAGTCACTTTTCAATTTATTACAGATGTTGATAAACTCATACTCAATTCTTCTTATACTTCAGATGTTTGTGAATTTCTTCTTCTACACATTAGCATATAATTCTTCATTAAGTCAGGCTTTTCACTTGATCTCAGGTTCATCATGAATTCAATTAATCAATAAAAGACATCTAGACATGTGTAATGATACATGGAGACATCAATTTAGCACATTGTTGCAGTTATTTGTTGCTTGTGAAGGGCTTCATAACCTCTTGAAGGATAATGTTTTTGTGTTGTAATCTAACTACGCGAGTTACACTAAATAGGTTGGGGTGGCACGTGACTAGGGTAGGTGTAGTAATCACCAACAGAGAATTGCCGGTTTGAGTTTAGCCTGACATCATCGGCAGCCGGTCACATGACCTGCCCTCTGATCTGATATCAAACCCGCGTCTGTTTTCAGCTCATTCATTGCCGAACATCTTTCATATCCCACCAAGATTAACTATAATTGTTGGTGTTTGCCTCTTGTTGTTGTGTCGATACAAAATCTGTCCTCGTTAGTATACCGTCGTTGTCAGGACTGTTAGTTAACTCATAGAGCTTGTTTCTCGCGGCTTCGCTCATACCAAGCATCACGTAACTTGCAGCTTCCCGCCTAGAAGCAGCAAACCCGAAACCCTGAACTTTGCTCCCATGGGATTCACTACCGACGATTCCTTTTGAATTCACATGCGCCCTTCCTTCAGCAGTACCCATTCTCGATAATACCTTATTCGCGACACGGAATCTCAAAACAATGAGCTCAACGCCACCCAATCCGCCTCCGCCGGGGCGAGCTCCTCCCGGCCAACCTGGGCCGCCGATGAGAATCCGCCGTCCCAAGGTAGACCCGTTGGTTCGACCTAAGCAGAAACGGACCCCACGACCGCAAGGACAAGGACAGCCCGGAGCAGGGCCAGTCACGAATGGCAGAGTAGGATCTCCAAAGCCACGACCTCCGCAAGCCGCGCCCAGACCTGCACCAGCCAAACCTGCTATTCCCAGCGCGGACGACTTAACAGTAAACGGATTCAGCGGACCGTTACTCTCCGAGACATACGTCGATTATCCGTTGATTACTACTAAGCGCGCATGGAGAGAGGGATTGAAACACCACGTTGCAAAGTTTGCCTCGAAGAAGAACATAGATCCAAGAGATGAATCCAGTTTCACACGGCCGGTTAGATTGCAGCGACGCGATCCTCGAGCTTCGAATACTGGTCCTGCGGTGGAGAGGGATGACCAGCACCCTCGGAGGCACGGCGAGCTCAACGAAGCTGAGCGGGAGGAATTGGAGGCAAAGAAGGCCGCTAGAGAGAAGGAACGGGCGGAAAACTTGGCACAAATTGCCCCGTCAGCTTCTGTTACGCAGAAAAAGACTAACGCGCCGAAGCCGCGGACCCAGCAGGTGTTCAAGTCTGAGATGACGCCGGCAGAAATTGCGAAAGCGCGGATCAAGTACGAGGAGGCGCTACCCTGGCATCTTGACGATTTCGATAATAAAGGCACTTGGGTTGGGAACTATGAAGCCGCCATGTCGGGAACGTATGCGATGTTCGTGCTTCAAAATGACGGAAAGATGCGAATGGTTCCCCTCGACAGGTGGTACAAATTTACAACGAAGACGCCCTTCAAGACTCTAACTATTGAAGAAGCGGAGAAGTTTATGGCGAAGAAGGCTAAGGATCCCCGGTGGGTCATGGAGAAGGAGCAGGATAGAGCCCAGAAGAAAGCGCTGGAGGACTATGCGAGACAAAGTAGACTCTTTACTGGTAGGAGAGAAGGATTTTCGGGAGTTAGCGAAGGCTTTGAAGGAGATGACCTGGATTTTGAGGAAGACAGGTTCGCCGATGATGAAGAACATGTAGGCATTCTTGACGATGATGAAGATGCCAAGGTAGCTGAAAAGAGAATAAAAGAAGACCAGCTTAAGGCGAACATCTTCGACCTCAAAGATGAGCATATGTACGATCAAGAAGAGAATCAGGAGAAAAAGGAGAAGGAGGCCCTCAAGAATTTCGGCAAGCATGTTCGGAAAGCTCTTCAACGAAGAGAGAAGAATTTCGACTACAGCAGTGGCTCAGACGCCAATCCATATTCTGATGAGGTACGTTATATTCATCTTTGACTACATGTTTGCTTTAGAACGTAACTAATCGATCTACCCCTACACAGAGCTCGGATGATTCCGAGACAGAGCGATTAAAGGAAGAACAACAAAAGCTAGAAGAGGAACGCGCCAAGAAAGAAAAGGGCAAAGAATCCGACAAGAACTCCGGAATATCATCAAAGGGCACAAATACCCCCTCCGGGCGCTCCAAACACACAGACCCTCTCAACAAGAAAGCCGCATCCCGCGCCGCTCGAAAACGACCCGGCTCCCCCAACCTCTCCGACGCCAGTGGCACAGATACCTCCCGCAAAAAGCCCAAGAGCAAACACGCCGATGCCGAGCCCGGCTCGCGGCCCATGTCCCCAGGCCCCTCTGGCCATCGCAAGCCAGGAGTACCAGCAGACCAAGCCGGCAAGAAACGTAGCCGAAACGGACCAGCTGGGTCTGGATCTGGCAGCGATGGTGAACGCGGTATAGGCTCTGCTGCTGAAATGAGCGATTCGACCGCTGCTGGCGCTAAGAAGCGCAAGCCCAACCAGCCAGGGGTCATGTCGAGGACGGGGACACCGCGGGGTTCGCGTGCGGGGAGTCCTGCGGGTCTTGTACCTCCGCGCACAGGACCTGGCTCTGGAGTTAATTCACCAGGTATGATGCCATTCTCTAACCATTTACCCCTCCCCATCCCTCTTTTTATTTCATGTTCAATGCACATTTCTATTTTTCAAAAAAAAAAAAAAAAAAAAAAAAAAAAAGATCCCGATATTTATCCACACCATACTAACACACAATCCTCCCTCCCCCAACAGCCCCACCAACCCGCACCTCCACGCCCGGCCTATCATCATCAGCAAACCTCACCTTCCCCACCGCGTCGGAAATTCACTCCGCCATCCCGCCTACGGGCATCGCCAGCGCCGAGCTACTAAAGATCTTTCGCCCGCGCATCGGCGATTCGAAGGAAAATCATCGCAAGTTCATCGCGATTGTGCGGGATGTGAGTATTTATGGGAAGGAGGATAAGTTGTTGAGGCCTGGGGTTTTGAAGGAGGGGTCGGTGTGATGAATTTTTTTTTTCTCTTTCTCTTCTCTTCTCTCTGCTGGTTTCTTTAAATTTAGTTTGTATGTTTTTTTTTTTCCCCCTGTTTCTTCAAAATTTATGCTCTGTTCATGGGTGGGTGCAAGCGTCTGGGTTTTTTTGACATTGTTTGATTTTGACGGATCGTGATCGTAAGCCCTTAAAGGGATGGAGATATACAAATAGAAAGCAGGAGATTAATACAAGGCAACGGGAAGGGAAATGCTCCAGAGAAAAGATAAGGGGGGTGGCCTGGCCTTTATTTAGAGCTTGTCATATATGCCCCTTTCATATCATGATTTTGTCATTATGGGTTTTACTTTGAATTCCAGGACAGATGGCTGGAGATTGGCGATTTCGGACAATTATATCTTAAATTTTATCAGAGTTATGGTTATATGTATGGGCGGTTTCCCTTCCTGCCATTCACGTTTCGTTGAGAAACTGAGCTATCTTCCGGTCCGTTTTAAAATCGGATTAGTTAGATATGAATTGTATGACAAAAGAAGGTTGACTGGGTTTCCAACTACTCCGTACCTATCTACGCAGTAAATCTATTCCATCTATCTAATCCACAGCTAGCAAAACGGTAATCACAAAAAGAGAAGAGGGCACTGTGTAAAATGAAAACAATCAAACTCAAAAATAATCATAACATAAAAAACCGTTAGGAAGAGTATTAAGTATTGGGAATAAGAACCAAATAAACAACCATTGCAACTGAAACATTCATAAACACAAAAAAAAACATGAGAAAAGGGAAAAAAAAATTAAATAAACGCCAACATATTTTCCACGTCTTCCGTGCCAATTTCCCTGTCCATATGCATTGTTTCTCTCCCGAAACCACTTATTTCTCCCCATCTTCATACTTCGACCAATTCGCAAGCACAGCCCCAATCCTCGGCGAATTCGTCAACTTATACACATCCTCAAAGTACTCCTTGGTCAACTCAAACGGCTTCGCAGTGACGTTCGGAATATACTTCCCAATCAACTTGCTCGGGTCAATGGTTGTCTTGTTAATCTTCTTGAGCAGGAAGGATCGGAATGGTTTCACGCCAGAGCGCAGGAAGGTGCTGTGGAAGGGGACGTCGATGCCCTTGAGCGGGATGGTGGCGAAGCCGCGCTCGAGCACGATGGGTTGGGGTTTGGAGTTGGTAAGTTGGGAGCAGGAGGTGATGATTTCGACGAGGTGGGCGCGTAGATCATCGATGGACATTGTGGACATTAGGGTTGTGATGTCTATCTTTTGGGCTTTGAGGACGTTCAGGACGTTGGTGAGGGTGTCGAGGGCACGGAGCTGAAATATTGTTAGAAGGGATGCAAAAAGCTATGGTGGAATGAATGGGTAAAAACTTACATCTCCGGCACAAACATACTGCATATTCGCAATATTATAATTGACAATCTCTAACAACCAGCCCGTCTGCTCCGCAATATTCTCCACAACATACTGCAGCGCCTGTTCGTTGAACGTCTTCGAGATTCGGCTCGGATTCACCGCACACATAGAGTAATTGGACCGACCCGTTTCATCTCGCTCGACGGCGACTTGCATTGTCAGACCACGGTAGAACACAACAGACACAAGAGATTCGATCGGCATCACGTCAGCGAGTGCCGCAAGCGCCGAGTACTCGCCCAAGGAGTGTCCGGCGAAACTGCTGTCGCGCTGCACTAGGCCCTTCGACCGCATGTCCTCGAAGCTGGCCTTTTCCATCAACGTCAGAGCTGGCTGGGTGAATTGCGTTGCGGAGAGAAGGCCCGTAGGTGACCTGTAGGTGTACGAGGTGCTATTCTCATCCACATCCTTGAAGATCTTCTCGGATTTAATGCTGCCGTCAGCGTTGACCGTCTCGAAGGTCATGGACATGTAATTTTGACGGATGATTTTGCCGCGGGGTCCACCGAAGTGAATCGTGAGCTCCTGTGGGTTATTCTTGACAATGTTGATGATCGACAGGCCGTAGTTCTCGATGAAGTGCTTATCGGCGCGGTCCCAAACTTCCTTGGCCACAGGGCTGGAATTATACAGGTCCATGCCCATTCCTTGTTCTTGAGAACCCTGGCCAGTAAACACATATGCGGATACCGGCTGTTCGACTTCGGCTTCACCGAGCAGAACCTTTTCTTCCGTCGCCTGGTTGCTTGCTTCGACCTTAATGATTTTCCGGCCAGCCACCATGCCAACGTGCTGGAGGACGACAACGAGGTCATCGTTTGGCAGCACCATGCCAACTAGCGAGGCGTGGAAGCTGCGCACGCGCCCAATGTTGTTCTCTGCTGCCCATGTCTCGACGAGGCTCCGCACGGCCGCACTGGTATACATGCCATGCGTGATTGTGCCGGGTAAGTTGGCGTAGCTGGAGAAGACGCGGGAGACGTGAATGGGATTGTAATCACCCGACACGCGCGCGTAAGTTTCATTGGACGAGGGTGCGCGCAGGGTAAGTGGCGTCTTTCCGCTGAGAGGGATCGGGTTTTCAAAGTGGACGGGTTGCTCGATGGCTGAGCCATGGCGTTGGAGATAGTCGATAACTGGGTTCCCGTGGGAGGTGCCGGCTTCGTACTCTACCGAAGCAACCTGGATAACTTCCTTAGTGGGTAGTTCGAGGAGCACTTGCCCCATTGTCTGCACACTGCTGAAGATAGTTTGGTTCTTGAAACGGACAAGACTTTGCAGACGGAATGTGAGGGTCTGGCCGAGAAGGTCCACATCAGGCTCATCGAGACGGAACCATTCCTTCGATTGCAGCACAGCGACGTCCTTCGTCGACTCCAGATGGAGCTGCATGGGCACCTCCTCCTTGCGCTGGAACGTAGTCTCATAATCGTTATACGACCCACGATACAGGAACTGACTAGTTACCTCCATAATCGGCTTGCCCTCCCTCCTAATCGTTCCGCAAACTTCAACCATCTTCCCGGAGTCTTGATTAATCACCGCATTAACTTGGGCAGTGGTCTCGAGAGTATCGCCAACTTTCAATGGCTCGGCGCCAGGAATCATCCTGAAGCCGTTGGACAGATGCACCAACTTCAACAGATCACCATCAATGACGCGAGGGAAAATGGGTTTAGTGATAGCCTTCCAGCCAACAACGATGGCGAAATCCATCGGCGCAAAGACCTCCTTCCCGGGTCGATCCACAAACGCCTCGCCGGTATTGCCCACAGCGTGCACGAAATCCGCAATGGCCTGGCTGGTAACAGTGGCCTTGCCGCCATCGAAGATTGCAGTAGCAGGCGTATCGAAGGGAACATTCCGTTCGCCAAACCAAACACGGTAATAAAACTCCTTGATCCGGTCATTTCGATCATCCATAACTTCGCGAATGGGCGCGTACCCTGTTTCTGGATGATATGTGAAACGGAAGGAGAGAGGAACAACTCCGGCCTCTGCAGTCCGCCCTTCAAACAAGGTCAAGGAAATTTCCCGCTCACCGTTCGTCCGCACTTCGACCGTCTTGACAAGTTTGCCGGCGGTGGATGGCTCGCGGACGCTGATGACGGTCTTGCGCGAATCGTTGGGATACTGGATTTCAACAAACATGCCTGGGGTTGGTGCGAGGATACGCTTCATCGGGTTCGTCTGGAACTTCTGGCCCTGAATGAACACCTCAGCGGTGAACATAGCATAGCGCCAAGAGAATGTCTTGCCCGCGAGCAGATGTAACCAGTGGTCGAGATCGGGGAGGCTGCCAGAGGTTGAAGGAGAGAGACGATAAGAGATTTTGTTTGCGTCTTCGGAGACGGTTAGGCCGTCGATGTCGCGCTCCTCATCGGTTTCTAGCAGCAGCTGACCGCCAAAGTACTCGACGACGGGGACATTGGATTCATCGCCACCGTAGACGTCCTGGATGAGGCCCTTGATATGGTCATTGTGGATGCCATCGAGAATATCTTTGACGGGCTCGTCGATTTTGGTGGAGTATTTGGCAGCCACAGGACCTTGGAGGATACATACGCGGCCCACGTCCCGACCCACTACGGCTTCGAGGTCCTCGGATTGCCAGAGGGAGTCCTTCTTAAACCAGAACTCGAAGTTATCGTCGAGGGAGGGGACGAATGGCACTGGCTTCTGGATGCGGCGCTGGCAGAGGAGGAGGAAGTGCTGAACATCCTGTGCAGAAATTAGCTGTGACGCTGCCTCAGGGTATGCGTTTAGGATGTTGTCGACAGCTGGATATGGAGTGTCGAGCTGCGAGTAAGTTTGTAGCAACGATGGCTGTCCCCCTATTGAAGTAAACCGCTCCTCGACCCGTCGGATAAAATCGCCCGCGAGTCGTTTCAGAGAGTCATCGATCCATCGCGACTCATGCTTAACATACATTAGGTCCACCATGCGATGCACGACCTCGGCATATGTCATATCTTCCAAATCCACAGTGTCGCCCTGCGAGTTACGTCCAAACCACACCTTTTGGAAATCAGCATTCAACCGCTTAATGATATAATCGCGCTGCTTCTTCAGCTCTGGCAGACGCTTAGCTTTGTCCAGGGAGAATATCTTCTGGTCCATCTCGTGCCAGAAACGGACACCTCGCGTGGCCAGCTTGTGGATAGGTTCGCCCATCTCGGAACGAACCGTGATGACACCGCCGGTAGGCTTGTTATATGTATCTTCCCAGCGGCTATCATCGACGCCCTCAGCATCAACAATGGCCTGTTTAGCGGCTTTGGAGGTGTGTGCTTCCTTAGCGGTCATCATGCGACTACCAAAGAGGCATCCATCGAAGGGCATGGGAGGGTATCCGAATTGTCTCGACCAGGATCCGGTCAGGTAGGGATAAGTATCTTGAGACCCGCCAAACCCGCTACCAGCAACCAGAACGATATTATCGCATCTCCGAAGGCGACTGTACATCTGCAGGATTGGCTGATGGAAATCCTCAAAGGAATGATGACCACCGCCACGCCCTCCGGTCCACTGCATGATAACAGGGAAAGTAGGGTTCGCTCTGGCGATGTTGACCACCTGCTGGATAGCATCCATTGAACCAGGCTTGAAACCAATATGCTTGATGCCGAGAGTTTGGATGTACTCGTTGGCTACTTCGATGGATGGGACACCCGCACCAATGGTCAGACCTTCAATAGGGACGCCGTTAGCGCGCAATTTGCTAATCAGAGGGATTTGCCAGCCCATAGCCTGCGGGTTCACGTAGATCAGGTTAACAGTGATACCGCGACCAGGGGGAATATTCTTCTCAATATTGTTAAGAGCTTCCGTCATAATTTTAGGGTCGTAGTATCCACCACCACCGAGTTCGATTTGATATCCTGCGTTCATGGTGGCAGCAACAAAGTCCCAGGGGACAGTTGTAGGAGTCATACCAGCAACCATGATGGGAGGCACACCAAGCAGCCTGCTCATTTTCGTGTCCACAAATGTCTGGCCAACAGACGTTTTGACTAACCGTGGGCCGTGCTCCTTAACCCAATCCACAGCATACTTGACAGCATGTTCCTCGTCGCGGTCAAACAGCTCTGGTTTGTAACCCACTTCCGCGTTGGTGCCATCCATTGCTCCGGCAAGAATAACGCGCACGCCAGTACCATCTTTGTTGCGGTTGGTCAAAACACCCAGGCCGGAAATGCCTCCTGGTCCGAAGTCCAGGATGTGAGTTGCCTTGGGGAAAACGGTGGCATTCTCCCAGTTGACAGGGTCTCTCGTAATCATGCGAATTAAAGCTGGGGCGATATCTTCGTCTCTGTCCCGCAAGTCTTCACCGGTATTGGTATCGTAGACGGGAATACGCAGGGACTTGGATGGGATGACCAAGTCCTCCAGATCTTCCGTAATCTGTTCGAAAGCAGAAGCGAGATATTGACTGTGGAAGGGGGCGGTTATTGGGAGGAAACGATTGACAAAACGGACTTTGCGCTGTGTATACGGCACACGAGTCTGATCTAATCCGGTTGGCGCCTTAACCTTGCGCAATCGAAGATTTAGACCGTAGAGAGAAATGGGAGGACCAGTCACCACAAAATTGCGGGCACTATTTACCAGAGAGATGGCGATATGGCGATCTTGAGGTAAATGTTGGTTGGTGGCATCGATATGCTCTTGGACAGCGGAGCGGGCAAGATCTCGAATAGACAACATGGGTGTTGGCACACCTTCGCCGTTTTCAATTGAATCTTGAAGGATAGATGGGGCAAGCGAGGTTCGCGGGTATGCTTGTTGGCTTCGCATACCGATCCAGAAGAGCATGGTCAAGGCATTTCGGGCGGCCTTGTGAAAGCTCTCCCAGGTAGTCGTAGTTGAGATCAATGCTGCGGTGACAATGCCCTGGGAATGGCCCGTAGTCCCGCTGAACCTCTCCAGGACTTCGCCAGGCTGTTTTCCCATGACTTTACATGTCGTCACGAAATGTGCGAGCTGTACCAGACCGATCAGGGGAAGACTGACGGGTGCAGACACCAGATAATCGGTATCTGGCTGTGACTCGCGATCCCGGAGCCATCGTACAATATCCATGCCTTTTGAGTAGAGCTTGATGGCGTCCGGGTCGCGCGTAAGAGACTGGAGAAGCTCTGCGGAAGATGTGATAAGATCCTCTACGAAGGAAGGGTATGTAGTGTAGATTTCCCGGAGCTCATCAAAGTACTCCTCGATGTTTCCCTGGCCGCCAAAGACGCTGTACAGCTGTGCATTGCCATCTGCAGCCGCACGTAGCAAAGCAGAATCGTGTGGTTTAGTGGGCCGATTTACCGCCGCACGACCTGCATAGTAGGACTGTACGACGAGAAGCTTCTTTGCGGTGATTCCTGGAAGAGTCGAGGCGATGGCATGTACATCGTTGCCCCGCATGAAGGCGCGCTCGAATTCGTTCAGAATAAGCTTCAATACTTCGACATAAGAGCCCTGCGCATCGTCCTCGCCTTCCTCTACCTGGCTGGCAACATAGCCTAGATATCTTGCGACAAGCTCTTGCACGGAGGAAGGCTCGTCATCCTGAGCCAATTCATCTGTGGGGGCGGGGAGGGAGGCGGAAAAGGAGTCCCTGAGTTGATGGGCGTGGAAATGTAGGGAGGTGGGGACTAGGAATGAGAACTCGAGGGAGCCATGGGAGAGGATGAGAGGGCGGAGAGATTGAGAGGATCGTGGAGTATTAATGCCCGTCTGGGGGCCTGTAGAAGTGCCGTACATGATGTTGACAGACAGAGGCACACTGTGGACAAGCTGGTCAATCGAGAGAATATTTTTTTGTAGATTGCAAAAGGATAAGGTCCCTTACCCGTAGGTTTTATGAACGGCGGTTGCAAGGCAGATAGAGATCGCGACAGTCCCCTAGCTTCACAAGAGGAAGGAGGATGTTGAAGAGATGATTGGGGAAAGGGGGGGGGAGATGTTGGGAGGAAAGGAGAGCACCGCGGGCACGAAGCGGCATTCAATTCATAAGCAGCGGTCAAAAAGAATGAGACGAAGTAACTGTTGAATGATGTTGAACACTCCTCCTTTTGTCCGGACCAGGATAGCAACAGTGACAGAGAGTACGGGGGAAGAAGAGGAGTGCAGAGATGAAGAGAACGTGGAGGTGCAGAATTGAAGACGTTGTTGAGGAGAGTTGATGCTCATTTGTCCGCATTGGGAAAATTTGAGGTGCGGTAATCAATACCGATAAAAAACCGATAAACACTGATAAATACGCACAAATACTGATAAATACAGCGGCCCAGCGAGGCGTTGAACTCAGAGAGCTCGCATTAGGCTTAGCGTGTAACTTAATGCGCCCCAAAAAAGCAAAAGGGTTGGGCTTAGTCATGCAGTAGCGTTCCCAGCCGCCCGGGTTGAACAGTACAGTACGGAGCAATAAACGCTTCGATACGCCGCAATACACCGCAATAGCTCGGGATTCTGAGCTCCCAACAAGCTGTGGCCAATGTGGAGATAGACAATACATCTTGTATCATTCATTCATTGAATAATTCTTGATACGGGAGGGTTTAATGTTGGCAACTTGGTACTGGAGCCTTGGTCTGCGTGTAGACGATGATGCTTATAAAACCTGTTTTACCGGAACAAAGGGGTGATTAACATTGGTATGTGATGCGGTAACTTTTTTTTTTTTTTTCAAAAAAATTTCTTTTTCGTTTTTTTTTTTTTTCGTTACCGCGCCGTATCCGAACCCGTACTCGGCGATACGAGAGCGACAATACCTTGGGCCAATCTGCCGCGCTCCGACCCGGTTCGAGTTCTCGGATCGGTGTTTCAACCCCGTAACGATACCCACCTACCGGGATTAGCGCCAGTCCCAACCAGGTACCGTATTGCGTACTGTCACGCAGATACGGTATCAACAGTCTCAACTCCCCAACAACAAACTTCCACAACTTCTCCTGGCGTCATTTTTTCGCCGGTTGCTGGCTTCATTTTTCCTCCTCTCTCCTCCGCCATCTGCTTCCCACCCACCCCGGACTTGTCTGTCTCTCTCACTCGTCCTCTCACTCACTGACGGACTTCTAGATTGACTGGAGGGATTCTTCTCCTGGCTCATTCATTGCTGGTCAGAGAGGAACTGTAGTCCGCTCTTTCTTGCTCACCCTCTTCCTTATCTATCTTGACATGCCCTTGGAGTTTTTCTCTTTCTTCCGATCTTAATTATTTTATTTTTCTCAAACTCCCACCAATTTGTATCCAGTATCTCTCTTCCCCTCCAATTCCTGCAATAAATCCTATACTCCGATAATCTCTCTTCCCTCCTCTTCCTCCCCTTCATCCATCTCAATTACCATCAATCAACATGCGCCCCGAAGTCGAGCAAGAGCTCGCCCACACCCTCCTCGTCGAGCTCCTCGCATACCAATTTGCTTCTCCTGTCAGATGGATCGAAACCCAAGATGTCATCCTCCAGGAGAAACGGACGGAACGCATCGTTGAAATAGGCCCCGCTGACACCCTTGGTGGAATGGCCAGACGCACCATCGCCTCAAAGTACGAAGCTTACGACGCAGCTACTTCAGTTCAACGCCAGATCCTGTGTTATAACAAAGATGCGAAGGAGATTTATTATGATGTTGATCCCGTGGAGGATGTCCCACAGCCTGTGGCCGCTGATACTCCTTCTACCACTCCTGCTGCAGCTGCTAGCTCTACTCCCACTCATGTAGCTGTTCCAGTTGCGGCTCCAGCTCCATCGGCTGGCCCAGCAGCTGCTGTTGAGGATGCGCCTGTTTCAGCTCTGGATATAGTTAGAGTGCTTGTCGCACAGAAATTGAAGAAGCCGCTGGCAGATATTCCGCTAACAAAAGCTATTAAGGATCTTGTTGGAGGTGGGTGCATTCTTACTTCCCTTTTCTTTTCGTTCCTTCTCTTATCCACCCCTCAGGTCTCAATTGACACTTTTGACTAACACTAATTTCCCATAGGTAAATCAACCCTTCAAAATGAAATTTTGGGTGATCTCGGAAAAGAATTCGGTTCAACCCCAGAGAAACCAGAAGATACCCCATTGGATGAGCTGGGTGCTACCATCCAGACTACTTTTGATGGCCAGCTTGGCAAACAATCCTCATCACTCGTTGCCAGACTCGTTTCCTCCAAAATGCCCGGTGGCTTCAATATTACTGCTGTGAGAAAATACCTTGAAACAAGATGGGGACTGCAATCAGGACGACAAGACGGCCTTCTTCTACTGGCTTTAACCATGGAGCCTGCGTCGCGATTGGGCTCGGAATCGGACGCCAAAGCATACTTGGACGATGTTGCCAACAAGTATGCTGCGAATGCGGGTATCAGTCTTTCTACTGCTTCCGCTGGTGGTGATGGAGGCAGTGCAGGTGGTGGCATGATGATGGACCCAGCCGCCCTGGACGCTCTGACGAAAGACCAACGCTCATTCTTCAAGCAGCAGCTCGAACTTACTGCGCGATACCTCAAGAAAGATCTTCGCGCAGGCGATAAAGCTTTCCTAGCCTCCCAGGAAACTCAGGCTGCTCTCCAGGCGCAACTGGATCTGTGGCATGCTGAGCATGGCGATGTATATGCTTCTGGCATATTCCCGTCCTTTGACCCTCTCAAGGCTCGCGTATACGATTCATCCTGGAACTGGGCGAGACAGGATGCGCTCAACATGTATTACGATATCATTTTCGGCCGGCTAAAGGTTGTGGATCGCGAAATTGTCAGCCAATGTATTCGTCTAATGAATCGATCGAACCCTCTTCTGTTGGAATTCATGCAATACCATATCGACAACTGCCCCACTGAACGCGGCGAAACATATAAACTCGCAAAGGAACTTGGCCAGCAGCTCATCGAAAATTGTAAGGAGGTTCTCAATGAGAAACCTGTCTATAAGGATGTTGCGATACCCACTGGCCCTCAAACTATCATTGACTCACGCGGGAACATCAAATACACAGAGATTCCCCGAGGCAGCGCCCGGAAACTTGAGCATTACGTCAAGGCCATGGCGGAGGGCGGACCCATTTCCGAATACAGCAACCGCACCAAAGTACAAAACGACCTAAAGAATGTCTATAAGCTCATTCGCAAGCAACACAAACTCTCAAAGTCATCGCAGTTGCAATTTAATGCTCTATATCGCGAGGTTCTGCGTGCGCTGTCCATGAACGAGAACCAGATCATGCCGCAAGAGAACGGCCATGCGAAGAAGGGCAGTCGGAATAGCTCGAAATCTCGCATGAACGGTAACGCCGTCAACGGGAATGGAAGCGTCAACGGACACGGAAACGGACGCACAGGCAAAATAGAGACCATCCCATTCCTCCACCTCAAGAAGAAACGCGCGAACGGCTGGGACTACAGCAAGAAACTCACCGGCATCTACCTCGATGGGCTAGAATCCGCTGCTCGTTCCGGCGTCACATTTCATGGTAAAAATGCGCTGATGACAGGTGCAGGTGCGGGATCAATTGGTGCTGCTGTTCTGCAGGGTATGATCAGCGGTGGTGCCAAGGTTGTTGTCACGACCAGCCGATTCTCTCGGGAAGTCACAGAGTACTACCAAACTATGTACACCCGCTACGGTGCCCGGGGTTCTCAGCTTGTTGTCGTCCCGTTCAATCAAGGCAGCAAGCAGGATATCGAAGCGCTTGTGGAGTACATTTATGACCCCAAGAATGGACTCGGCTGGGATCTGGATTACGTTGTGCCTTTCGCTGCCATCTCGGAGAATGGACGGGAGATCGATAGCATTGACTCGAAATCCGAACTCGCACACAGACTCATGTTGACCAACATCTACCGCCTACTTGGCTGTGTCAAGGCCCAGAAGCACGAGCGCGGGTTCGAAACTCGTCCAGCCCAGGTTATCTTGCCCCTCTCGCCCAACCACGGCACCTTCGGTAACGATGGTCTCTACTCTGAGTCCAAGCTCGGATTGGAAACGCTTTTCAACCGTTGGTACTCCGAGAGCTGGGCGAATTATCTCACTATTTGCGGTGCTGTCATCGGGTGGACGCGTTGTACCGGCCTCATGAACGCCAACGACGTGATTGCCGAAGGCGTCGAAAAACTTGGCGTGCGCACATTCTCGCAGCAGGAGATGGCATTCAATTTGCTCGGTCTCATGGCACCTGCCATTGTCAGCCTGTGCCAGATCCAGCCTGTCTTTGCCGACCTCAACGGTGGCCTTCAATTCCTTCCCGACCTCAATCTGCTGATGAAGAAACTTCACAGCGAGGTGAAGGAGACCAGCACAGTCCGCCAAGCTGTCAGTAAGGAGACAGCGCTGGAGAACAAGGTTGTCAATGGCGAGGATAGCGAGGCATTGTATAAGAAGGTCACCACAGAGCCCCGCGCGAACATCAAGTTTGAATTTCCGAAGCTGCCTGACTGGAAACAAGAGATCGAACCTCTCAACGCCAATCTTAAGGGTATGGTGAACTTGGATAAGGTGGTTGTCGTCACAGGCTTCGCTGAGATTGGGCCGTGGGGTAACTCTCGCACGCGGTGGGAGATGGAAGCCTATGGAAAGTTCTCACTCGAAGGGTGCATTGAGATGGCATGGTTGATGGGACTTATCAAGAACCATAACGGCCTCATCAAGGGCCAGCCATATTCCGGCTGGGTCGATGCGAAGACCGGCGAGCCTGTTAATGATAAGGATGTCAAGGCGAAGTATGAGAAACATATCTTGGAACATTCTGGTATTCGTCTTATTGAGCCGGAGCTTTTCAACGGGTATGATCCGAAGAAAAAACAGCTGCTGCAGGAGATTGTGTTGCAGGAGGATCTGGATCCGTTTGAGGCGTCCAAGGAAACCGCGGAGGAGTTCAGGCGCGAACATGGTGATAAAGTGGAGATCTTTGAGATTCCGGATTCAGGGGAGTACACCGTTCGCTTGCTTAAGGGTGCTACCCTCATGATTCCCAAGGCTCTCAAGTTCGATCGCTTGGTTGCTGGCCAGATTCCCACTGGGTGGAATCCGAAGCACTATGGTATTCCAGATGATATTATTAGCCAAGTGGATCCTGTTACCCTCTATGTCCTCGTCTGCACTGTCGAGTCCCTGCTTGCCTCTGGTATCACCGACCCCTATGAATTCTACAAATACGTCCATATCTCAGAGGTTGGTAACTGTATCGGCTCCGGTATCGGTGGATCGCACGCTCTACGAGGTATGTACAAGGATCGCTTCCTCGATAAGCCGGTGCAAAAGGATATCCTTCAGGAGTCCTTTATCAACACCATGAGCGCATGGGTAAACATGCTTCTACTCTCCTCCACTGGTCCTATCAAGACACCTGTTGGTGCTTGTGCCACGGCCGTTGAGTCCATCGACATCGGTTACGAGACTATCGTCGAGGGCAAAGCGCGCGTGTGTTTCGTGGGTGGCTTCGACGACTTCCAAGAAGAAGGGTCGTATGAGTTTGCGAACATGCAGGCTACCAGTAACGCCGAGAAGGAATTCGCGCATGGCCGAACGCCCCAAGAAATGTCCCGACCAACCACCACGACGCGTAGTGGCTTCATGGAGTCGCAGGGTTGCGGTATGCAGCTAATCATGAGCGCGCAGCTTGCGTTGGATATGGGTGTACCAATCTATGGTATCATTGGTCTGACCACTACTGCCACGGACAAGATTGGTAGATCCGTCCCAGCTCCTGGAAAGGGTGTCTTGTCAACCGCCCGGGAGAATGCTGGCAAATTCCCCTCGCCACTTCTGGATATCAATTACCGCCGTCGCCAGCTCGATCTCCGCAAATCTCAAATCAAACAATGGCAGGAATCTGAGCTCCTATATCTGAATGAGGAAGTCGAAGCGATGAAGGCTCAAACTACCGAACCCTTCAATGCTGACGAGTACATGCAAGAGCGTATCGAGCACATCAAGCGTGAAGCAGTCCGTCAGGAGAAAGACGCTGCATTCAGCCTCGGTAACAACTTCTGGAAACAAGACTCGCGCATCGCGCCACTTCGCGGCGCCCTGGCTACCTGGGGCTTGACCATTGATGATCTCGACGTTGCGTCCTTCCACGGCACCTCCACCGTCGCCAACGACAAGAACGAGTGCGACGTTATCTGCCAGCAGATGAGGCACCTGGGTCGCCAGAAGGGCAATGCGATGATGGGCATCTTCCAGAAGTACCTCACGGGCCATCCCAAGGGTGCCGCAGGTGGCTTCATGTTCAACGGTGCCTTGCAGGTGTTGAATTCGGGTCTTGTGCCCGGCAACCGTAATGCGGATAATATCGATAAGGTCATGGAGAAGTTCGATTATATCGTCTATCCAAGCCGGAGTCTACAGACGGATGGCATCAAGGCATTCTCAGTGACGTCGTTCGGGTTCGGGCAGAAGGGAACGCAGGCCATCGGCATTCACCCCAAGTACCTGTTCGCAACGCTTGATAGAGCGACATTTGACGGGTATAAGAGGAAAGTGGAGGCGAGGCAGAAGAAGGCGTACCGGTATTTCCATAACGGCTTTATTAATAACAGTCTGTTCGTGGCCAAGGACAAATCGCCGTATACCGATGAGATGGAGTCGGAGGTATTCCTTAATCCAGACGTCCGGGTTGCTCTTAATGAAAAGACCAATACCCTGGGCTATGTCTCCACTCCCCGCGGCAATAATGGCCCCAACGTCAAACGCACCGCCACCAACAGCAAGCAAAACACATCCACGCCACCCTCACCATCCGAAGACAGGGCACAAACCCTCCAAACGCGTCAAATGGTCGAGACCCTCGCCAAAGCGACCGCGACCGAAAACTCCAAAGTCGGTGTCGACGTCGAAAGCATCGAGGCCATCAATATCGATAACGAAACGTTCGTCGAGCGTAATTTCACCGAGGAGGAGCAGCGTTATTGTCGCGCCACGCCGTCGCCGCAGGCGTCGTTTGCTGGCCGCTGGAGTGCCAAGGAGGCTGTTTTTAAGAGTCTTGGGGTCGTGGGGAAGGGGGCTGGTGCGGCGTTGAGGGACATTGAGATTTTAAGCGGGAAGGGTGGGGCGCCGGTTGTTGTTGTAAGTTCCCATTCTATTCTTTTATTATAAACAACCTCTTTGCTTATGTGCTTAAAAAACTCGTTTACTGACTCGTGCCATTAGTTACACGGCGATGCTGCTGCTGCAGCGAAGCAGGCGGGTGTTAAGGAGGTTAGTGTTAGCATTAGCCATAGTGATACGCAGGCTATTGCGATTGCGATGTCGAAGTTTTGAGGAGTTTGTCTTGCTCTAAGATGTATTACAGATAATGAGGTTGTAGACCTAGACGTTATGATAGTAGAACAGAGTAGAAGGGGGGGGAAGTACTCTTGATTCGGCAGGCTTCTTTACTTCGGGTGATATCTGTTTTCTGTTATTTCTTTTCTTATTTCTTTTTAATATGCATGTATAGTGGGAATGGTAATGAATGTTGGAGATAATGTCATGTTTCCCTTTTTTAATTTTTTTTTGTTTCGTTTTTCTTTTTCTGCTTTGAAAATTGGTTAATTTCTTTTACATGATGAGCAGCTCAAAATGATATTCAATCCTATGTTCTTAATTTTCATCACATATCATTGAAGTGCGTCTAGTTATCATCTCACCAGGTTCTGGTGCTATCTTTCTGTCATACCGTATTGTATTTCTTCTCTCTGGAAGGAAAACCTCTGTCATCGCACGTAAAAGTACACTCAAGAATATTTTCTCAATTCCGAATTTCTTTCCCTTTTCTGAATTCTGACTGACTCTTTTCTCCCCCAAAAACCTCCAGGGCTCCGAAAACTAGTCACGTGCTATATATCTGACAGTAAAAAAAAACTTCCGCACCACAAAGCCTCATACTGACACAAGAAACACCCACAGCCATACGCTTCAGGCGCCTTCTATGGAACGTCAATGCACCAGTGCCTCTTCCCAAGAAACGCACGCACACGTATCCGCATAAATTCCGAATTTTTGCTATGTTGGGCAACAAATTCAGCCCTCCCAACATCTACAACTCTCGGTCGTAGACTCCCGCCGCTCCTCCGCAACACACCCCACACTAATAACATCAAGTGCTTCTCTACCGCGTTTCCGTCCCTCCACGGAGAGCAGAAGCTCCGTTCCAGCTTTGAGTTGCGATTCCCCATGTTTCGGTGCAAACGTACATTCACGAGCACGAGTGATAGTTCGACAATTGCCGCCGCCGCCATGACCCAGACGACTGTGCAGAACTCCAGCTCTCCCGCGCCGGCCGTGGAATCGGGTGTGGAACTGAGTGCAGGGCAGATTTTACAGCACGAGGGGAAGGAGTATGTGGTGGTGAAAGAGGGGTTGGCGTATATACTTATACCGCGATCGCAAGGGGAAAGGCAAGTGCGGGATGGGACGGCGGCGCATGGAGTAGTGGGATCAGGGGAGGAGGAGAAGGTGACGGCCGTTGAGGTGGATGCGGAGTCGCAACGAGGAGGGAAGAAACAGCAGGGGAAACAGCAGCAGCAACAGCGGCAGCAAGAGGCCCAGTCTGTCTTCTACAACCCGATTCAGCAGTTCAATCGCGACTTGAGCGTTTTGGCGATCCGCGCGTATGGGGAGCATGCGATTCTGGTGAAAAAGGAGAAGATGGAGAAGGCGGCGCTAAATAAGAAGGGGTCGAAAGGGAGGAAGAGGAAGAGAGGGGTTACGGATGTTGGAGGAAGGGGCGTGGAAGGGGGGAGTAAAGCGGAAGGGGAGGACGGGGAGAAGGGGAGTGCTCTTGAGAACGGCGTTCAGGCGGATCAACAAGATACAACTACAACTGCAACCACATCTACAACAGAGCAAACTAGGGTCCCCTCCTTTTCCATCCTCGATGCTCTCTCTGCAACCGGTCTCCGCGCCCTCCGCTACGCGAAGGAAATCCCCTTCACAACCCGCATCGTCGCCAACGACCTCTCCCCCGACGCGATCGAGTCCATGAAGTTGAACATTAAGCACAATGGCGTCGGGGACGTTGTCGTACCCAACACCGGTGATGCCTGTGCGTACATGTATAGCATCCTCCGTGGACCCAGGATCAAGGACAGCAATAATTTTGGAAAATTTGACGTCGTTGATCTTGATCCCTACGGCACCGCGGCGCCGTTCCTGGACGCTGCCGTCCAGGCCATCACCGATGGCGGTCTGCTGTGCGTAACATGCACAGATGCAAGCGTGTTTGCCTCCAACGGCTATCCCGAGAAAACTTACGCACTATATGGCGGCATACCCTTCAAAGGCCCGCAGTCACACGAAGCCGGCCTCCGACTCATCCTACACGCAATCGCAAGCTCAGGCGCCAAGTATGGCCTAGCCATCGAACCCCTCCTCTCCCTCTCTATCGATTTCTATGCAAGGGTCTTCGTCCGTGTCCACCGCTCACCGGCAGAGGTGAAATTCACAGCTGGGAAGTCTATGGTTGTATATAACTGCGATAACGGCTGCGGGGCATGGAAGACGCAGCCTCTCGCTGTGAATAGATGTAGGACTGATAGGAAGGGAAACCCCTACTATCACCATGGCTTCGCGCAGGGACCAGCTACGGCACCTACATGCGAGCACTGCGGATTTAAGACTCACCTTGCTGGCCCCATGTGGGCGGGCCCGTTGCACAACAACATCTTTATCCAGCGGATTTTGGATCTACTTCCCGGCGCAGATAAGGAGACATACCCCACCGTGGGGAGAATCGAGGGGATGCTTTCGACCGCGTTAGAGGAGGATTTGGATATGGAAGGATCCTCATGCGAAACTTCCCCCGCTCCTGACTCTGATAACTCTGCTGTTGTTATTCCAGAGACTACCACGAACGGGAAAGAAAAAGACGCACCGTCTCTCATAATCCCCCGCACTGACCCGGCCAAACTCGACCCTCATCCCTTTTTCTTCATGCCCAGTTACGTCTGCAAAGTCGTGCACACCCAAACAATCTCCGAAGACTGTCTGCGCGGCGCCCTGCGCCACCTGGGCTACAAATCCAGTCGCAGCCATACGAAGGCCGGCTCCGTGCGAACGGACGCGCCGTGGAACGTCATTTGGGAAATTATACGTGAGTGGGTGAGGCAGAAGTGCCCCGTTAAGGAGGGCAGTATTCGGGAGGGGACGGCGGGGATGGGAATTATGAGGCGGAAGAGGGATGTTGAGGGTGATCGCGAGAGCCGTGTGGATGACGATGCGGGAGCGAAGTTGAGAGGGCTGAAGCGGGATGTGCTAGCGGCGGTAGAAGGGTCGAGGGAGGTCTCCGATCTGATCATGAGGATTGAGTCTGCCTTGTATCGTGCTGGTACCGGACCCAAAAGGGCCGATGACAAGCGCAAAAATGGAGCCGAGTGTGGTAGTACTCCTCCTCCCAAGAGTGAAAAAGCCACTCCGGAGAACCAACAACATCAACGACGTGCTTCACCCCGAAGAAGAAGCCCCAGGCGGTCACGTTCTCCATCCCCCAGAAGCCCGGATCCAAGCACATTGAAAATCGTGTTTGATGAGGCTCTGGGTAGGACCGTGCTCGCGGCGCATCGGAGCAAGAGACTGACGCGGTATCAGATGAATCCGAGGGCGAATTGGGGGCCAATGAATAGGGCGTCGAGGAGTGGGAAGTGAAAAATTTTACGTCATTGTATTTGGCTTTGTGTATCATTTAATACACGCCCAATCCCCTGGATTTCTAGAGGAAAAAGCGGCAGTATGCTTCTGGTATCAGATAAGCAATGCATTTGCATGCATATGCAACTCCTTCATATATGAATTGAATCTATACATGCATCATACTCCCTCTATACCTTAAGAATAACCAAGCACTTTAACCAAGACGTAAAAATAAATACCCATTTCCTCTTATCCCTCAATCCCAGGAAATACATGTCCACCCCCTACGAACCGCCATTCTTCTTGATACATTCGACGATCGCATCCCCAACCTCCGCCGTTTTTGCCTTCCCACCCAAATCCGGAGTGCGAACCCCCGACTCCAGCACAGCGGACACAGCCTGCTCAATCAACTGAGCCTCGGCCTCCATGTGGAACGAATAGCGGAACATCATCGCCACGCACAGGATCATGGCGACGGGGTTCGCTTTGCTTTGGCCGGCGATGCTATATTTGAGAACAGAGGGGATCAGCGTCCATCCACTTATCCTCCTTTCTTCTTTCATTCTTTCTTCTTGCCCTATCTACTTCCTGCTTTTTATATAAGCCAATGTCAAGAGGGGGGGGGGAATACATACTCCGGCGCCGAGCCATGCGTCGGCTCATACAACCCCTTCAGACCCTCCTTCCCATCTTCCCCGGGCACGCCACTCAAGCTCGCACTAGGCAGCACGCCCAAGCTGCCCACAATCGACCCAGCCTGGTCCGACAACATGTCGCCAAAGGTACTATCCGCCAGCAGCACGCCGTTCAGCACGCGCGGCTTGGTAGCCATGAGCAGCGAGGCGCTGTCGGCGAGCTGGTGGGTGAGTTTGAGCTGGGGGAATTCGGTGGCGATGGTTTCGGTGACGACGCGGCGCCAGAGGCGCGAGGAGGCGAGCACGTTGGCTTTGTCGAGGGAGATTATGGGGGAGGGGGTTGTTGGAGAAGGTTGGGCTTTTGTGGTGCATGGCCAGGTAGGCGGCCAGGCGGGCGATGCGGGAGACTTCGGGGGCGCTGTAGCCCCATTCGTCCATTGCTGGGTAGATTAGTATATAAATAACTATATAACTAATATAACAGGGGAAAGAAAAAAAAAATATAATATAATATAATTACCATAATCCCTCTCCTCCACCTTCTTCCCAAAATACGCCCCGCCACAATTCTCCCTGAGCACCAAAAACTCCACCCCTTCGACCACCTCCTCCTTGAACGGACTAAACTCCCTCGTCACCGCCCTGCATGGCGATATACACGGCCGCAGGTTCCCATATACATTCATCGCCTTGCGCAGCTGCAGCAGGCCCCCCTCCGGTCCCTAAAGGCCGCGACGGACTCTGTCCCATTTTGGCCCGCCGACAGACGCGAACAGGACCGCATCGGAGTCTAGGGCGGCTTGGATGACAGCGTCCGTTACGGGGGTACCGTGGGCGTCGATGCTGCAGCCGCCTATTAGCTCGGTGCGGAGGGTGAAGGTGCGTGTCTGGGAGGAGAAGGCGGAAAGGACTTTGAGGGCTTCGGCGGTGATTTCGGGGCCGATGCCGTCGCCGGGCAGGACGAGGATTTTGTGGGTGGTCATCTCTGGTGTGTCGGGCATCTATATATATATATATATGTGTGTGTGTGTGTGTGTGTGTGTGTATAGAGGAATTCATGACAAAAGAGGGGAATAGGGGGCTGAGACGGAAGAGGAAAAGAAAATTTTGAGATGGAATCTCTCGGCCAGAAGCGGACTTCGCCGTTCCTTTTATTCCATGTTTTTTTACGCAGATATTCGGCGGGGTTAGATTTTGATTGCGGGGCAGGCGGCTATGGACTGGATTCGCACCGGCGCAGGGAATTTTTTGTTAGCTGGCTGCAGCTTCGGCATTGGCTGTGTCTGCCGTGATTCATTCGGCATCCCGCTCGGTAATCATCCATATGTATATATGCTGTGCTGTGCTGTAACCGGGTGGATGGCAGCCAGTGGGGTGTATGTTGGAAAAAGGGAGTAATTCACATCGTCAATTGGTGTTAATTCAGATGTTTTATTTCTCCTTTCCATGCTGCTCTGTCTGTTAAACTCCTGAGATGTTTTTCTGCGTTTTTGTGATTGCCGGCGTTGGATGTTCGTTCTGTCACTTTCGGCGAAACACGATTGCTCCGATATCGCATCAGTGGGAATGCCGAGCCAGGGGGGAGGGGATATTGAGGTTGCAAGAAAACGATGGGGAAGACGAATATCTACAAGAGTGATTTAGTTGGGTAATTTGGTCTCAATTGTATGTTAATTTCCTCTCATATTCCAAGGGAAATACTTCCATTGAGAAACGTCTATTATTCTAGTAGCTAGCTACCTCCCAAAAATGGTGTATTTATCTATACGAACTACACAGACATGAAATGCAAAATCATATCCCATCCCCAAATCATTTCAACCCCATAACCCACCCTAACAACGGCACCTCTCTATATATATTATCCCATCCCTTTGCCTCCCACCCCCTTCCCACTCCCCCCTGCCCCAAAATCCCCAATCCACCAGCCAACCACAACCCAACCCCAGCCACCGAAACCCCAATAACAGCCCGTCTAACCCTCCTCGACCTCTTCCTCCACTCCAACGACCCCAAAAACCCCCCACCGGCCCCTTTACTCTTCCACTTCCCCGTCCCCTTCCCCGTCCCCTTCCCCGTCTCCGTCATTTCCTGCCTATAGCCCATCCACCACGCCCACCCCCCGACAACATGCCACACACCCACCCCAACCAGCGCCGCATACCAGCCGCGCATAATCCACGGCGCCCGCGCAATCCCATGCGCCACAAACCCCAGCCCAACCCCAGAGCTGCCCCCGTCCACCACCACCGGCACAACGCGGTTGACCAGCACGTGCGACCCGAGCAGCGGCAGCAGCAGGTAGCCCAGCCAGGCCTGGGCGCTGGGCCGTCTCCAGTGACCCGAGGCGCGGAGCTCGTGGCGCTGGGCGCGGGTTTCGGCGCCGTAGAGGCGGGCGCGGCGGCGGGCGCGGAGGATGCGGAGGGCGACTCCTGAGGCGAGGTGGGTGACGATGGGGAGCGTGAGAAGGAGGGGTTCGAGGGCGGGGGATTGGTAGAAGGGGCGGGTGAGGAGGAGATAGGGTTCGGAGGCTGGGATGGAGTTGGTGAGGAGGGGGAGTAGGGAGGTGTTTGTGAAGTGCATGGTTAGGAAGAGGGTGGGCGGGTAGGTGGATGTTCGCTGGAGGGTTGAGACTATATTTTTGTTGGAAACGTTTCATTTTTTTTTTCCCGAGTGGTGATAAGGAGGTAAGGAGGTAAATAGAGAGGATATAGCGTACGCCAGTATTCCCAACCCTTTCCACTTAGCCCTACATGTCGAACTGGGCTACTTCTGTGCTTGCTTTCGCTTTCATAGCTGCGTGTTTCTGAGGATTTGCGGGAGGAGGAGATGTTGGGGGAGTATCCGCCCTGTTCCAGGTCCGGGGTCCAGTCGAGAGGTGACGGGTCGAGTTCCTGCAGAGGATCTACGAACGAGTCTTCAGTTTCAGACGGGCGTCGTCGTCGTTGGCCGTGTGGTTGGTGTTGACCATCCATAGGGATGTTATGACATGGAACGGCCAGAGATGTCGGTGGTAATAAATAGTAGATTGACCAATATCTACAAGCGGCTTTATTTGGCGTAAATAAGGCAATGTATATCGGGTTATAACTTGAAATATAGTTAGTTAACAATTGAAGAGTAGAATAAACTACCAGCTTGGCTCTAATAAAGGAAGAGAAGAAGAGAAGAAGAATAGTTGAAGGTAGAAGCTTGGCTTTCCCCCGAATATGTTCACCGCCTTTGTTCTCAGCGGCAGAATACGCTGATATTAGATACATAAACATTATTGCACAGCATCTACCTCGCGATAATATCAGTTCTATACCTAGCTGAAGGTCCAAAACAAACACTACATCATGCCATCCTGACCTCCCGCAAACAAGAATATCCAGCCAGGGAAAGAAAAAAAAAAGAAATAAAAAACACCTCCCTCAAACCTCCCAAAAATGCCTCCAGTCCGTCCCCTTCAACCCCCATCAATATAATATACACAACCTTGGAAACACACCCACTGACCCCTCTTCCCCCCAGCAGCGCGCCTTCACAAACCCAGCCCCCAAAACTGAATCCGCCCGCAACGCCCTAACCGCCTTCACCTGCACCCTCTGCAACAAATCCTACTCGCGCCACCCGGAGTACGAAGCGCACATCGGCTCCTATGACCACCAGCACCGTAAGCGGCTGCGCGATCTGAAGCAGCTGTCGCGCGACCCACTGGCGGCGGAGAGGGCGCGGAGGGAGGAGCGGAAGAGGGATGAGGAGGCGGGGATTGTGAGGGTGGAGGTCTCGGGGGGTGGTGGTGGTGGTGGTGGGATTGGTGGTGGCAGTGCGGGCACGGGAGGAGGGTTTAAGAAGGGCGGGTTTAAGAGTTCGTTTACGGCTGTTGGGGGTGGGGTGGGGAAGGGGGTTGGGAAGAAGAATCCGTTGGGAGAAGAGGAGGAGGAGGGCGAGAAGGAGGGGCCCCAGGAGGGGGGGAGAGGTCGGGGTACCACCGCTTCGATTGGTAAAGGTGAATCGTTGGCTGCGAGGCGAGGGGATGCGGATGCGGATGCGGATGCGGAGAGTGAGACGGATGAGGAGGTGGAGGTCGGTGGGTATTATGACCCGAGGAGACCGACGGGGTGTTTTGCGGGATGCGCTGGGGTGGGGATTGTTCCGGCTATATGAAATGTGGGATATGGGTATGGATGTGGTGTAGTGTTTTCGATTTTTTCATGCGTTTTCTGGATTACTGGGTGTTTATGGATGGAATGGGATGGGATATATAGATATATATGGATGATATTATGTCGGCGTTACATAAATGGACGGGATAATTCTGCCTAAACTAAGACCACATACCTAATAATATACTTCCTTTCTAAGATGGTCATGTTCTCCTTCCCTCCCAAAGAATCGTTGCCATGCGCATGTCTGCTATACATATATCTAAACCTATATTTCCACACTTTGCGACTCAACCACTCAGGTGAAACCCGGCTCATAACTACTAGTTACGTTCCAACCTAATCCCGTCGACCCCCTCGTTCGTAATTTTGACAACCTCGATCTCCCCGTCGTCATTAAATTCCAATTTATCAATGCACACAACTCGATGGTCGCGCTCAGTATCAGTCGGAGACCGGCGATGGTAGACAATAAAATACTCGTCGTCGACATGGAAGACGCTATTATGGCCCGTGCTGGTGCCAATGGCTGGATCGCTGCTGAGTATCAACTTGGAGGGTCCGTCGAATGGGCCCATTGGGTTGTCGGCTTTGACGTATTTAACGGCATAGGAAGGGTCTCCCCATCTGTTTTAATCGTATATATATATATATATGGTTAAGCATGAAACGAAAGAGTAAAGAAGGGAGGGAAAAAAAAAAAAAAAAAAAAAAAAAAAAAAAAAAAAAAATTATACTCACCCGCCGACACTATAAAGAAAGTAATAAACGCCCTTCCTCTTCAGCATCCACGGACCCTCCACATACTCCTTATCAGGCGTCACTTCTACAAAATCCCCCTTAAACGACACCATATCATCCGCCAGCTCCCCCACAACCGCATGTCCCCAGCCGCCCCAGTACAAATAATTCCTCCCCTCACCTTTCCCGCCCTCATTCCCATCCGAATCCATAAACACCATCGCGTCAATAGGCTGGGCGCCAAATACATACTCCCCAATCAACGGTCCGCCCAGTACATCCGTAAAGGGCCCCGCCGGCGAGTGAGAAACGGCAACCCCGATGCCGACCCCTTCGCCGGCAGAGTAGTAGAGATAGTAAGAGCCATCCTTGTGGCCGACTGTGGGGGCCCAGGCGGCACGGTTGGTGGTCCAAGGCACGTCAGCAAAGTCGAGGAGGCGGCCGGTGGGTTCCCAGGTGAGCAGGTCGTGGGAGACGAAGGCGTCGAAGAAGGTTTGGCTATCGAAGGCCGCGGAGTAGGTCGGGTAGAGGTAGTAGGCGCCCTCGTAGATGCGTAGTTCTGGGTCGGCGTACCAGCCTTCTATGATGGGGTTGCCGGTTTTGGTGCGCGGGGAGAGTTGGTGAGTGTTGGAGCGGGCGAGGGCGAGGGCGAGGACGAGGGAAAGGGGCATGCAGAGAAGGGGGATTAGGAGGAGGTTTAGCATGGTGGATGGATATACGTATATATTGTCGACACTTGCAGGGCGGAAGTGCATATGTATATGTGGAGGTGGTGTCCTTTTGGCAAGAAGCTGGTAAGGGGAATTGTCAAGGTATATAAGTGAAAAAGTACTTCAAGAAGACAAGGAGACGATAACCTTGAATTTGTCGCACATAGCCTGTATACGAGACAGTCTTTTTCAATGATGCCTAGGAGTCTAGGAATTCTGAAATTCAGGAATTTACCTGTCAAGCTTGGATGGATGATCTGGAGGATTTCAACCAGGAAGAGAGGAGATTGCCTGAGACGAGATATGTGTCTCTCGGTGCGTATAAACACAATAGTAGCATTCTAACAGGCTCCTTCCCGACTTTATATTAAGAGCTATAGCCTGCTGTAGGCTCTGGGAAGAAACGACCGGCGTCCTGCAATAACTGGGATGTATATAGGTGTGGTATATAGTAGTAAGGTATGCAATGGCAGGGTATGCATAGTGTGAAGGTATCCCCTCCCGCAGTCTGCACTGTAAAATGCAAAATGCATGATTCAAGAGGAATAAATAAGAACAACACCCGACTGGACTGGACTGGAGCATTCTGGGTTGCCATCCCATCCCGCGAGTTAGAACTCAAGTCGGAACTCAGCGCATGCGGGGAAATAGATCTGAAGAGTAGAAAAAGACAAAAAAAGAGAAAAAGCAATGCTAGCTATGATCTAAGGCAAGGTTAACTCCGTGTGACATTGCTCATCGCTTTGCCAGAGAGGAAAGTAATCCGTGTGGACATCGCGAGTGTTTTGTATTTTTAGTGTCGTCGCACTGACTCTGGGTGCATCCACGGGATATTTAAGTAGATAATATCTATCCTGTGCCATGCTGATGTTGCTCGGATGGAGTCTGGAATTGTGTGCAGCTGATAGAGTTAATTATAATACCTGCGAAGATTTGCGGGATGTTGGACTTTGATATGAATCTTCTTCCGCACTTGAAATATTTATGTAGAGGTAGAGGGGGAGGGGGGAGGGGACCAATAAACTTGGCAAGTTGGATTGTTCAATGAGCTAATAATATATTGAATAGTTAATAAATAATATATTGAATAAATGATAATAAGAATATAACAGGTTTAACCTGGACTGAAATCTTCTCTACAAATGAATGAGACATAATCCTTGTCATAAGCATGAAGGTGTAAATGATCTTTAGTTATGCAGTAAGAAATGTATCTTTCTTCTTGTCTCTTCATGTTGACATGAGAGGGGAAATCTGAAAATAAAAATAATAAAATAATAAAAATAACAAATAACAATAACATAAATGTGCAATAATGAATGAACATTTGAAATACATATAATCTCTCTGCACAATACTAAAGTTCAGTCTTTGATATCAGCTTCTCAGAAGGCAATTAATTAATTAATTAATTTCTCATATTTACTCAAGCTAGTTAAGAAAAAGGAGCAAAAAAAAAGAGAATAAGAAAATCGCCAGGTTGACATAATTATTCAACTCACATGTTGAACATTCTACATTCTTCAACCTGATATTATATCTTCTTACTTACACTGTACAAATAATAATAATAATAATAATATGTTGGTGATGCTGTCTCTATCCAGTCCAGTCCAGTTACTTCAGTCAAAGTCAGTCAAAATGAAGGTTTGTTCTTTCTGTTCAACCAACCAATCAATCAACTCACCAACCAATCATCATTAACCAGCCTTCAACTTTTTCTTCAGTGCAACCATCAACCATCAACCATCAACCATCAACAATCAACAATCAACAATCAACCTCATCACCAACCACCAAATCACTAAGTTACTTACTCTGTATTGACCAGACACTGCAAATAATAACCTGCATTGAGAGAGGAGTCTGAGAACTAATTAGTGAGATCTGATTTCAAACCCCCCCCCCCCTTTCTGGCCTCCTCTTTCATCACTTTCTTTGGTAGAAGAGTGGGCTCTGAAACTGAAACTGATGCTCTCATCTCATTCAACACAGTCAGTTCAACACTACAAATATCATTTCATTCTCTTGTGTCTCTGATTGAAAACAAAATCCTGAACAGACGGCACCTACTCTACTGGCTTCAGCTCTCATCTATCTCCATCCATTCTTTCTTCTCATCTATCTGAGCTCTACCATCTATCCCCTTCTATTCTTCTAATTCTCATCTCATTTGCATTTGTTATAATTAATTATATATACATCTACACGCTCGATTATATATTATATATCATGCCCACTCTACCATCCCGCCCCGACGAGGAGCCGCAGCAGCGGGGTCCCTGGTCTAGCTCTCCTGCTCCTGCCCCTGAGAATATCAGCCGCAACGAAAATAATAATAATAATAATAATAATAATAATAATAATGATGATACCCAGCAGGAGATACCCAAGGAGACACCGCAACCAACAACATCAACAATGACCCCTCATTACCAGAAAAAGGATGACTGGCCACCCGAACGGCTGGCCAATCTGTACATGCTGCGCCTGCAGAACTCGAAGATGAACTGGGATGAATTTCAGGATGTGCGTAGCTGAAATAATGACGCGCTTATTGCCTCATCTTTACCCTTTTTTTTTTTTTTTTTTTTTTTTTTTTTTTTTTTTTTTTTTTTTTTTTTTCTCTTTTTTCTGTTTTGTTTCTTTTCTAATTCAGTAAGTACTATTTATGCAGACATTCTACCCGAACTATCATACTCAAGTGAGGTTCAAGTTCTATGTAAGTGGAAAGAATATCTGAAATAATTTTTTCAGTCTCCCTCATCCCCCCCCCCCCCCCCCCCGGAGCCATTCAATTTATCTAAATAATACATCTGTACATACATTTTTACTAACTGCTCCATAGGAAGCACGAAACCTTGCGGCTAAAAATGCATTGGTAATTATTATTACTTCTTTCTCTATCAAGATATGAAAAAGTATCTGCTACAACTAGAGGGAAATATGACATGTTTAGTTAACAATGGGATCTAGCAAAATATCTCTCCCGCCCATCTTCCAAACAACATGCAGCCCCGGAGCCGCAAGCCCGGGCATACACGTGAGAAGTTCTACGGTGAAAGCGAAGTGGATGACTCCGACACTGATAGTGAGGGTGGTGATATCATGTATCAGACTGAGAATACCTCTGCAGGCCCTGATATCGCTGTGAGTCGCTGGCGCTCCACTTCCCTATAATGTACATATACATATACATGTACATGAGTACATGATATATACTCACCTGTCTTCCTAGAGCGCATCACACACCCTAGCCAGCAAGCCGAAACCAAAACCAAAACCTACGTCAACCCCATCAGGGCGCAGAGGCGCGGGGCCCACACCTGTTTCCACAGGGACCAGATCAGGGGCACGCCCAGCCAAGCGCCCGCGCATTAGCACGTCATCGCGCCCTGCCACGCCGTCTACACCCGCATATCCCACCACTACTACCACCATAACCACCGTTAACCGTACTCGTAAACCCGCCTCTACGCCATCGCACACCCACCCACATGCACAGGCACATACCCACCCATCATCAACAACTCCAGCACCAGCGCCAACCTCAGCGCCGGCCACAGCTACAGTTACAGCACCAACCTCCACCAGCGAATTCGGCTCCAAGATCCGCTTCGACCGCCTCAACCTCACCGACTGGACTTACATCTACCACCTCGCCAAGGCCTGTCCGGCCGAGCGCGAGCGGGCCGATGCCCTCTCTCTTCGCGACAGGGAGCAGTTGCGGACCATTGCGGAGATGCGCAATCGGATGGTGGAGATGGAGGCGGAGATGGAGGAGATGAGGCGGCGGATGGAGGAGAGGGAGGCAGAGGCTGCGGCTGCGGCTGCGGCTGCGGCTGCGGCGGAGGTGGGTGTGGGTGTGGGTGTGCAGGGAGTTGAGAAGCAGGAGCAGGAGCAGGACGGAACCGGGCAGGCGGATCCAACCTCACCATTATCATCCCTCCTAGGAACCCACCATGGCGATGATGGTGATGGGGAAGGTCCTACCGCTACACCACCATCACCATCAACAATAGCAGCAGCAGCAACGCAAGTCTCCACGGCGCTCAAGACGCGCACGGTAGAGCTGGCGACGCTATTCGACGGGCTGTGGAAGGCGAGTTTGAAATTCATCCCGCCGTTTCAGCTGGAGGAGATGGGGATGCAGAGGGGGTGTGAGGCCGTGGTGGGGAAGATTGGCGAGATTGAGGGGGTTGCGGAGGAGTTGGGGAGGGTGGGGAGGGGGATGCAGATGCAGATGCAGATGCAGGTGCAGGTGCATGGGAATGGGAATGGGAATGGGAATGGGAATGGAGATGGAGATGGAGATGGAGATGGAGATGGAGATGGACGTTGGGATGGGGAAGGGGGTGAAGGTGTTGCTGGTGGTGACGATGGTGGTGATGGTGGTAGTGGGATGAGGATTTCGTTTGCAGTTGAAGGATGAGAAGAATTACAGCGTAGGTAATTAGGGGGGAGAAGGGGAGGAGGGGAGGTTTTTGATTTTTGATTTTTGATTTTTCTTTTCCTTTAACTGGTGCTTTTATGGCATGGTTGTTGTGTTTGTCTTTTGTCGCGAGCTGTTTTCTTGTTTCTTGTTTACTTGTTGCTTGAGTTTATATTGTTCTCTCTCTCTCTCTCTCATTTACTATATTTTCTTAAGATAATAGTAATTCCTTGAGGTGGTGGTGGTGGTGGTGGTGGTGGTGGGGGAGGTAATATGTATATCCCAGGGGAAGCTGGGCTGCTAATGATACTTGTTCTTTACCTTTCTTTTCTTTTTTTTTTTTTTTTTTTTCTTCTTCTTCCGTCCAGCTACGTTAGTCAGTTGTATGTATGTATTTAATACTATTGTAACAAACAAAGTAGTTAGCAAAGCAATGGAGTGCTTCCATATAACTAATGGATGTACAGTACAGTACATATTTTTTGCTGCTGAATGAACAGCTAGCTTTCCTTCCTTTTGATAAATAATAAATATCAGCAAGGCGCACACCTCTCATTCATTATTATCAACAACAGTTGCTCGAATTGAAGCTGGAAGATATATTATTTTTTATATACCTATACAGCCTGTATCACCACTTAACTGGGTTTTGTGTTAACACATCATCAAAAAAAAAAAAAAAAAAAAAAAAAAAAAAAAAAAAAAAAAAAAAAAATAGCTGAGCTGGCAAGCAAGCAAGCAAGTCAAAGAAAGGAGGCCAATATATATATATATATATATATATGTTAACTTCCTGGGTGATAAGAGGAACATCGAGGCAAGCGGCAAATAAATAGTAAGTGCTTGTGATTAAATATGCAATTATTTATTATTTATAGGAAGCATTCACAAGTTGAATGATCTTATTTCAGGCAATATTTAGTTATTCAAATAATGGATGATCATCTCATAAGATCAACAACAGCAGTCATCAATCAATGGTGGTAGTTAACTACAGTACTCTGTACAAGCACACGAAGAAGGAAAATAGATGACAGAAGCTTGGAAATGTTTTAAATATTTATTTAAATATGACATTTCCATTTCCCTTTCCCCACGAACAAACAAACACCCATTATTTAAAAAATAACTCACCGTTTCGTGGCTGCTTTCAAGCTTGTCAATCAGTAGTTAAATACCCTTTCTTTGGTAATTTCTGAAGGGGAAATAATTATTTCTACCGTTTTACATTTATTTAGCTCTTCCATGCTTGTTGCTGCTGCTGATTGTTCTTGGACATGTTCAATTTCTGCTTATTCCCTTTTTATGTCCTCCGTTTTCTTTCCTTCATTCAAGCTCTACAAGGGATCTTACCCCCGTTCTCGTTCTCGTTCTCGGCTACAACCAAATGGAACAATCTAACATCAAAAGGAAGAAGTCTGCATGGCAAAATCGTGCATTCAGGATACGGGGGACTAGGGAAAATTGCGACAGCCCTAGAGGGAGGGCCGTTGGGAAACAAGCAACTCCATTCAATGAAGGCTTGAAGCCTTGAATCCTGGAAACCCCTTCGACATGGCCTGCATATCCCCTTGGTACTCCCGTTTGCACAAACCCGAACCGTCTGTTCATTGCGTACGCACTCTTGTATATATATATTTGGCGGCTGTTCCCGCCTCCTCGCCGTCTGCATCATGCTATGTCTTGCTCTTCAGCACTCATCTACAAGTGTGTGCGTTTGGTTGGATACATCATATAATGATTATCATGAATCTCTGACGGCTTATTTGATACCCCTTACACTTGTTTTACGTCTACCGATCTTGAATCCCTATTTTCTACAATTGTGTCGATTTACTCTGTGTGCGTGTGTGTGTGTGTGAGAGAGAGTGAGAGAGAGAGAGAGAGAGAGATGTCAGGAAAGCCACAGAGGAAAGGTCGAGGATCAGCGCGAGTTGACCGCGGTGGTGGTGGAGGTGGCCGCGGGGGCCGGGATGGGGGTGGGCAAAGACATCCTATATTTGGACAGACTCCTGACACCCCTCGTAATAGGAGAGAAGGCGTCGCGAGTGGAGACGCCGCCCAAGCAAGCGCCATAAGTTGTGCTGGGTTCTCCGATCTGGAAATCTTCTCGTAACTACTATTTTCCATTTCCTACAAGGCGAGTTGACGGGTTAGAGCTAATGACATGAATCACTCCTCAGATATCAAAGTCATGTCCCCCAACCAAATAGTACGGTTCAGAGCGTCGAAAATCATGTCAACACTGCCGTTCTAGCCTTGAGTTCGACATCCAAGGAGCCCAAACTGCCCCAGCGTCCAACCTTCGGAACTCAAGGGAATAAAGTCACCCTATACGCAAACTATTTCGAGTTGGCCGTGAAGCAGGATCTTTCTCTCTACCGCTATAAAATCATTCTAGATCCGGATGAAAGGGGAAGACTCCCCATCGGCAGAAAAGCGAAACAGATCATCCGCCTGTTCCTGGATCAGGAGTTTTATAAGCTCAGCGACAAGATCGCCAGTGACTTTAAGTCCACCATCATCAGCAGCGTGGAACTCGAACCTCTTCAAAAGTTGCCTTATATAGTCACGTACCAAGCCGAGGATGAGCTAGAGCCCGCTCCAAATGCCAGAATGTACACTCTCAAAGTTACTCGCACTGGTACTCTGCAAGTTAGTGCACTGGTGGACTACCTTTCTTCTACCAGTGCAAATGCTGTATTCGGCGGCAAGGAAGAGGTCATCCAGGCACTGAACGTCGTTATGGGATACTACCCCAAAGACTCAGAACATATCGCCAATGTCGGTACAAACAAGCATTTCTTTATAAAACCCCCTGACGTTGAAAAATGGGACTTGACCGGCGGACTAGAGGTGCTACGGGGATTCTTTGGCAGCGTCCGTGCAGCCACTGCACGCATTCTTCTGAACGTTCAAATCAGCAACGTTGCGGTGTTTGCAGAAGGTCCATTGCCTCGGGTGATGATGAGTTTCTTCCAGAGTTACGGACACAGTATGGGAAAGCTGGACAGGTTCCTAAAATCGGTCCGCGTGCAGTTAACGCATATGAAAAAAGTTGGTAGTGATGGGCGCGAAGTCCTACCCATAAAGACTATTCTAGGCGTGGCCACTATTGATGATGGCCGCGGAATGAAAAACAAACCAAGAGTGCAGAGAGTTGGTGCCGGACCGAAGGATGTGACGTTTTACAAAGAGCCCAATGCTGATGATGAAATGTTGGGCGCAAATACTTCTAGTACAGCTGGCGCCTACGTGAGCGTATTTGAATTTTTCAGGGACAGTGAGTAAATCTAACCTCCGAGAAAAAGCAGGAATCAGAAACTGATATTTCTTGATTCTATAGTTCGCAAAATTACTCTGGAAAATCCCGATCTTCCCGTCGTCAATATCGGAAGCCGGGAGCGTCCGATATATTTGCCCCCTGACGTGTGCATTGTATTGCCTGGGCAGGCTCCCAATATGACTCTAAGCACGACCCAAACCCAGCAGATGATCAAGTTTGCGGTCCGCCGCCCTGCGCTAAATGCGAAGTCGATAAATACAAAAGGAGCACAGATCTTAGGCGCTTCTCAGCCTGCGAACTCTACTTTGGTAAGTGTGTTCCTAGTTTCTTTTTCTTTTTCTTTTTTCTTTTTCTTTTTCTTTTTTTCTTTTTTTCTGTCTTATATACTGAGATATTCACGCAACCCTTACTAACATAATAATATCTATCAGGCTGGATTTGGACTTGCAGTGCAGCCGGGATTAATTACAGTGCCTGGACGAGTCTTGCAGGGCCCACAGGTCAGATATAAATCGGTAGGGAGGGATGCTCGGCCACCCACGAATCCGAATTCTGGCAGCTGGAATTTGCAACGTAATCAATTCTCAGTTGCAAAACCCCTGAAGAACTGGGCATGTCTCTGGATTCAGAAACGCGATACTAGTCTACCTTGGCCAGATGCTGAAACGCTTTCGAGCCAGGCATTGGATCCATTCATTAGACAGTTAAAACAATTGGGCATGACTGTTGACCAACCCCTGATTCACATATGCCCTGACGACTTTGAACGATCGATCGAAGAGCATATTGCCAGTGTGTTACAATTTAAACCTTCGCTCCAACTTATTTTCTTCATCCTCCCTGTTGTCAGCAGCATCTACAGCCGCATCAAGTACCTCTGCGATGTCAAATGGGGCGTGCATAGCATCTGCGTCGTCGCCGGCAAATTCGCCAAAGAAAGGAACTGCCAGTACTTCAGCAACGTCGCTCTCAAATTCAACCTCAAACTCGGCGGCACCAACCACACTCTCGACCCGTCCAAGCTCGGCTTCATATCCGAGGGTAAGACCATGGTCGTCGGCCTCGATGTCACCCACCCGTCCCCCGGCTCCTCCTCCAACGCCCCCAGCATCGCCGCAATCGTCGCCTCCATCGACCAAGACCTCACCCAATGGCCCGCAGATGTCCGCATTCAACCCTCCCGCCAGGAAATGGTCTCGGGGCTCGACGAGCTCCTCAAATCCCGCCTGCGGCTCTGGGCCAAACACCACCGCACCGCCTACCCGGAAAACATCCTCGTGTACCGCGACGGCGTCTCAGAGGGGCAGTACAACACCGTCCTGAACGAGGAACTGCCCCTGCTCCAAAAGGCCTGCCGCTCCCTATACCCGGCGCAGCAGACACGCAGAGGCCTCCCGCGCCTCTCGATCATCATCGTCGGCAAGCGGCACAACACGCGCTTCTTCGCCTCCGCGCCCGCCGCCGCCGACCGCTCCTTCAACCCGCGCAACGGCACCGTCGTCGACCGCGCCGTCACCGACGCCCGCAACTGGGACTTCTTCCTGCAGGCCCACACCGCGCTGCACGGCACCGCCCGCCCGGGCCACTACTACCTCGTCTACGACGAGATCTTCCGCTCCAGCGTCGTCAAGCCGTCCCTGGCCAGACTGACGGGTGGCATCGGGGCGAACGTGGCGGATGCGGTCGAGGCGCTGACTCATAATATGTGCTATCTGTTCGGGCGCGCGACGAAGTCGGTGAGCGTGTGTCCGCCGGCGTATTATGCGGATCTGGTCTGTACGAGGGCTAGGTGTTATTTGAGTAGGTTGTTTGAGGCGGGGTCGGCGGCGGGGTCTGTAGCAGCAGGGTCTGTGGCGGGGGGTGGTCGATCTATGTCGAGTTTGGAGGTGGGGTTGGCGAAGTTGTCTACGGCTATGCCGCAGGGGGGGGAGGGGGATGGAGGGAATGATCAGCAGGAGGCTAGGGTAAGTGAGGTGAGGATCCATGAGTTGGTGAGGGATTCGATGTTTTACATTTAGGAGGGTGGTTTGGGATGGGTGAAGCTAGGAGGAATTATTTTGTTTTGTTTTCTTGGATGCATGTGTATTTTCTTCTAGGTATAACTAGATGACTTGTTGTGTTACACGGTGAATCTCTAACGTTCTACTTTTGTCAGTATTACCTGCATTCTATAGGGAGAAATTACACTTTATCACGAATATATCTGTCTGCGGGAAAAGTAAGATGCGAGAAGTGTTTTGAGGAGGTACATTGTACATGTACATACAATTGAAGTGACTGGTGGTTTTGGAGCGAGTTAATTCAAGCTAACTAATCATACAACAGAACCGGAAATTTTCAAGAAAGGGAAAGATGGAAAGAGGAAGTCTTGAGAACAAACGGGCAAGAAGGAAGGGAACAAGCGGATAAACTAAACATTAAAAAACAGGGAGCGGGACAGAAGTAAGAGATGCATGTAAATTCAAAAGGGTTCGAGGATAGGGTGACAGTTGGTTGGCGGTAATAAAAGGTGTTATATGGTAAACGCACAAGACAGATGCTTAATAGATTAAAATAAAAACGGAGATGGACGATCTTCTCCAATTCCTTTTGTTTTTTATATCCCCCTTTCTTTTTCCTTTGCTCTTCTTTTTGGTCCCATGCTGTTGTAATTCAAGGAGTAGTCCAGAAAAATGATTAACAGAGATGGAGAAAATCAGCGAAAAATAAAAATACAAGATTTGACTTGCTATAGGATAGAAGCGCTCATAACGGAGGGTATACAGGATAATTCAACTACTTTTCTTCCTCAATTCCTCTTTATACCCGCAGCAACTTAGCAGCATGCGTGACAATTGTATCGTCCTGCGGGAAACTCATCTGCTCCAGCTTGAACGCGTACGGTGTTGGCACTTCGGCACCGGTAACCCGGACAGCGGGCGCCTGGAGATAATCGAACGCATACTCCATCGACAGCGCAAGGATTTCAGAACCAACGCCGAACATGGGGAAGCCGGATTCGACTGCCATCAGGTGGCCGGTCTTCTTCACGGACTTGATGATGGTGTCGATGTCGAGGGGCTTGATGGAACGCAGGTTGATCACTTCCGCCTCGACGCCGTATTTCTGTTTCAGTTCTGCGGAGGCGCGCATGGCTTGGCCGACGCAACGGGAGAGGGAGACAATGGTCAGGTCTTTGCCGACGCGCTCAATCTTGGCTTTGCCGATGGGGAGGACGAAGTCGTCTTTTTGCGCGGCTTCGCTCATGGGGAAGGACTCGCCGTACATGAGTCTGAGGGAGTGAGGTTGATTAGTTTAAACTTTGGTCCTTTATATGTACAATTTCCTCATGCATATTGCACACGAGGCAGGTTATCTCTGGGTATACTCACTCGTTTTCGAGGAATACAACCGGGTTAGGGTCGCGGATTGCAGCCTTGAGGAGTCCCTTTGCATCTTCGGCACTCCATGGGGTGAGCACCTTGAGGCCGGGGATCGATCCGTACCAGGCGGAATAATCCTGGGAGTGTTGGGCAGCGACACCAGCGGCAAAGCCGTTGGGTCCTCTGAAAGTGATATTACATGGCTGAATGCCGCCGGACATATAATGTGTTTTGGCTGCGGAGTTTACGATCTGGTCGATTGCCTGCATGGCGAAGTTGAAGGTCATGAATTCGCACTAGATCAATCACACCAAGCATCAGCATACGTTTTTCCCACTCATACATAGATATTCAGGTTCTGTGGCACTCACCACAGGGTGTAGTTCAGCTAGGGCAGCTCCGACGGCCAAGCCGCAGAATCCTGCTTCTGTGATGGGGGTATCGATGACTCTTCTGGGTCCGAATCGGTCCAGCAGGCCCTTCGTTACCTTGTATCTGAATTGGGAAAGAAGTTAGCATTGCTGTAATATCATACATTTATATATATATATATATGGGGAAGAAAAAGAGAGAATAGCTACTCACGCTCCGTTATACTGCGCAACCTCCTCACCCAGGATAAACACCTTGTCATTGAGGGTGAGCTCCTCTGCAAGGGCATCATTGAGAGCTTCTCTGACTGTAACCTCTTTGGTTCCGCTTGGGGTAGCATATGCGCGTCGTTGGAAAACTGGAGGAGGGCATACTGCTGGTCTAAAGGCAGCTCGGAGGGGAGCGGAGCAGAAGCGTGTGGATACCAAGCGTGAAGCTGGTCTGAGTAGTCTTGGGGCAGCCATTGGGGGCAGTGGAAGATAAAATAAAAAGCAGTTAAACCCAGCTAGCTACCTGCAAGTCAGAGAGACCAAAACCACGAGAGAGAGCAAGAGAATTGAGAATTGAAGCGCAAGAGAGAACGCCTCTTCCAAGACCGCGGTGGTGAGAAATGAGAAGTTGCATATTTCCGGATTTGGGTGGGCTTGGCGCTGCGACTTGTTGGGCTGACTCAGCAGACTCAGGAAAAGTCACATGAGCTGCTCAACAAAATCGATCGGGTTGCCGGTTTGGGTGGAGACACTATCCGGATTAGGCAATAAAACGGGCAGCCGCCCCACAGCAAGGAACAGATCCAGCAGTCAGAAGCGGAGATCTGGATCCACTGCTGGCGATTAGTCATCTTAAGTTCCCTGTTCCGGCTAACGGCCGACCCAAAACAGTTCCATTCGTGGGGGTGACATCAGCCGCAACAACCCTAACTACCAGAAATATTCTGTACGGAAGTATATCAGATATCAGATCTCTATCTAACCACATCGAGTACATATACGGAGTACAGACAGCAAAGCTCGTTTATTGTATCTAATATATAGTTAGAAATATTCAGTTATGTCATTATAGTCTTAGCTACTTACACGAGCAGTCATGCACTCGCTATTCTTGGCCCTGCTGGGGCTCTCCGGCTCCGCCCTGTCGGCGCAACCCGCCGCTCCCAACCCCATTCCGGCCCCGATGAGGAATCTCACCTTTGGCCAGCTTAATTTCCTCCATACAACTGATACACATGGCTGGCTTGCTGGTCATCTTCGAGAGTAGGACGAGTAGTACCCCTTGCTACCCAACGAGGATACACGTTGGCTGATTGTTGACCTTCAAAAAACAGAGCTTCATACGCCGCCGACTGGGGAGACTACATCTCATTCGCCAATCATATACGTGAAAAAGTCGAAGCCGAGGGACATGATTTACTGCTCATAGACACCGGCGACAGGATAGAAGGAAACGGTCTCTACGACAGCTCGGAGCCAAAGGGACTCTATACCGCGGACATCTTCAAGCAACAACGTATCGACGTCATCTGCTCCGGCAACCATGAGCTGTATCAAAAGAACTCATCCGTAGATGAGTACCTAATCACAGTCCCCAATTTTAAAGGCAACTATCTCGCCTCTAATATCGATATCACGAATCCCCACTCGGGAGAGCGCGTCCCCCTCGCCCCGCGTTTCAGGAAGTTCACCACAGAAAAGCAGGGCATACGCATCATAGCGTTTGGCTTCTTATTCGATTTCAAACAAAACTATAATAATACCGTCGTACAACCCGTGGAAGACACCGTCAAGGAACAATGGTTCCAAGACGCCATTCGCGACAAAGAGGTCGACCTCTTCCTCGTCATTGGACATGTTCCTGCCGAATCGAAGGAATTCTTAGCCATCTACAAAGCGATCCGTGGCATGCATTGGGACACCCCGATCCAGTTCTTCGGAGGCCATCACCATATCCGAGACTATATCAAGTACGACGAGAAGGCATATGGAATGGCCAGTGGCCGGTTCATGGAAACAATCGGCTTCGCTTCCATCAGCGGCTTATCCACAGGAAACAAGAAGTCACCGTCCGCCGCAGCCACCCCATCCTTCACCCGCAAATACATTGATAATAACCTCTGGTCCTTCTACCACCATACCGGCCTCAACGAAACCACCTTCCCCACAGAACATGGCAAGAATGTCTCCAAAATGATCGAAGAGGCTCGCCACGCCCTAAACCTCGACCACATCTACGGCTGCTCGCCCAACGACCTGTGGATGTCGCGCGTGCCATACCCGCACAACGAAAGTATATATACCTGGCTAGAGACGCAGGTTTTGCCGGACAGCTTTCGTCCAGCACTACGCGCTAACAAGACCGGTATGGCAATCGTAAACACCGGTGCGCTCCGCTTCGATATCTTCAAGGGCCCCTTCACGCAAGATTCGGCCTACATCCTATCGCCCTTCATATCCGGCTTCCGCTACGCCAAGGACGTGCCGTATAGCAAAGCGAAGCAGGTCCTGGAGGTCCTAAATCGGCAGATGAAAATCCTCGCAGCCATGCCGCAGTCGACCGTGTCGGCATCCTCGTTCCTCTCCCCTCCCGAGCAGCAGAGGATAGCTCATGATGTCATCGTCAACGACGACGGGAACGGCCGGCACCACGCAGGAAAAATCCAGCTATCTGCGCCAGGTCAAATCCCACTCTCCTCGCCTAGAGACGACGATGACAATGATGACGATGATGACAACAAGAAACCAATCCTCACCGACATCCCGGGCTACACCACCAAAGACGACGCCGGCGACGACGGCGACGACACAATCCACTCCCCCATAAACTTCTACCGCATGCCGAACTGCTTCTCAGCTCTTATCCCCCCCTCCGCATCCTCATCCCCGTCCTCATCCCCATCCTGGTCCACATCCACAGACGTAAAAGCCCACACGGCAGACCCAGAAACCGTCGACCTCGTCTACGTCGACTTCATTGAGCCATGGATGGATCTGGCGTTTCAGTACGTGGGCCATGCCATTGATATTCGGAGGGATACAGAGGTTATTTTGGCGGGGGAGACGTTGACGACTATTATTGTTCGGTGGGTGGAGGAGAATTGGAAGTGTAAGTAAGGAGGGGGAGGCGTAGGGTTGGTAAGTAGGAAGAAATGAAGATATCTTTTAATGTTTTGGGCTCTTTTTTTGGTTGGGGGTTTCGGGGTTGCCCAGCGTTTTTTAGTTAGTATTCATGGTTATGTTTCGTTTTGGGAAGATAGAGATATATATATACATGTTCATGTTGGATTTATGGCATCTTAGGTACGATTGATATAGTTCGGCCGTTTTGGGATTCTTTAGCCCCATAATATAGTTTGGTTTACAGATACAGAACTTTATGATTGCAAAGAGCGGGTTCTATTAGAGAGAGAATGGATAGGCGTGTGTCCATGGCTGCACTTTCTTTCCACACTGGTTTCTGTTCCTCTATTTGGCCTTCATTCCGGACTATAGAAGATAGCTAGCTAGTAACAGACTCGTGCATTTTCTTCATGTATTTATTATATACAATCCACATAAAAATTTACAAAAGTATAGAAACAAACACCAAGGTGTAAAGAACAGCCTTCCTCCCACTTAATCCCCCTCATACACAAACACGCCCTTCCCGCTCCTCCTCCCACTCAACGTCCCCTGTACCTCCGCCGCCAACTCCGCCGCCTCCGTCTCCCACCCCCACTTCACCTCCTGGACAGGAATATCCTTAAACCTCCCCGCCCTCGTCAGCCTCAGAATATCATTAACCGTCTCCGTCTTCAGCGCCGGATTCTTATCGCTCCACTTGGACACCCAAAACCCATTGAGGGCCAGGTTCTTGAAAATCAACAGACCCGACGGCAGCGTCAGCGGCTGCTTCGCCATGGCCCCGTACGTAACCATGCACGACTCAGGCGCCAGCACCTTCAGCATCGCCGTCGCGCTGGGCCCGCCCACGCAATTCAGCGCGAGCCGGATCGGCTCCTTACCCTGCCGTGTGGCCTCGTGCACGATCTCGCGGAACGTCTTGGACGAGAGGAGCTGGGCCTCTGTGACGACGGCCGTGGCGCCGAGGGCGAGCAGGTCGTTTTTCAGCGCCTCCGTCTCGGCGGGGGTGTCGCGCTCGCGGATGACGTTGAGGGTCTTGATGCCCCATTCGCGCGCGAGCTGGATGACGGCGCGCCCGACGCCGGAGTTGGCGCCGTTCTGGATCACCCATTCCTCGCCGGGCCTGCTGATCCAGTCCCACGCGCAGAAGTCGCGCAGCATCCGGTAGGCGGTGACGGGGTTGACGCCGACAGTGCCGACTTGGATCGGGGTCAGGTTGGAGCGGTCTTCGATCTTGATGAGGGATGCCTCGTCGAATTGGGCGTGCGTGCGCCAGGTGCCCATGCCTGTTCGCTTCATGATTACCCAGTCGCCCTTTGTAAGGGATTTGACGCCGGACCCTGTCGAGATGACTTCGAAGGCGGCTTCGTTGCCGCCGACGGCGGACGGGGTGCTGGTGCCGAGTGTGGTGGTGAAGGTGGGTTTTGAAGGGTAGACGCCTTGGATTTGGTTGATGTCGGCTGGGTTGAGGGGTGCGGCGAGGAGGCGGACATTGACCTGGGAGTGGTGTGGGGGGGAAATGGAGTGGGCGTGTAGGCTGTTGGGTTGGGGGAAGCCGTTAGCAGCTGGGTTCGGGCATAAGACATTCTGGAAAGGGAGATAGATAGATAGCCAACCTTAGGACATCCTTGGGTTCGCCATAGTTGCCGTAGACCAGGGCTTTGGCCTGGGTGTAGCCGTAGGCGGAGATATACCGTCGGCGGTCGAGCGGGAGTCTGAACGAGGTATTGGAGGCGGAAACAGCGCGGAGAGGCCTCAGTTGGCTTGCCGTGCGCAGAGTGACTCTAGCAGAAAACATGGTTACAGCTTTCTGGTAAGTTCAAAGCATTGAGCTGCACACAGGACGGGTTGTGTTGATGGTGTGAGGTGGGTGTTGGTGTTGGAGCAGAAATAGTGAGGAAGTTCAACAATTCAAAGCTGGGCAAGAATGACGTCGGAAATTTATATATTTCTCTAGAAGCTCAAACACGCAATCTACATCTACAAGCTTTGAAATTAAGAATCTCATCCACAGCATCTGCTCATCATACAGTAGCTCAGGGCATTTTTCAATATCAACGCCCGCAGTCAACAGGTAGTTAAATCTCCGATAGAAAAAATATCGAGTTTTCAACCTCTCTGCATCGTAGAGTATGTTTGCATGCCAGATCCCACTGTGGATTGTGTAGTTGGCCAGGTAAGAGATATGGAAGAAGATGAGGGGGAAAATTACAAGGAAATAAAAGAAAATGGGAAGCACACAATCGCCAGTTCACAAGAAACTTGTACACGTATGATAAGTTTTGAAAACTTGTTAACCAGCGTAGGAGATGATATTGGGTATTGTATCTCAGACTGCTGCGTGTGGTGGTATATACATCGTTCTTAACGTAAATCTGAAGAGCAAAGAGAAAAAAGAAAGGTAAAACGTTGTCTCTCATAATACATGTCTGCTCACTCCTCCCATATTATATAGTTATATATATATATATATATACTCCATCCATCATCGAATAACTCTCGGCTTCCACATAACCTTATACTTCGGTGCATTCCCCCCATTAACACTCGCGCGCAAACCACTCGCACCACCCTTACCGCTACTACTACCATTACCACGATCCTCCAAAACAATTCCGCTCTCCTCCAAAAACACCCTCGCAACCCCCCCATTCCCCGCCCCCATCGCAGACTCCGCCATATCCACCGGCGTCTCCCCGTTCCTATCCTGCACATCCAACCTGGCACCAGCCCGCAGCAGCAGCCGTATCACGTCGACCTGTGTGCGCCAGCAGGCGGCATGCAGCGGCGTCCCGCCCACACGGCCCCCCGGCGCATTGACGTCGCTGCCACGCGCGAGCAGGTGTTCGACTACGGGCGTCAGTGCGAAGGAGGTAGCGTAGTAGAGCGGCGTGCCGGTGCGTGGATACAGGTTGTATGTCCGCCCCATGCGGTGCGGGCGGATGAAGAGGGCCTGCACCCAGGAGAGGAAGTTGGGGGTTGCGGGGTCTGCGAAGAGGGTTGTGGCTAGGGTGTGGAGGGTCGGGTTTTGTGATGCGTTGAGGTAGGGGCGGGTGTGGTCTGCCCAGTTATGTGAGATGTATTGGAGGAGAGGCCAGTTTGTGAGGCGGGAGGTCATTTCCTCGGGGGTTGCGCAGGGTCCGGTGCTAAAGGGGGAGAGCATTAGGTAGGTGAGGCAGAGCGTGGCGAGTTCGGGGAGGCATTGTGATTCTGGGAGGTGGAAGGTTGGTAGGTTGGTGGCGGCGCGGGGTGAGAGGAGATAGTCCCGTACGGAGTTATGGGCGAGGATGACATGCGGCCCGTCGATAGAGACAAGGGAGCCGCAGGCTTCCAGGATGTCTTCCGGGTCACGGAGTCTGTCTTCTGGGTCTAGAGTGGTGATATTGGGTTGAAGGACGGCGCCTTCTGCCAGTTCTGTGAGGGTGAGGGGACGGCTGGAGTAGGCGAGCCAGAGGAGAGCTTGTCGTGCGAGGGGGATGTCGGGTTCGGAGATGCGGCTGAGGATTCGCTCATAGGTCTCGTCGAGATCGCGGGGAAGACCGCGGAGGGCGAATTTGATGGAGCTATTGGTTCTGAGGCGGCTGAGTTCGTCGAGTTGACATTTCACCCAACGAAACCTGGAGCGCAGGATTCTCGTTAGAAAAAGAAAAAGCAGGGGAGTCATGTCTAGTTTGCAAGTTTGAAATTTTGCTATAGAGTATATATAGTTTTATTCTTGAATTGACATACATTCCGCCAGCGCCCTTGGTCAGTGTTTCCACTATGTGTTCCTGAACCGGCTGACTGAGTTTCTGTAGCCGTGGCCTAAGCTGCATGTTGGCACGGATATATTGATGGATATCTTCATCGGCATCCTTGCTCTGCGTAGAAATGCTCGACTGGTCCTTCAAGAGTCGGACAATGTCAACCTCCCTACGGCTGGAGACTAAAACTTTCACCGCTGTGGAGGCCTTGGAGGATAGGTCTCTGAGGATTTTGACTAGCGTTTCCCTCTCGTAGCATTCATCCAGGGCATCCACAGTAATTGTGACATTGGACACTAGAGGCAGGACTTCGCTCAGCAGGAGCTGCAATTCCTGGATACTTGGCGGTGCGGCCTTGCCATCCTTCCCAATGTGTCGTTCATATGAGTCCTCTACATGCGAGGGCATGGAAGTTAGAACCTGGCAGATTTGGAGGATGATGGCCCCGATAACGGATTCCGGGCGACAGCTCTCATGGTTCCGAAAGTCACAGTAATAGTAAGCAACGACTCTTTTCTCAGAGGCATTTGGTAGAAGACACTGGTTCAAGATCGTGCTCATCAATACTGTTTTGCCAGATCCTGGAATTCCATGAATCCATAAAAGACGCTGGTCTCCGGAAAGCCAGCACTGCAGCTGCTTACTGTTCAAAACCCAAGCTCCAGTCCCCGATGAGTGCTCTGCATAAGCGCGCTCATGCGTGGCCTCGTAGTCAATGCCGCAGAGCCACTGATTGACTTGTCTCCAGCGCAGCATAATTTCACGTTCCTTGCGTTGCTCTCTATCATCCTGCAGTGCCTGCTGGAGTTCATACAAGACAATCTGTGTTTGCTGGGACTCCAAGGTGGCTTCGAGCGCGAGCAGCAAGTTCAGCGAGCTCTTATGTCGGCCTAAGGTATCCAGAATCCTCGTAGTTTCCGCTTGTTTCAGCGGCCAGAGGAGTCTCTTCACGACCGCCATCTTCTTCCTCTTTGGGCCGGGATGTATGGATTGTAGAGTATCCTTCAGTTCCCCGAGGGTGACCTGGCATTCTCTCAGGCAAGTGGACAGCGCCTCCCGTTGGCTGGCTGCAAATCTATCCGCGTTGACCAGGCCCTGGATTGCCACGAAGATGCCGCTCAACGAGGTGGTTTCCTCAACCAGCTTGCGCAGGACTTCGGGAGCATCAGCAACAGCACAGCCGTAGATGTAACACGCGCCGATAAGATCCCCTGAGAGCACAATCAACTGTGCGATGCTTGCGGGATCCATTTTGCAGTAAGTAATAAATACTACCCCGCCTGAAACATTCAATCAAAGGCAACATGAAAGGGAATTTAACTGAACTAAGACACCAAGTAGGCGGCATCCTGAAGACTGTGAACAACATGGACAATAATAATATAGCAATCTTGATGCTACATACGGCAGTCTATAGTGACAAATGTGTCAAATGGCTTTTTTCAATGTTTTTTTCAGCGTAAAGGCTTAATTCCACATCATACTGATTTTATAATCACAGACCAATTATGAACTGCTATTTTTTCCATGAATCCCTGCAAGGCTAGACTGACCGTGTGACTGTGTCTGGGACCAGGACCAGAATATTTGATGGTCTCATTACCAATTCAACTGATCCCATTACATGATTTTAACATTAGATAGTAGTTTCATACTGTCTCAGTGAGACTTACTGTCTACTCTTATCACATTTTTCAAATAAGATTATGATTTTAACTTCTTAATTTAAATTATTTTTATTATTTTAAATGACTTTAAATCTTATTTAAGTGTTATTAAAAAGTGTTACTTTTTAAAAAATTAAAAATAGTTTAAAAAAAACCTTAAAATGTTTAAAAATAGTAACTTTATATCAAGAATGAGACTAAATGAAATTAAATGAAATCATTTTCTTATTTTTTCTAAGTCATAATCTCATTTTAAGATCTGATATATAGTTACTTTACATGTTTTTTTAATAATTAGTCTCAGTTGAATTCACATCAAGAAATGTATAAGATCAGATTAAATGAGATTAAATATGAAATTTATAATCTCAGTGATCAGTCTATACAAGGCTGCAACTGTTCAACTTTAATCATCTACTATATTACTTAATAAAGTAATTATAGAGTAAGTAATAACTCAATTGAATTAACAATTTATTTCTAAATATGCTGAGATTGCAAAGAAATTCAGAATCAATTATAGTATCTTAATATAGTAATTCAAAAATCAACAGATCTTCAGAACAGAGTCAATATTAAAATTTTAACTTACTATTAAAATCTTATAAATACTGAAGAATAAAATCTTTTATTTTATATTAATTAGTTATTCAATCACAGTTTCTCTGTAATATCTTAAATACTACACAATTTTGTATTTAAAATCATTAAAATGTAAGTAAAAATTAACTGAGTGTATCACTTTTCTAAGTAATATAAAGTAAAGATTAAGAATATCTGTTATATCTCTGATAATATCAAGACTTTAAAACAGCTTCACACAACTTATTACTTTCTTTCAGATAATAATCTCATCTATTTTACAGATATTTAAATCAGTTTTCAATCACTTTATAATATTACTTAGATATAATATAGAAAATCTGATTAATAAATATAAAAACTCTGCTTTTATACAGAGTCAGCAAATTTCTTCTTATATATCAGTGAAATGCTGCTGCAGCACTACTTCAGCTATAAAATAAAAACAGAGTAACTGCTTATTATCTATATAAAATTACTAGATACTCACTTCTTATCAAAAAAATCAGCAATTTATTTTTTATTTTTTCAATATATAAAAGTTACTACTATTTTCATTAATTTTCTTAGTATATTAAGTATTTATAATATTTTTGCAATAACTCTGTAATTTATAAGCTCATTATTTAAATAAAATAATAAGATTACTTATATAGCTTTTTATTAAATACTATTTTTCTATATAATACTGCAGCCTCAGTAACTGAATGGTTAATGCGGCCATCTGATAGCACCTTGACATGGGAAACCAAGGCATGTGAGTTCGAAACCCGCAGAGGATACATTAAATCCGGAACTTAAGCACCTCAGGTTTCTAATAAATACAGAGGTGTACAAATCACTCCAACAAATTGCTCTATGTTCCTGGGATGGAAAGTTATTATTGCATGTATTTAATTGTCACTTCTTTGTATTTTCTATGTTCTTGTTATCTTGATGTGGTCTCAACACCTGTATTTCGTCCTGTATAATCAACACTTGGCCTGTATTTAACATCACACAAGGACTCATTATAAGCTCCGCTTGTATATGAGTATAATGAAAGAATAATAATAATAATAATAATATATAATACTGCTATTTAACTACTGCTTCCGAGTTTTATACAATATTCTCAGACTGCTTCACCACGAACTCGCTCAATTTTTCAAATAAGAACCCGTCAATAGATTCATTGAAAAGCTCTCAATTATATGAGCATTTTGACCTTATCACTGACTGCATATTCTGTGTAGTAATGAAGTTATTCAGTTAAATATGAACCAGACATTGTTTGAAACTTCTATGTGAGATTATTCCTTGTTCATCTCTATTACATCACAATCCCAGATCAAGTTATTATATAAATTATAAGGTGAAAAGACCTAGTTATATATATTAATCTTCTTGATTTTGAAAGATTTCTGATCTGTAATTATGAAGATATCTGAAAAGCAATCTCTGTAAAAACCCTGTCTATCTTTGATATTTCAAAACATCAATGCTAAGTCTTATACATATATCACTCTTCTCAATCTGATTATCTTCAGCAGAAAGATATAAAAAGATACCTCAGTAATTAGACTGACTGATGAGATTATAAATTTCATATTTAATCTTAATTAATCTGATCTCTCTTACTTCTCTTAACTATGCATACTGTGTGTAATCTTTTATATCATGATTTTAATATTCACAGTTAAATTAAGCTCAATACTTATAATATCAAGATTTTCACTTAGAGAATCTCTTTTTCAGAGAATTCAGTTCTTTAATAATAGTATTTAAATCTAAATTTATTGCATCTGAGTGTGTGACTTGTGCTATAGAAGTCTGATTACTCATTCTCTGCTAAGATATACTTAATTATAGTATTTTCTATTACAGCTGACTCACTTGTTTCTATATAATAAGAATATTATATACTTCTTTCAGTGTATCTGATTATAAGCTTAAGTATTTTCATTTCACTCTTAACTCAGGTATAAGATTATGAATGAAGATCTGTAAACAGAAAAATGTTAAAAACTTTTCATTTAATATAAAATAGTGTAAGCTGAAGTATGTGAAGTATAATATAAGATTATTCACATATTTACACTTAGTAAAGTATTTATAATACTTATCTTATATATTTACTTTCTCAAAGTTATGTAAGATTTATTTGAAAAACTTATTTCATATTTATGAAAATGAATATCACTCTAAGTCTATGAGATTCATTTTTTTATCTATTATTTATAATAACTTTGCTTTTTCATGTAGAAACACTGTAAATCTTAAGACTTATTAAAATTCTATAAGCTGTCTGTCTGTAAGTTCTCACTTAATATAATAATATACTTATATTTAACTTAGTCAGCTGATTACAGCATTATTTTTTCAGTTATTATTAAAGCTTAATAACTATTACAGATTGTCTGACTTGATATAATTTATACTTGAATTCTTCTTATATATAGCAGTCTCAGATAATGTGTATACTCTCAGAAAGATTATGAATAATTATAGTAAAATCTTCAGATTCAGTATAATTATCTATCTATATAAATATTCAATCTCTTACTACAGATCTATAATCTGATTTTCTCTTTTCTTATTAATAATAATAATTATGTTAGTGAAGCTCTTTATAATGAATACTTAATCTGAAATAAATGTTAATTATTACTTAACTTTTACTTCAGCCTGTCACTATGTATACAAGGCTTTAATCTTGTTTAAAATTCTTGTATATATACAGAGATTCACTTTCAATTCAATAGTCTCAGCTGCTTTTCTTTCTGTTTTAAATAAACTCTCTGAGAGATTCTGCATATCTTTCAGTTCAGATAGCAGAGAAGAATATTATTTATATTAACTTAAGAAGATATTTATTTCAGTGATTTTTTATTAATTATACAGTGTCTATTATTCTATAATTTCTGTTTTCTATTTTTATTATATAATTCTGATAATAATTACTCTTCTTTTACTTTTTTAAGTAGAGAGTGAACTTCTTTAAATCTGATTTACTACTCTTATCTTCTTTCTCATATCTTATTATATTCATATATATGATATTTATCTGAGTATGAAGTTTTCTCTCTATAAGTAGAGCAGTATTAATCAGATACTCTTTCACTTATTACTTTTTTATACACTCTCATTCTGAGATATTTTAGAATTACTCTGACATGATAACTATAAATTACTTTATAAACAGAATTATCATGCTCTGAAGAAGTCTGTGCTTCTTATCAGTTTTTAGATGTGCTATCAGATGTAATTCAAAGAATACTTGAGTTAGTATATAATTACAGATATACACTGACTTCTTATATATATTATACTAAATTAATTAGTGGCCGCTAGAGCCTCTTTACATTTATAAGTGTATTCAGAAGCGGCCGCGTTATTATTCAGCAGTCATACATTCTTTTAAATCACAGAATTACATTCTTCTTTATCAGATTCTGTTATACTTATGTGATTATAAGATAAGCTCTAACTTCATACAGATTAGTGTACTACTATAAGAGGCCTACGCTGAATAGATCAGTACAATATTTATAGATCTTATATAACAAGAAGAAAAACATTAGAGAAGAAAAGAAAGAGAAAGTGTGAAAATCAGTGATTGAAGTGAATATTTATACATGTATGCAGTGATGTACACAGTGAAACTTCAGAGCAGAAGAATAGAGGTTTTTATATACAGTGAAGCTTCAGAATGAAAGAATAGAAATTCTGTAGATTTTCAGCTGAGAATCAGCAACTGAAAATCAGAGTGATAGAAATCTGTGAGATGTAATGAAATAGTCTATATAATTAATTAAGTGCAGTCTGTTATATTAGCTCTCTCTCTCTTTCTTGATTGTATATAGCTCTTATTGATCAAGAGCTGTGATCTCAGATAATATAGAACTCAGAGTTCAGATAAAATGATTATAGCTAACTTATTTTATAAGATATTATCAGCTATGACTGTAAGATCTCTCATTAAGAATATATTTAATCTCTTATTCAAGTTTGTTATCTTCTTCTATGATTTCTGACAGCTGTCAGTTAAAAGTCAGTTGAGAAGAGAATAGATCAGTAATAGTACAGCAGAGTAAGCTTGTATAAAAGATATTATGAATCTCTGATAATATGTTAAGACAGTAGTTATAACTGTCTAGAACTTCTATCACTTTATACTTTATATAATAATAATTCAGTGTGTGAGATGAGTGTGTAATCTGTATATTCTTAAGATTCAATTATATTAGATCTTCTATCTTATATTACTCAGTGAAATCTTGATAAATATTAATTTAATCTTCTTAATTCTGTTTAGTGCTTGTCATGAAGACTTCTACTCAATCACAGATATCTCAGAGTTTTATTACTATATTATCAGTGATCTGAATCAGACTGCAGAGATTCAGTGTGAAATATATAATCTCTAAAAGATTCAGTACTTTTATATAATATCTGTGTATAAGAAAGAACAGGTCTATATCTATTAAAACAGTATCTTAGTTATTGATAGTGACTTCAGTATGTAGAAGAAAATTATATTAATTATTTTATAAGTAATTACACAACTTATAAAGATAATTCTTTACAGTCTGAATTATTTATTCTGATATATCATCAGTTTCAGAGTGATAGATAGTTGATAAATAATATATAATCTTGAGAACTTGATAGATTCTTGTTCAGAGAGTGCTCATGAATTAATAACTCTGATTTAATATTATAGATCTCAGTAATTCATGTATTCAATAGAACAGGCTTTTTAGAAAAGCTTCAGTAACTTGTTCAGTATTCATCTTATTATAGAATTTCAATATTATATTCTTACTTAATTAGTTCACAATGATCAGAACATTTCTATAATTCTTACTCTTAGAGAGATTAACAGCAAAGTTAATTATCATATCTTATCAGATTCTATCAGAAATATTGAGTGATTTCAGCAGATCTTTTCTACAGTTCTTTCATAAAATGACAGAGAAATAATGATTACAGTTTCAGATGAAATATCTGATACTGTTTAATATCTCAGATTAGTAGAACTCTTAAGAGATTATTTAATACAGTTATTTATAATCTGAATGATTAATTATATAAGAGTCATATATCTCTTATATTATCTGAGTATGTAAGACTTCAGAGTGAGAGACTCAGTTATTATTATTATTATTCTTCAATTATAGATGTATGCAGTCAGAGACTATGACATCTATCTGAGAACTTTTAGTTCTCAGGGTTTTTCCTATATCTGTAAAGTTAACTATTATACATTCATCAATTTCAGATATGCAAAATCAGAAAATTCCAGCTCAGAATACAAAAACTGTTTACAAATTGCAGTGTTTTAACATCTTCTAATACTTTGAAATCATTTGACAGTATCATGACAAAGGAAAAGAGAACACAGTCTTAAGAATAGACACATTAAATAGATAGACAGAAAGAAATTGAAAGAAAAAGATAAAGTAAAGAAAGACTGTAACAAAATAAATTATTAAAAGATAGTATATAGCTGTTTTAACAGACTATATCTGGTTAATTTCCTTCTCTTCATATTCAGATAATTCTGAATTTAGCTATTTTCTTATAGCTGCTTGAGTTTCTGATAGAAAGTCTATTAAGTATTTAATTCCTGTCTCAGTTGAGAATAAGAATCTCATATTTAATTGATTTAAATCATACTTCTCTTTCAATCTGACTCTGAGACTATTGTATAATGCACAGTGCATTACAATATACTCAGGATTCTCATTTGTATTACAGAATGAGCATTCTATTGAGTCAAATTCATCATCAAATCTTTGTATATAAGATTTGAAATAGCCATGTCCTAGTTTCAGCTGTATTATAGATGAGAATATTTTCTTTTTATATTTAATTGAACAAGATTTTCACTTGGGTTTTGTTTCAAATCTTGAATAATGTATACTCTTCTTTTATTTCTGCCAGCTTTCATTTCACTTATCTAAACAAGATTCTTTTATTTTTCTCTTTATAAAAGACCAGGACATAATTTTTTGAATAGATCTGCTTAATTCTATTCTGCACCTTTTTTTGCAGCTGAATCAGTCAATTCATTGCCATGAATATTCATATGAGCAGGAACTCAGTGTAGATGAATTATCAGCTTTGATATTCTTCTCTTTTGAATTTTCAAAACAGAGTTTAAGATCAGTTCAAGATTCATTTGACTATTATAAATCTGACTATTTCTAAGTCTTTTTAAAGCAGCTTGACTATCAGAGAATATTCATACCTCTTTCAAACAATTTCCTCTTTTATGAGATTTTATTTCAATGAGTTTGAAAGCTTTCACTATTGTAAATAGTTCAGCATCAAAGACTTCACATTCATAGCCTAGATTTCAGAAATCTGAGATAAAATTGATATTATCTTCAGTATAAGTAATGCCTGTGCCTAATCTATTCAAGTTCTTATTTTTTGAGCCATCTGAATAAATCAGAATAGAGTCTTTTATATTGATTGTAGAAATTCTCTTCAAATGCTGTTCATATTCTTTCTCTTTTAATAGTTCACTTATTTGTAAGTCTATAAGAGATTCAAGCTTTTCTCTTCAGAGAGATAACTTCTCATGATTAACTTTTTCAATATTTAAAGAAGAAAATTGATTTTTAATCAGAAAGCATAGTCTGTACAATTGAGAGAGCATTTTCTTTAAAAAGAATTATTTTCATTTCAATTAAGAAATCTATTCCAATCCAGTTCATTTTCAGAGTTAATTGATGAAAATGAAGAAGAGACTCTTTCTCTGATTATATGATTTGAGCTCATCTTTACAACTCTCAGAGCATAGTTTATACAGGCCTTTTCAAATCTAATAGCAGAAGAAGGAATTGAAGCTTCAATTTTCATTGCTTTAATAGAAGATGATTTGAATGCTCTCAGAATTCTTCTCAAGACTCTGTTTTACAGACTTTGAAAGAGTTCAGTGAAATTCTCTTGATTATTTCATCAAACTTGAACTTCATAATCAGCTACTGATGTAATACAGGCTATATATAACTGTCTCATAGTCTGGAAGGATAGACCTCTCTCTGTATTTGATAGTCTGATTATGTTGTTCAATAGTCTTTCTGCCCTGACAGTTCTTTGTTAAATGTGATATTTAAAATTCAACTTGGAGTTTAACCATACTCCTAATCATTTGACATTTACACTGGGTTTAATCTCTCTATTTAAAAGAGTTAGAGATAGTTCTTTCTCATTGAATCTAGGAAAGAAATGAATTAACTCAGTTTTATTCATATTAAATTGAATTTGATTGATATCTGCTCTAACAAAGATTTCCTTTGCAGCTTCTTCAATTACTTTCAAATTCTCTTTGATAGTTTTTGAGCTGTAGTGAGAGACTCAGTATTATTTATAAAATTATAGAGTATTATTATTATTAATTGAATATTCTGAGATATTAATTCTTATATATAGTTCTGAGAAAAATCAGAGTGCTTCTTATTATACTGTTTTAATAAGTGTTTAAAGAAGTTCATCAGTTTGAGCTACTATATATCATAGTTCATCTAATATAAGTTTGAGAGAAGTTGAGATATCAGTGACAGTTCTAATTGAAGAAGTATGTACAGTATTATAAGCTGTTTTATCTTAATTAACTAGTATCTTCAGATTTAAGAGCTGATACTCTCAGTTTATTTAACAAGTATCTGTTACATCAGATAATATATTTTACTCTTATTATAAGAGAGTATCTGTTATTGAGTTCTAGCTGCTAGAATAGTAGTGTCATGCTCCCGGCCGTGTCAAGGCTCTGTTGCGGTTTCACACGGCTCATTGCTTTCATGCGGATGATTTCATTTATCCCGCAGGCTATTCAAACCGGTTTTCAACCACTCTATGACATTATTTGAATATATTATAGAAAGATCTGATTGATGAATATGAGAATCTCACTTCTATACAAGGTTAGTAGATTACTCTTTCATAATAGTAAGACACTGCTGAGGTATCACTTCAGCTATTCTCACTTATGAAATGAGAGAAGAGTATTCACTCATTGTCTATATAAAATAGCTAGATGCTGACTGCTTATTAAAGAAGTCAGTAATTTATTTTTCTTTTACTGAAATATATATAAGAGTTATCACATTTCTCATACAATTTTCTTAGTATACTAAGTATTATATCTGTGATATTCTCATAATAACTCTGTAGCTCACAAGCTTGCTATTTAAGCAAGATAGTCAAGCTCACTTATACAGCTTCTTAAACAACTATCTCTATATAACACTGCTGACTAGTCACTGCTTCAGTTCTATTATATTACAATTTAAATCACTCAATCTGATTATAAGTTTAAATCAGTCAAGCTCTATTAATAGATTAATATAGTCTTATACACTTATGCTAAGACTGATCTGATCTCATTCTCTGAGAGAAACTTCACATCATTCTCTAGAGTGTATACATCTCTACTCTAACAGAAATCCGAGATTTCTGAACCTGCTGTATACTTTGACATGAGTTCTTCAATCACTCTGTTATCACTATTATTATTATTCTTCAATTATAGATGTATGCAGTCAGAGACTATGACATCTACCTGAGAACCTTTAGTTCTCAGGGTTTTTCCTATATCTATAGAGTTAACTATTATATATTTATCAATTTCAGATATGCAAAATCAGAATATTTCAGCTCAGAATATAAAAACTGTTTATAAATTGCAGTATTTCAACACCTTCTGATACTTTGAAACCATTTGAAAATATCATGACAAAGAAAAAGAGAACATAGTCTTAAAGATAGACACATTAAATAGATAGATAGAAAAGAACAGAAGGAAATAAGTAGAGTAAAGAGAGACTATAACAAAATAAAAGTATTAAAAGATAGTGTATAGCTGTTTTAACAGACTATATCTAATCAATTTCTGTCTCTTCATATTCAGATACTTCTGAATTCAGTCATTTTCTTGTAGCTGCTTGAGTTTCTGATAAAAAGTCTATTAAGTATTTAATTCCTGTCTCAGTTGAGAATAAGAACCTTATATTTAATTGATTTAAATCATACTTCTTCTTTAATCTGACTCTGAGACTATTATATAATGCACAATGCATTACAATATACTCAGGATTTTCATTTGCATTGCAGAATGAGCACTCTGTTGAATCAAATCTATCATCAAATCTTTGTATATAGAATTTGAAATAATCATGTTCTAGTTTCAGCTGAATTATAGATGAGAATATTTTCTTTTTACATTTAATTGAACAAGATTTTCACTTTGATTTTGTCTCAAATCTTGAATAATGTATGCTCTTCTTTTGTTTCTACCAGCTTTCATTTCACTTATTTAAAAAAGATTCTTTTATCTTTCTCTTTATGAAAGATCAGAATACTGTTTTTTGAATAGATCTGCTTAATTCTGAACTCTTTTTTGCAGCTGAATCAGCCAATTCATTGTCATGAATATTCATATGAGCAGGAACTCAATGCAGATAAATTATCAGTTTTAATGTTCTTCTCTTTTGAATTTTCAAAACAGAGTTTAAAATCAGTTCAAGATTCATTTGATTATTATGAATCTGACTATTTCTAAGTCTTTTTAAAGCAGCTTGACTATTAGAGAATATTTATGTCTCTTTCAAACTATTTTCTCTTTTATGAGATTTTATTTCAATGAGTTTGAAAGCTTTCACTATTGCAAATAGTTCAGCATCAAAGACTTCAGATTCACAGCCTAAATTCCAGAAATCTGAGATAAAATTGATATTATCTTCAGTATAAGCAATGTCTGTGTCTAATCTATTCAAATTCTCATTTTTTGAGTCATCTGAGTAAATCAGAATAGAGTCTTTTATATTGATTGTAGAGATCTTCTTTAAATACTGTTCATATTCTCTCTCTTTAGATAGTTTACTTATTTGTAAGTCTATGAGAGAGTTCAGCTTTTCTCTCCAGAGAGATATCTTCTCATGATCAATTTTCTCAACATTTAATGAAGAAAATTGATTCTTAATAAGTGAACATAGTCTATACAGTTGAGAGAGCATTTTCTTTAAAGTATTATTCTCATTTCAATCAAGAAATCTATTTCAATCTAGTTCATTTCCTGAGTTAACTGATGGAAATGAAGAAGACTCTGTTATCACTGCGGCCTCTACACATCTACATCTATTATAAAGATAGAGAGATTAAGATTGAAAATTCTCTGAATTATAAGAGAAATATATTATTCAAATTTCACAGCTTTATCTGTATTCTTGAACAGAAATTCTGCCTTAACTCAAGTCAGTTTAATACTTATAAGATATGAGTAATATACACTGTTAACCTTCTTGAAGATATCTCTGTAACTACTTGAGTTATTAAGAAAAGAAAGCTTAAGCATACTGATACTGTAATAACTTGAGAAGAATTCAAGAACTTTCTACTGAATCAAATCAAAGATCACTGTAACTACAGCTTCACAGTAATACAGCAGTTCAACTCATTATATTAATAAGATAATAAGAATTCTTTCAATTTCAATGCAAGATTTGAAGAATATTGAGAGAAATTGACTGATAATTTGAATTAATTAAAGATACAGCTTTATCTTACAAAGCTGACTCACAAGATGTGAATAATAATATCACAGTATCAGAGTCTATTAATTAATTACACTGAGTTTATTAACTTAACTTTCTGAATCTATTTGAATAATCAATACTCTGAGAAAAAGATTAATAAGATCTCTTCTAAGTAACTAATAATAAGATCTAAACAGTACTGTGACAGCTTCAGTATAGAGAAAGTAAAGAAGAATTTCAAGTATTCTGATTCTTCACTCACTATGAAGAAATATTAAAAAAGATTTGATAAAGATCTCTATTTTAACTGTGAAGCTGATAATCACTATACTAGTGATTATAAGAAGCTGAAGAAGAGAAGAAACTGAGAAGATATCTTCTTAAAGTTAACTTCTCTTCTAATAAATGTATTCACAGAAGATAAAGAAGAGAAAGAAATGAAGAATTGATAATTCTCATATCTCTGAGTTTATATTATAATTGTAATGAATACTCTGAATAAGAAGATATTAGTAAGATGTCTATTTAACTCTGAGATAGATATTAACTTCATATTCCATTTCTTTTCTTTAATAAAGAGTTGAAAGAAGATAGACTTATCAGATCATGTAAAATTTACTGATAAAATGAAGTATCACTATTTTAACATAATTCAAGTGAAGTGTGTAATTACAGACTTAGAAGAAATCTTTAAGAAGAGCAGTCTACTTCTTCACACAGTTAATATTATAGATGAGAATGTCATTCTAGATCTTTTATAATTGAGAGAAAACAATTCTCTCATTAACTGAGTTACTCAGATGTAATGATATCATCTTATTAATGAAGAAACAGTGATAGAGAAATCTGAAGAGTTTTATTGAAAGAATCTTGAGAAAAAGATAGAGTCAATATACTATGTAGTAGATAACTGAAACTTGAGAACAGATGAAGAAGTTATCACTCTCACTGCAAGATTAACAGCAGTATCTGTTATTGAAGACAGATATATATAATATCTCTTTACAGATTATAAGAATTTCTTTTCAGAAAGAGAAGCAGTGAAGTTTTCTAATACTAAGATATAATATAAGATTTATCTTGAAGATGATATAACAGTGCTGTACAGATCTCTTTATAACTTGTCTATAAAGAAATTGAATATTCTGTATAAATATCTTGAGAAAGTGCAATCAAAGAACTGAATATACTTATCAAAGAGTTTGACAGAGATGTCTATACTCTTTATACTTAAGAAGAATAGTAGGCTATGTCTATATATAGACTACAGAGGTCTTAATAAAATGATAGTTAAGAATCACTATTTATTACTATTAATTAATGAGATAATCAATTGATTATCTGAAGCAAAGATATTCTCAAAGATTGATATATAAGATGTCTATCATAGAATCAGAGTTAACAAAGACAATATTTGAAAAACAGCTTTTTATATCAAGTACAGCAATTTTAAATATCTTATTTTATCTTTTAATCTTTATAATACTTCAGTCATCTTTCAGATCTATATAAATAAGACACTACAGAGCCTTGTTAACATCTTCTGCATAGTATACTTGAATAATATTCTAATCTTCTTAAAAACAGAGAAAGAATATGATACTTATATTTAAGAAGTGTTGAGTCACTTGAGACAGTATCAACTCTATATAAATACTGAAAAATGCTTATTCTACATGCAGGAGATTGATTTCTTAGATTATATTATTAAGATGAACAGCATTTCAATGAACAGAAGTTAGATCTTCATTATTAAGAACTGATCAGTGCTGTGAATAGACTGGCCGCCGGGATCATGAATTTCACATTTGGTCTCATTTGATCTGATCTCATACATTTCTTGGCGTGAATCCCACTGGGACTGGCTATCAAAAAAACATGTAAAGTGACTATATATCAGATCTTAAAATGGAACCATGACTTGAAAAAAAGGAGAAAGTGGTCTCATTTAATCCCATTTAGTCCCATTCTTGACATAAAGTTACTATTTTTAGACATTTTAAGGTTTTTTTTAGACTATTTTTAATTTTTTAAAAAGTAACGCTTTTTGATAACACTCAAATGAGATTTAAAGTCATTTAAAGCAATAAAAATAATTTAAATTGAGAAGTGGAAATCATGGTCTCATTTGAAAAATGTGACAAGAGTAGACAGTAAGTCTCACTGAGACAGTATGAGACTACTATCTAATGTTAAAACCGTGTAATGGGATCAGTTGAATTGGTAATGAGACTATCAAAAAATCTGGTCCTGGTCCCAGACACGGTCACACGGTCAGTCTAGCTGTGAATATACTGTGAGATATAGATATTTCTAGAATTTGTGAATTTCTATAGATAATTTATCTATATATATTCATGAATTACTGCCTCTCTTACAGATATGTTAAAGAGAAGTGTGAAAGATAGAAAGATAAAACTGTTTACTCTCACTCAAGACACTGTATAGATATTTACAGAATTGAAACAAGCTTTTACAGATATTATAATACTGAATCACTTTAACTCTAACTTACTCAGTCAGTGTGAGACTGATATATCTGAGAATGAGATCTGTGAAATCTTTTCATAGTTGACACTGAAGACCTTTCAACATTGAAAGAATCAGAGACTAATAATCTCTGAAAATATAGATAATGAAATGTCTGTGAGAGAAGACTTTTTTACAGAGTCTATAAGATACTGTGAATAAAGATCAGTGATCTTCTTCTTCAAGAAGTTATCATTTATATAGAGAAGATATAATACTCATGATTAAGAGATATTAGTAATTGTCAAATTCTTTAAGATCTGATAATATTATCTTCAGAGTAGTAAATACTCAGTGCAAGTTCTTACTAATTATGTAAATCTGTGTTACTTCTTGATAATAAAGAGCTTGATAGAATATCAAGTTAGATAAGTAAAGTGTAAGAAATTCTGCTCCTCGCGGATTCTTTACCTCTATTTCTATCTCTCATGTAATCAATAGAGTTAGCAGCCCTTGACTATATACAACTATATAGACTGAAGTTTGTGAACACTATACATAACTCAGCTTGAATACTATTATACATTTGACCTCTACATTTTATCTTTCTATCACAAATACTTCTAGTAGTTAACAGTACATATCACACCAAGCTGTAAACACCTGAATAATCATCTATAAGCACTTATTCTTACATTTCAAGCTCAGTCAGTCAGCAACTGCCTGTTATGACTGAAAGAACTAGAAACTTACATACTTCAATCTCTGTGAACTCTACTGCAGGCACTCAGAAGCAGTCATCTGAGCCATGAATAACTCTTATAAAAGAAGTCTCAGAGTACTTACTAATTACTTACAGAACATCATTCTCTGCATCTGTGACAGAGAAACTCTCTGAATTCATAAATAAATCAATCTCAGTGAAGAACATTCTTGAGCATCTCTCACAGAATCAAGCTATTTTTCTACAAGAAATACTTACTATCTGTAAACACTCTCAAACTGAGTCTTGAGACATAATCTTCAGAGACACTCACAAACTGAAAAGAAACTTTCTTAAGCTGTGATTACTTAAGGTCACTTACTGAACTATAATCTATAAAAGCTTTTACAAGTTTGCATTTAAAATTGACTCACAAGCTCAGCTATATAATATGAAAGATGAAGAAGCTGTTATTTATATAATAACAGATCTCTATTACACTGAAGTCAAGAACTGACTAAATTATCTAGAAAATGATTATAAGAGATCTCACTAATCTGTTCTTAAGACCTATTTAGAGAATAAGTTAAGAAACTCTGTGAGCTGAACAGAGAACACCTGAACTGTAATCATCAATATTAGAAAAAGAGGTGAGAAATCTGATGAAGACTACTCACAGTGCTTTATAAAATTATGATATAAATTGAGATCTGTGAAAACAGAGCTCTGAAACAAGATCTGAATGATAATATTTATAAAGAAGCTGAATAAAGATATACAGAATAAACTCATTAAATAAGACTCTAAGCTCTTAACTCTGAAGAAACTGATAACTTTCATTCATCACTTATAGATCACTGTGAGAGTTATAGATCTGTGAAGAGCAGATCACTGATCAGCTCTGTAAGAGTCAGAATAACAGAGAACAGATTTATCAGAAAAAGATAACAAGATATAGAGAGATTCATATCTGACTACTGAGCAGAGAGAGAGAGCTTCATAAGCTTCTATAAATAGAGTATATAATAGAGAGATTAAGAAAAAGAGACTCTGCTTTATCTGTTCTAAATCAGAACATCTTCACACAAACTGTTCAGATAAATCAAAATAGAAATTTGAAGAGTTATGAACAGAGTCAGTAACAGTCTTCTTAAGAGTCTTAAAGCTGATATCTGAATCTGTTACTTCTCTGATGAAAATACTTACTCATGAGAAGAGACTGCATCACAGTACTGCTACTCTATAAGTATAAAAAGTATTAATAAACTCAGAATCTCAGGTCACTGTAGTGTCTCTAAAGCTCATGAAGTAAATAAGCTGAATAATAAAAACTAAGAACCTGCTCTTATAATAAGCAGAATGTGAGAACTCAGATCTGAGAGCTGAGAGACTTATAAGAGTTATCTTTGAATTACAAGATCTCTCTGAAACCTGGAGAAGATTTGCAGAAACTGTGATTATCACAGATATCACAGACAATATATACTTAAGACTTGTATAACTTTAAAGATATAATCTGTACATAGCTGTCTACAAGTCAGGTTTATACTTCTGATTAGTATTGATAGACTCACTTATAGAGATAGAATCAGTTGATACTATAGAGTTAATTAAAGAAGATAAGCTTATCTATATAATAACTTTATAAATGTCTGAGAATCTTATAGTCATGAAAACTGAGCTATAGATATTAGAGAAATATCAAGATCTTATAGAGATATTTAGCTTAGTAAAGATAGCTGAGCTTTCTTCTCACTATAAGAAGAATCTAGTAATAGATTTAATAGAAGAGTAGAAACTCTTCTGAAAATCAATCTATAAGCTCTCTCATTATAAGACAGAGATCTTATAAGTCTATGTAAAGAAGAATCTGAAGAATAACTTTATTCAATCTTCACAGATCTCTGCAGAAGCCTCTATTATATTTGTAAAAAAGAAGAATAAAGATCTCAGATTATGTATAGACTACTGTAATCTGAACTTTAAGATAATAAAGAGTCACTACTCTCTGTCTTTAATTGAGAATATAATCAACTGTCTTATAACAGCTATTATATTCACACAACTGAATGTAATCAATATATATATATAACTGTGAATACAATCTGAGAATGAATAAAAGACTGTCTTTAAAACTGCACTGAGATTATTTAAATATCTAGTGATGTCTTTTAATCTGACTAATATCTCTGCAGTATTTCAGTCTTTTATTAATAAAATACTTCATACATATCTGAATATCTTTATAATAATATATCTGAATGATGTGATGATGTACTTCATGAAGAAGAAAGAACACACTGAGCATGTATAAAGTATGTTAAAGGTTTTAGATAAGACAGAACTGTATATTAAGCTTGTAAAGTACAACTTCAGTGTCTGTTAAATTAATTTTCTAGAATATATAATCACTGCAGATGATATTCAGATAAAACTCTTATAAGTTAAGACTATTCTATTATAATCAGAGCTAACTAGTATTTATAAGATTCAGATCTTTCTGAGCTTTGTGAATTTCTATAGATAGTTTATCTTTATATTCATGAGAATCTTCTTAACTCTTACAGACATGCTGAAGAGTAAAAATAAGAAGAAGTCATCTTATAAATAGAGAATGAAAAGATTATTGAGAAGAAAGAGCTGTAAGAACTTTCTTATCTCAGAAGTTTATAGAGTCTTTATAAGATTGAAATAGATATTTATAGATACAGTGATACTGTTTCACTTTGATTTCTTACTCTTAATTAGATTAAAGACAGATGTCTTCTTCTTTACAATTTCAGAAATAGTCTTATAACTATAGTTAAATAAGAACTGAGTTTCAGTGATCTTTTTCTCACAGAAGATGCAATCTGTGAAGATCAACTATAATATTTATAATCAGAAGCTTCTTATAATAGTGAAGTTCTTCTATCACTAATATCACTACTTTGAGAGTCTTATAACAGTGATTACTGTTAGAACTTATTATAACAGTTTATAATAATTTACTTCAATCAAGAAACTCTCACAGTAGCAGATTCACTGAGCTCAGAGACTGAGTGAGTTCTGATTCAAGATAGAACATATTAAGAGAACTAAGAACTCAGTGAACAGATTCTCTCACAGATCAGACTATATTAAGAAGATCAGAATGACAGACATAGAGAGACTAGAGAAGATAGAAAAGCTTCACAGAATGCTTAAACTGAGTATTATAAAGAGATTAACTGAAGAGTCTCTCAATTCTCTGTGAGAGAAGAGAGAAAAGAGAGAGAAGAAGTCTGTATAACTACTCTTTATAACACTGAGAGTTAACACTCTGAGAATTTTCATGAGAATTCTTGAAGAGAGTATCTATAATCTGAAGAGTTTACAGGCTTTAAGAAGTGCTGTGAAAGACCTGATATAAGAAGAAACAGAGTATAAGTCTTTACAAGATCTTCTATTCAGATTGTCTGAACTGTAACTGAAGAATGAATATACTCAGTATATTCAGAAACTGCTCACAGCAGAGATTAATTTTGCAGAAACAAAGAATTAAAGAGATATAAATAATCTCTTATAAAGAGAGAGCTGAATTTATATGTCTGTGAATGAGTTTCTATACATAGAACTCATTAAAAGGTATCATAACTCTTCTCTAACAGATTATTTTACAGATACTAGAACTCATGAGTTACTTATAAGAAAATACTTCTGACTGAAGATGAAAGAACTTATGAAGAAGATAGTGAATTCTTATACTGTTTATCAGAGTTCATGAGTAGTATAGTTCAGATTATATGAAGAACTTACTCCTCTATTTATCTCATAAGAATCTTGAAAACAGCTAGAAATGAATGCTCTTGTGAGTCTCTCTGAAAGCAAGAACATATATGATACCTGCTTTGACAGTGTACTAGTGATAGTGAATTGCTTTATCAAGATAACATTATTATTATTATTCTTCTTCAATTATAGATGTATGCAGTCAGAGACTATGACATCTACCTGATAACTAAAAGTTCTCAGGGTTTTTCCTATATCTATACAGTTAACTATTATACATTCATCAATTTCAGATATGCAAAATCAGAAAATTTCAGCTCAGAATATAAAAACTGTTTACAAATTACAGTATTTTAACATCTTCTGATACTTTGAAACCATTTAACATGACAAAAGAAAGGAGAACACAGTCTTAAAGATAGACACATTAAATAGATAGATAGAAAAGAATAGAAAGAAAAAGATAAAGTAAAATAATGAGAGACTGTAATGAAACAAATTATTGAAAGATAGTATATAGCTGTTTTAACAGACTATATCTGATCAATTTCCTCCTCTTCATATTCAGATATTTCTGAATTCAGTCATTTTCTTGTAGCTGCTTGAGTTTCTGATAGAAAGTCTATTAAGTATTTAATTTCTGTCTCAGTTGAGAATAAGAATCTCATATTTAATTGATTTAGATTATACTTCTCTTTCAATCTGACTCTGAGACTATTGTATAATGCACAGTGTATTATAATATACTCAAAATTCTCATTTGCATTGCAGAATGAGCATTCTATTAAATCAAATCTATCATCAAATCTTTGTATATAAGATTTGAAATAGTCATGTTCTAATTTCAGCTATATTATAGAGAAGAATATTTTCTTTTTACATTTAATTGAACAAGATTTCCACTTGAGTTTTGTTTCAAATCTTGAATAATGTATACTCTTCTTTTATTTCTGCCAGCTTTTATTTCACTTATCTAAACAAGATTCTTTTATTTTTCTCTTTATAAAAGATCAGAACACAATTTTTTAAACAGATCTGCTTAATTCTGAACCTTTTTTTACAGCTGAATCAGCCAATTCATTATCATGAATATTCATATGAGCAGGAACTCAGTGTAGATGAATTATCAGCATTGATATTCTTCTCTTTTGAATTTTTAAAATGAAGTTTAAGATCAGTTCAAGATTTATTTAATTATTATAAATCTGACTATTTCTAAGTCTTTTTAAAGCAGCTTGACTATCAGAGAATATTCATGTCTCTTTCAAACTATTTTCTCTTTTATAAGGTTTTATTTCAATAAGTTTGAAAGCTTTCACTATTACAAATAATTCAGCATCAAAGACTTCAGATTCACAGCCTAAATTTCAGAAATCTGAGATAAAATTAATATTATCTTCAGTATAAGCAATGCCTGTATCTAATCTATTCAAATTCTCATTTTTTAAGTCATCTGAATAAATCAGAATAGAGTCTTTTATATTGATTGCAGAAATTCTCTTCAAATGCTGTTTATATTCTTTCTCTTTAGATAGTTCACTTATTTGTAAGTTTATAAGAGAATCAAGCTTTTCTCTTCAGAGAGATAACTTCTCATGATCAACTTTTTCAATATTTAAAGAAGAAAATTGATTTTTAATCAGTGAGTATAGTCTGTACAGTTGAGAAGACATTTTCTTTGAAGAATTATTTTCATTTCAATCAAGAAATCTATTTCAATTCAGTTTCTTTTCAGAGTTAACTGATAAAAATGAGAAAGAGACTCTTTCTCTGATTATATAATTTGAGCTCATCTTTATAACTCTCAGAGTATAGTTCATACAGGCCTTTTCAAATTTAATAGCAGAAGAAAGAATTGAAGCTTCAATTTTCATTGCTTTAATAAAAGATGATTTGAATACTCTCAGAATTCTTCTCAAAGCTCTGTTTTACAGACTTTGAAAGAGTTCAGTGAAATTTTCTTGATTATTTCATCAAACTTGAACTTCATAATCAGCTACTGAGATAATACAGACTATATATAACTATCTCATAGCCTGGAAGAATAGATCTCTCTCTGTATATGATAGTCTGATAATGTTGTTCAATAGTCTTTCTGCCTTGACAGTTCTTTATTGAATATGATATTTAAAATTCAACTTGAAGTTTAATCATACTTCTAATCATTTAATATTTAAACTGAGTTTAATCTCTCTATTTAAAAGAGTTAGAGATAGTTCTTTCTCATTGAATCTAGAAAAGAAATGAATTAACTCAGTTTTATTCATATTAAATTGAATTTAATTGATATCTGCTCTGATAAGGATTTTCTTTACAGCTTTTTCAATCACTTTCAAATTCTCTTTGATAGTTTTTGAGCTGTAGACTAGACTAATATCATCTATATAACTTAGAGATTGCACTATTTTCATATTTCTATCTTTGAATAGATATGCAGTGTATATTGCAAATAAAATGAGTGAGATTGAAGATTCTTACAGTACTTCTATTTTTATCTCAGTCTTGTCTTATTTTATTTCATCAAAGAAAAGTTGTATAATTCTTTTAGATATAAAATAGTTAACTCATTTTATTAGAGAAAGTGACAGTTTTAACATCTTCAAAGTCTGAATTAACTTTGACTTTGAAACATGATTAAATGCTTCTTTTATATTAATAAAAACTGCAGTTGAGACCAGATCTTCATGCTTTACTATTTAAATATTATGAATAATTGAGAGAACAGTGTCAATTGCAGAACATTGTTTTCTATCTCTTATTTATTCACTGAATAAAAGAGAGTTATTAATAGAGCTTATAAAAGATAGTTAAGTAGCTATTATCTTTTTCAAAATCTTTTCTAGACAGTTTAATAGAGATATTACTCTATATAACTTAGAAATTGAAGTTTTTCTATTAGCTTTTATAAGAATCACTTCAGTGACTTCTCTTCAGCATTCAGAATGATACTTATTTTTCAAGAGATTGAAAAAGAGCTCAAAATATTCATTCTTTAAGTAGAAATATATATTTTGAATAATCAAGTGATTAATTGAATCAGGCTCTGCAGCAGTTTTAACAGAACTTGAGAAGATAGCTGACTCTAATTTATCTTATGTAAGATCAGGCCATTCTCAGTCATTTTCATCAATGTAGTTAAGAAGTGATATATTCTCTTTCTCTGAATCTGAATCTGAATCTGATGAGTTCTGAAAGAGAATTCTTATAAAAGCTTGACATTTTTTCTCAAAAGAGTTTGCTGTATATGATTCATTCTTAAACTCATATTCTAAGACTGAAAGTTTTGCTACACTTCTTGTTTTAATATAGTTAAAAGCTTTAAAAACTTCCTTCTCTTATACTTCTTTAAGAAATTTATTTCAGCAGTCTGTTTTAGCTCTTTTAATATCTGAAAAATATTCATTTCTGACAGTTTTGAACTCTTTATCAGATATTATATCATTCTTTCAATCTCTTCTAGCAGTAGCTAATTCTTTTCTTTTAGATGAGATATTCTCATTTTATCAAGATTTTGAATACTCAGAAGATTTTCTCTTTAAAATATTATCTCTAACACTTGTTAGAATAATAGATGTAATAAGCTTTACTCTATTCTCAAGCATTTCATTTGAGATATATTGATCAGAATTTCAATATAGCTTATTCTGTCTTTCAGATTTTAACAGTTTTATACTTTCTTCAACTGCTTTTCAATCAGCTTTTTCAAAGTTAAACTGATTAGAGAGAAGAGAATTTTCACTCATTTATTTTTCACTCAGTTCAATATCAAATTAAATAATCTCATAATCTGATTCTAATATCTTATTTGAATTAATAAATCAGTTTACAAGTCTTCTTTTTATTAGATTTTGTGATATGAAGATTAGATCTATAATAGATTTCTGTTTCATATCTTTTCTAAAGAATGTTTGTTGATCAGACTTATTAATCAAATCTATTGAATACTTAAAGATTCATTCAATCAGATTATCAGCTCTCACTACTCTCTTGCATTCTGAATTTCATCAGAGATGATGTGCATTGAAATCTTCTGTAATTATGTGATTCAAAGGTTGCTTAAGCCAGCGTACGATTACAGGCGTACGCCGGCTTCTTATATATTGAATCTCGTACGCTAAATTAATTAGTGGCCGCTAGGGCCCTCTTTACATTTGTACACTAGTAGTTCAGAAGCAGCCGCGTTATTATTCAATAATCATATGTTCTTCCGAATCACATCCTCCCTCACTAGATTCAGTCACACCCATGTGATCATGTTGTACACTCTAGCTTCATGCAGATTAGCTCATCACTAGTGTTTCATGATTATGTAATCTATCTCTGATTCAGCTAGCATTCTGTGTATACTCTCACAAAGAAACTTTCACTATATTATATCACTCATTCACTAACTTTTCTCATTCTTCAATCATCATCTTCATCATTATCATCATCAAACATCATCATCTCATTCAAGATTTCTATTCCTTCTTCTGTTCAACTCTTTTCATTTGTTCATCTATCATATCATATATGTTTCTGGCAATGACCCTCTGTTCTTACAACAAGCATTCTCATAGTGTTCATACCAGGCAGTTTGTTAGTAGTAAGTGTAATGTATTGTGAAACATGATCAGGACTTGTTTATCTTCTAACAATCATTAGAATATACTATCATGAATAACACATCTTCTTTATCTTCTTATACACTCTCTTCATCTTCTTATACATTCTCAACTGTTTCTCTTCTCAGTGAGTTTCTGATCATGTTTTCTGGCATGATTTTGCATGGACACAGATGCTGATATGTTGTTTTTATTTGCATAAAATCTTCACATGTTGACAGATCTGTATTCACTGATGATAGTAAACTCAATATTGAATCATTAGTTGAGAACCTGAAGAACACAATAATGAAGAAATTGCTTGTGTCATGTGTGGCTGAGTCTCTCACATTCTTTCTTACTTCTTCTGCCACTTCTTAATCTTCTACACTTGCCCCTGTGTCTGGTTCTCCCGCTCCCGCTACCTCTGTTCCTGTGACCCCTACTCTCACTACTCCTGGTTTTGCCATCTCTGTCTTCATTACTAGCTCTCTCTGTTTCAAGGAGATGTTGCATAGGCTCAGTGAATCACATTTCTCAGTGTGTACACTCTCACTCTTCTTGTCAATCTCTAGAACAATTTATTGCATGAAGACAGTATATAACACAACTATCTGAAGTTCAGTTATGAACACTGATTATTATATTCATTTTAAATATTTATGATAAGACAATTATCTGTTCATCTCAGAGAATCACTCTCTCTCTTAACAGTGATAAGATTATAAGTCTTTTTCTTTTTCATCTTTTCTTTCTGATACTGATTTTTCTGTTCTTAGAGAAAATCATTATAAGTTTTACTGTGTATAAAGTCATGACATTCACAGATACTAAGAAACTTTTCATAATCATCAAATTCAATATTGCAGGTATATTCACTCTGATAAATATCTTCAGCATGATCAACCTATATCAGTCTATTCTCTAGTATTTATCATCTGACTTTGTGATGCAGGTGAAGAATATCTGTGTTTTCAGAAATAGAAACATGAATATCATACTCTTTTACATCTGTGAGTGTGAGGCTCATACATCTTGTCTGAGATATCATTATGAAAATGAGCTATTCACACACTGCATTCTGCTTTCTGCATTCTCTTATGTCTCTCTCTCTCTTTCTGAGAAGCCTTGTATATGTTGTAACTGTGTGTACAATTCTAAGGTCAGCAGATGTTTGTTTAGTAATTATTATCTCTGTTTTTACAGTTTTGTACACTAATAATAGTTCTTAGTTGCTTCAGCATCAGAGATCATTTTAATCAAAGATGATAACACTATTAAGACTACTTTCTTCTACTCTCAAGCTTCTCTCATCACTTCTTCTTTCTTCTCTGCAGAGAAGGTCATGTGCACACTGAATCATAAGTATTCAGTCTCAGATGACTTTCATCATTTATCTGATTCTGCATCTTCTTCTTCTTCTGTTTCTTTCACCTTCATTTCTTCTGTTCTGACTTCTAGTTCTGTAAGTTCTGCACTCTTCTTCAATTTCTCTACACATATACATGTGCATTTCTATATTAGCATTCCAGTCAATCTTGCAATAAATGACATTAATGTTGTACACAGAGTGATAGAGAAATCAGAGACATGTACAGTATTATTGCAAGAGCAGCTTGCAGCTCTCAAATTCCTTGCAGATCTTGAGTTTTGAGATTTTCTTTATTTTTAATGTTTTTCAGGTGATGTGATGTTGAAAATAGATTAAACATGTGATATATGAAAATGAATGAGATGTGTATGATAACATTTGTCTTTTACAGCTGACTCTTACAGTTGATAATCAATTCATTATCTCTTTTCTTATACTTTTTCTTTATCTGCTAGTCACTACTCTTACAAAATCTCTATATGATATAGTATTCAGTAACTAGATTCAGCAGCTTTCATCTTTTGTAATTCTATCTTACACATTATACTGTCTCTCTTCACTCACTCAGATCACTACAGTAAACAGTTCATCAAAACTAATCTTATCTGATCTCTGAGCATTCTCAGAGATTGAGATGACTTGATCTCACATATCTGTGAATATTTCAGATAGTTCATCCTCTGTGATCTCTACAATTGAACTGATATAAACAGTTAAATTCAACTCTGAATTTCTTTTTCTTCTGTGATCTGACTCACATACAAGTCTGCTGCTTTGAGACTGCTCTTTATCATATTATACTCACTGTCTGCAGTGCATTATCATACAATCAGCTACAGTCTCATTACTTATTGAAGTGTGATATTCATCTGATTTCTTCATTTCTTCTCATTCTTTTCTTGTAATTGTGAAAAGATTGAAATAAGTGAGATTATCTGATTTGTAAGCATCTATGATTTCTCTTACTTCATGAGACTTTTCAATTATAAGTCTCTTCTTTTTCAACACTGATGATAGTGCTGCAGATAATTATAATCTGCTCAGATCTTACATCTTTACTTTTATAAGTTATGAATCATTGATTAAGTTGTATAAGACTCATCTCTCTGATTCTTTCAATGTATATATTCTCAGAGAATGTGATTTGAGTATTTTATATGACTTAAATCATCTAAATTGAAACTTCTCAGAACTCTCATTGTGTACAAGAACTTACATTCTCATCTTGAGACTTGATTTCTTAACTAGTGAGTCTTGTATTCTTTTCAATTGAATTGCTCAGTTCAGAAGTAACTTGTTAGCTTTTGCATGTGCATGACTGATCTCTTTCAATCTTGATTCTGCATTCACAACTGTTGCATTCACAACTGCTGTTTTCTCTTTCATCTTTTCTAAAGCATTCTCTGAGATGCGCGGATGCAATTCATACAACAGGTAGAATGATGAACACTTGAAGACTGCATGCTGTTGAATCTGTGTAATCAATAGCATCTGCCTGAGATATTCATCTCATAGTCTCATAGGCTTGCTCACTAGATATTTCATCAGCATGTTGCTCAAGATTTCATTCAAGTGTTTCATCTTCTCATTCATTCACAGATGATATGATGTTGTTCTACAATGTCTTGTCTGTAACTGGCTCATGAAATGCCTCATCACTTCTCTCATGAGATTCACATCATTATCAGTTAGAATCTCGCGCGGCATTCTATAGTTGACATAGATCTCATCATGTAGAAACTTCATCATCATCTTCTCTATCACCTCTGAAACTGCTTTCACAACTGGCCAGTCAGTAGTGTAATTAATAGCAGTGATTATTCATTGATTTTCATTTGACATTCACAGCAATATGTCTATGAGGTTCATCTCTCATCATTTAAACAGTTGTATCATACACTTCATCTGATGTTACACTTTCTCACATTCTAATCCTTTCTTAGATTCTTTCACAATCTGATAATTCAGACACTCATGAGCATATGTCTGAATGTTCTCAGCCATGCTTAATCAGTACACTCTTGATTCAAGTACACTCATGAGTTCAGGGCTTTCTAAGTGACTGAATTCCTTGTGTATGTGAGCTATCAAGTCACATCTAAATGAAGATTCTAGATAGGGAGCTTCTATGTATTCTAGATCACAGTAGAGCACAATGTCATTTTTCAATTTCCTCAGCTTGAAGTTTGAAAGCATCTCTTCTACTACTTTCACAAGACACTTGTCATCTGATATCTTGTCATTCTTCAAGTAAGAGATCATAGCATTCACTCATTTCAATTCCTTGCATTCTCTCAGTGTGTTTAATGTGAATGTTTCTTATACCTGATTTGTAGAATTCTCACTCATGAAATCAGATCTGCAACTGATTATATTAGATATCACAGCATTCAATTTCTTTCAGTATTTGATATGAAGATTATACACTTGAAACTCTGAGATTCAATATACTAAGTATTTGAAAGGTTTTGTTGTTGATTGTAGATAGATAAGACTTTCATGATTCATGATCATCATTGTTATATATCTGTTGTTAATATATTTATTTCACAACATCAGTGCATGCTTGATCACTAGTAATTCCTTTTCATATACTGAGTAATTGAGTTCAGTGCCTGATAGTTTTCTACTATCATATATCACTGAGTGCAGCTTGTCATTCTTGCTTATCTGTAGAAGAGCATCTCTGATAGCTTATTCAAATGCATTCATCTCAATGTAGAAAGATTTATCATGATCTGATTGAATAAGCACTGAGAATGTTATTACACATTCTCTCAGTATGAGAAAAGCCTCTTCACACACAGCATTTCAGATAATTGAACAAAACTTCTTCTTTCACAGATTTGCATTCATTTCTCTTAAGAGATCTGAGAGTGATGCAGATATTCATGTGAAATCCTTGATGAATCTGCAGTAATATGAGACTAACTCAAGAAACTGTCATACATGATGTACATTTCTCAGCCGCGGTCAATTCACTATGACATTCAATTTCTCCAGAATGAGGCATATACAGTCATCACTCACTACATGTCTCATAAACTTCAACTCTTTCATTTCAAACACACACTTGATTGATTTGACATAGAGCTTATACTCTGCCAGAGTTATAAGCACTTTATCAAGATACTTCAGATATTCATCATATGAGTTTGAAAAGACTAGAATATTATCAAGATATATAAGATATGAGATTTCATTCTATTTATAAAGAATCATATTCATCATCATTTGAAAGATGACAGACACATTTATCAGACTGAATGACATTGCTAGAAATTTGAACTTCTCTCATTGTATATTAAATGTGATTTGCAGAACTGATAGTTCATCTATACAGATCTATCAGTATTCTGAGAGAAGATCAATCTTCAATAAATATCAGGCATTTTCAACTGTATTCAACTGTTATTGAATCTATGACAGTGAATATTCATTCTTGATTGTAAGCTTGTTAAGTGCTTAATAATCAATACATATCTGTCACTCTTCATTCATCTTTTTCATAAATAGAACTGAAAAGCCTCACATGTTTGATGAGAATTATATGAGATCACATTCTAGAAGATCTGTGATCTGATACTTCTGTTCTTCAAGATATGTTTGTGACAGAGAGTATGCATTCTGATTGACTGATTTTGCATTCTCTGTGTCAATCTCATGTACAAATTCTCATTTCAGTGACAATTTCAGTGAAAGATCTGTTCAGAAAATCTTTCTATGTTTCTTCAGAAGCTTCTTCATACACTTATCCTTCTGCATATTCTTTATCTTGGTTTTCTCCACTTTCAGGTCTCATATGATATACAGAATGCTTTCAGATGAGGTCTTACAAATCATTCTCTTTACTTGTTAATATGTAAGCAGATTTAATCCTTCTATATCAGAGATGTGAAATGTCCTTCTCATATCAGTTAATAGAATTATATAAACCATTTTCTTTCTATCAGTCAACTGCATATAGCATGTACATCATTGAATCTGCAGATTGAACCTTTGAAATCAATCAAGTCTGAGAATAAGATTGTATTTCATATTCTGCAGCTCTCACACTCAAATATAGTAAGATTATTCTTCAAAGTGCAAGAGAACTCTTACTTTTACAGGTAATATCAAATATCAGTTATCAGATAATCTTATGCATCAGAGATTCTTCACTCAGCAGACTTCTTTCAATCTTTAAATCATATGATTATCAATATATTGTGTAGAAGCTTCTGTGTTCACTAACACTTTTACAGTCATCTCTTAATTCTTACTCAAGTGCCTCTTATACATTAACATTTCAGGTCTTAAGATATTGAGATGAGCATTCACTTCCTTATCTACATCTCAATCAGAAGCCTGCTTTCTCTTGATATTTGCAGAATTCAGAGAGTTATCTAACACAGGCATCTCTTTCACTTTGAAGACTTTTTATAGAATATCAGCAAGTGTCTTCAAGCTCACTGATTCTGCTAGTTTTTTAACTCTCTTACTTCTCTTGACTGTACACACTGAGTGCAATCTTTTGTATCATGATTTTGATATTCACAGTTGAAGCAAGCTCAATGCTCACAACATCAAGATTTTCACTCAGGGAATTTCTTTTTCAGAGAATTCAGTACTTTAGTGATGATATTCAGATCTAGATTCATTGTATCTGAGTGTGTAGCTTGTATCATAGAAGTCTGATTATTCATTCTCTGCTGAGACATACTTGATTATAGTATTTTCTGTCACAATTGACTCACTTGTTTCTGTATAATGAGAATATTATATACTTTCTTCACTGTGCCTGACTGTGAGGTTAAGCATTTCTATTTCACTCTTAACTCAGATATAAGATCATGAATAAAGATCTGTAAACAGAAAGATATTGAAAGCTCTTCATTCAACACAAGATAGTATAAGCTGAAGTGTGTGAAGTACAATGTAAGATCACTCACTTATCTACACTCAGTGAAGTGTTTATAACACTTGTCTCATATATTTACTTTCTCAAAGTTGTGTAAGATTCATTTGAAAAACTCATTTCATGTTTATAAGAATGAATATTACTTCAGATCTGTGAGATTCATCTTTTCATCAGTTATTTATAATGACTTCACTTTTCTGTGTAGAAACACAGCAGATCTTAAGACTTGTTGAAATTTCATTGACTGTCTGTCTGTGAGTTCACATTCAATTCAATAATGTAATCACATCTGACTTAGTCAGCTGATTACAGCATCATTTTTTCAGTCATCATTGAAGCTTAATGACTTCAGCAGATCTCTCAGCTTGATGTATCTCATGCTCAGATTCTCATCCTGCACAGCAGTCTCTGATGATATATACACTTCTGAAGAGGTTATAAATGATCATGATGAAATCTCCAGGTTCAGTGTAGTTATCTGTCTGTATAAACATTCAATTTCTCACTGCAGGTCTAAGATCTGATTTTCTCTATTCTTATTAATGATGATGATTGCATTGACAAAGCTCTTCATAGTGAATACTTGATCTGCAGTGAATGCTAATTATTGTTTGACTTTCATCTCAGTCTGTCACTGCATACACAAGACCTCAATTTCATTTAGAATCCTTGTACATGTACAGAGCTTCAATTTCAGTTCAGCAGTCTCAGCTGCTTTTCTTACTGCTTCAAGTAAACCCTCTGAAAGGTTCTGTATATCTTTCAATTCAGGTAGCAGAGAAGAGTGTTGTTCATATTAACTAGAGAAGATATTCATTTCAGTGGTTTCTCATTAATTGTACAATGTCTATCATTATATCACTGTGTTATTATATTGATATATCATTCTATCGCTATATCATTATATCACTATATCATTATATGATTTCTGTTATCATTATACAACTCCGGTGATAGCCACCTCTCTCTTTTTATCCTTCTTTTAAGTAGAGAGCAGACTTCTTTGAATCTGGTTCATCACTCTCATTTTCTTTCTCACATCTCATCCATTCGCATACATAGCATTCGCCTGGGTGTGAAGTTTTCCCTTAACAAGTGAAGCAGCATCAATCAGATACTCTTTCACTCACTGCTCTTCATACACTATCTTTTAAGATGTTCTAGGACCACTCTGGCATGATAACTATAAATCACTTCATAGACAGAATTATCACACTCTGGAGAAGCCTGTGCTTCTCACCAGTTTTTAGACATGCTATCAGATGTGATTCAAAGGTTGCTTAAGCCAGCATACAATTACAGGCGTACGCCGGCTTCTTATATATTGAATCTCATACACTAAATTAATTAGTGGCTGCTAGAGCCCTCTTTACATTCGTACGCTAGTAGTTCGGAAGCGGCCGCGTTATTATCCGACGGTCGTACGTTCTTCCGAACCACAATTATAGAGTTTCTTGATAAAGTTATATTCAGAAATCCTCTATCAATTGTTCAGATATTGTTATTTTTCTTCAATAATATTTCATTATAGATATTTATGAGCTGTATAGTATTAAACTCATTTTCTTTATCTATAATATCACTCATCAGAATATCAGAGTCAGACATGATATTAAATCTTAGATTAAATTAATATCTTAATCTCTTTCTTTCATAGATCACTACTCTTGACTTTATCTCAGACCTTTGAGATAGAAAGTAGTAGTAGCTTGAATAAGAAATAATATAATTTTACTCAGCATCAAAATTCAGTTCCTGAAGTAGTATAAAATCAACTTTTTATTCAAATGTAATTTGAAGATAAGAATAAATACAATTTGAGTTTCTATTCACATTATTTTAAATAAATATGATTTTTGAAGAGTGTTTAAACTTTTTTTATTGTTTTTATTATATATTTATACTAAAAGAGAGTAGAGATAGAGTAGAATCTAGTCACTATTATCAGATAGTAGATTATAACTATTTTGAAAAGTAGAAATCTCAACTGCTTGCATTATATCTAGTTTATCATCAGAGTCATTTCTCAATTCTCTAATCTTAACAGAAGTTTGAGAATTCAAATTCTGTTTACATTTAGCTGAAGAATTGAAGTTTGAAGATTTAGATAGTTAAGAGTTTCTTCTTTTTAAGCTTATAGTTATAAGTCTACTGACTTGACTCTTCTCTTCAGTTCTAGATTAACTTTGAGCTTCATCTTTTCTTCAGTTCTTTTGAGTTCTAGAAGTAAACATACATTCTTTTGAGCTAGATGTATGTTTTTCTTTGTAATTAGAGCACTTAAGCAGAGTGTGTTGACATATTTCACCTCTTTTTAAGCATGTTTCATATTTATGCTCACTAGTTTTATAATCTCTGGCACAGAATGCACATTTTAAGTCTCTAAAATATGAGATTATAAAGTATTCATATCTTTGACAGTTTAAACACTGTGTTTGAGCTTTGAGATTCATTCTTGAGTCTTTGTATTCATGAACTCTCATTTTCAAATCTGCTACTCTTACTTCAGAGATCTTTGACTGTTCAAGTGTTTTTATATATACTAGAACAGAGACATTTCTTCTGCTTTATCTGAACTTAATTGAATTTAATTATACAGGCTTCTTTCTCAGTTGAATAGAGTTATATTCTTTCAATTCATTTCTGAGAAGTAGCATTTCTTCTTCACAGTCAAAAATTTCAACTAAAATATTATAAAGAATAAATTTATCTCACTTTTCATCTCTTTCAGATAGAATTATTATGTTTAACAAAGATTCTACTACTGACTTTCAGAGATTCTCATTCTAAATAAGAAATTCAGTACTGAATTCAGACATTATAGTCAGAATGATGAAGTTTTTAAAGAATAATAACTCAATTAAAGCTATAACTGATTTTTGAACTTTAATATCAGTTATCAACTGAGAAAAGAACTGCTGATTAATTTCATTTCTGATTGTGAAAATAAGATTTGAGTTTAGCTTATTTCTTTGCAGAATGTTCTGATTTAAGACTTTAAGAATAAGTCTTCTATTTCTGAAGATTTGAAAGTTTTTCTCTTTTTACATTTTCTTTTTCACTTTTCTATGAATAGAGATATAAGCAGTATTCTTCTCAGTTTTCTCAGGATTTTGAGCAGGTTTTGAGATAGCAGATTTAGAGATAGCAGATTCAGCTGCTTGAGCATATGTTTTCTTCTGATTTAAAGAAGAAGAAGAAGTAGAAAAAAAAGAAGAAGAGTAAGATGAAGAGTCAGTGATTGTACTAGAAATTTTCAATGTTTTTTAAACTGTGTTTGAGATTCTAAGTTTAAACTTAATCATCTTCTGTAGTTGTCTAATCTGAGTATAAAGAATTAACAGAACTTCTTCATTCATCTCACTCAGACACTGCTTTTCAAGAATCTTACTTACTTTTTCAAGTTTCTGTATTTCAAGAACTTGTTATTTCTCTATTTCTTCTTTCTTTCTTCTCTTCAGAATTTCAATCTCAGAAATAGCATTTGAGAAAGCATCTTTTTTCACATCAACTGAGTGTATTTTTAAACTCATTATTCTCACTCAATGAAAAGTTGATCAGACTATTTCAATGAAGATATTTCTAAGTCTGTTTTCAATTGAAAAGTTGGTCAGACTGTTTCAAAAGAAGAATAAAAGACTTTTATGTATAAAACACCTGATTTCTTTCACACTAGTTCAGTAACTAGATTAGATTTTTGAAGAGAATCTAATAAACTAAAATTAATTTTTAAGATAAATTAATAAAATCTTTATAATCTCTTTCTTGAGATATAGTGAGAAAGAGTATGATATCAATTGATAATGAATCAGATAATATAACAGTTTTTAAGAGAAAAACTAATAAAAAATAAATCAATTTTTTGCAGAGAAATTGATTAAAACTATTTAATTTTATTCTAAATCATTCAATTCTTCTCACACAACAAGTGTGCAACTCAAATCAGTTAATAAAGAGTGTAAAAAAGAATTAAGTATTAATAAAAGCTCTTCAGTTACTGAAAAAGTAATTCTTACTTAAAAGAATATAAAATTATGACAGAAAACAGCTCTGTTTTTAATTCTTTGTAAGAATATTATATAAAACTCAGAGAAAAATATCTTACTTTTTCAAGAGAAGTAAAAAACTATTTCTAAGATCTTTTTTTTTTTTTTTTTACATTAACTACTGTAGAAGAATGAGATAGAAACTACTAAGATATATACTACTATATACTCTCTATCAAGACTTTCTCTCTTCAGAGTCTTGATATTATAGAGAATATAAGTCTGTTTCTATATAATAATATAAATATTATCAGCAGAATGTAGAGAAACTGATTATTTATATCTTAAAATAGAAGACTTTATCAATGATTATATTAATATAGAGTTAATTCTTAAATTCAATAGAAATCTAGTATTGCTGTTCTCAATCTCTTGCAGAATCTATTGAATATTAAGATATTAAAACTAGATTTAATATATCTCACTGTACAGAGATTAAAGACTCAGTCAGATCTTGAGATATACTGATTTTATAGTTATTAATATGCTGTTGACTCATTGTTCACTGATTATGTATTGAATACTGTTACTGAGGTATCTTTTTGTATTATTCTGCCAGAAATAGACCAGATTGAGAGAAATAGTACCAGGGTGAGACTTGATGTTGAAGTCTAGATACACTGATGACAGACTGTGAAGATTGTACTTCAGAAGTGTCTGTTAATTATATACTTGATATTATCATCAAGATATCTTTTTATATTTTTCTGCTGGAGATGGGCCAGATTGAGAAGAATGATACAAGGGTGAGACTTGGCATTGATATTTTGAAACATCAAAGATGAACAGGGTTTTCATGAAGATCACTTCTCAGATATCTTCACAATTACAGATTGAGAATCTTTCAAAATCAAGAAGATTGGTGCATATGGCTATGTCTCTTCACCTTACAATTTGTATGGCACTTTGGCCCGGGGTTGTGGTGTGGTAGGGGTGAATGGGGGATAATCCCACACGGGAGTTTCAAACAACATCTAGTTCACATTTGACTGGATATCTCCACCACCACGCGGGGTATGCGGTCGGCGATGGGGTCAAAATGCTTGTATGATCGAGGGCTTTTCAATGAATCTATCGGCGGGTTCTTATTCGAAAAATCGAGCGAGTTCGAGACTTATACACTTTATCTAAGATATTATTATGAAAATAAGCTGTTTGTATACTGCACTCTGCTTTCTGTATTCTCTCATGTCTCTCTCTCTCTTTCTGAGAAGCCTTGTGCATGTTGTAATTATGTATACAATTCTAAGATTAGCAGATGTTTATTTGATAATTATTATCTCTGCTTTTACAGTTTTGTATACTAATAATAGTTCTTAGTTACTTCAGTCACCAGTGTCAGAGATCATTTCAATTAAAGATAATAATACTGCTGAAACTACTCTCTCTTACTCTTAAGCTTCTTCTATCACTTTCTCTTCCTTCTCTGCAGAGAAGGTTGTGCACACACTGAATTGTAAGTATTCAGCTCTGAGTAACTCTTATCATTATTTATCTGATTCTGTGTCTTCTTCTTCTTCTATTTCTTTCATCTCTGCTCTCTCTGTCTTGACTTCTAATTCTGTGAGTCTCACACTCTTCTTTAATTTTTCTACACACATGTATATACATTTCTATATTGGCATTCTAGTCAATCTTGTGATAAATGACATTAATGTCATATACAGAGTAATAGAGAAATCAGTCATATATACAGTGTTATTATGAGAGCAGCTTACAGTTCTTGAATTTCTTATGAATCTTGAGTTTTGAGATTTTTTTTATTTTTGACATTTTTCAGATGATATGATGTTGAAAATAGATTAAATGTGTAATGTATGAAAATGAATGAAGTATATATAATAATATTTATCTTTTACAGTCAACTCTTTCAGTTGATAATCAATTTATTATCTCTTTTCTTTTCTTACACTTTTTCTTTATCTGCTAGTCACTACTCTGACACAATCTCTATATAATACAGTGTTCAATGACTAGGTTCAGCAGCTTTCATCTTTTATAATTCTGTCTCATATATTATACTGTCTCTCTTCACCTACTCAGATCACTACAGTGAACAGTTTATTGAAACTAATCTCATCTGATCTCTGAGCATCTTCAGAGATTGAGATAGCTTGATTTCATACATTTACAGATGTTTCAGATAATTCATTCTCTATAATCTTCATAATTGAACTGATGTAAACAGTTGAATTTAACTTTGAATCTCTTTTTCTTCTGTAATCTGATTCATGTGTAAGTCTGCTGCTTTGAGACTGCTCTTTACTGTGTTATATCTGCTATCTGCAGTGTGTTATCATACAATCAGCTACAGTCTTATTACTTATTAAAGTGTGATGTTCATCTGATTTCTTCATTACTTTTCATTCTTTTCTTATAATTATAAAAAGATTGAAGTAAGTGAGATTATCTGATTTATAAGTATCTATAATTTCTCTTATTTTGTGAGACTTTTCAATTGTAAGCTTCTTCTTTTTCAATACTGATAATAGTGCTGTGAATAATCATAATTCACTCAGATCTTATACTTTTATCTTTATAAGATATGAATTATTTATTAAGTTATATAAGATTCATCTCTCTGATTCTTTCAATGCATACATTCTCAGAGAATGTGATTTAAGTATTTTATATGACTTAAATCATCTAGATTGAAACTTCTCAGAACTCTCATTGTATATAAGAACTTACATTCTCATCTTAAGACTTGATTTCTTAACTAGTGAGTCTCATATTCTTTTTGATTGAATTGCTTGATTCAGAAGTAACTTATTAGCTTTTACATATGCATAACTGATCTCTTTCAATCTTGATTTCACATCTGTGACTATTATGTCTGTAACTGTTGTTTCTACTGTATCTGCAACTGCTATTCTCTTTCTCATCTTTTCTAAAACATTCTCTGGAATACGCGGATGCAATTCATACAACAGATAGAATGATGAACACTTGAAGACTGCATGCTGCTGAATTCGCATGACTAATAGTATCTGACTGAGATATTTATCTCATAATCTTGTAGACTTACTCACTAGATATTTTATCAGCATGTTACTTAAGATTTCATTTAAGTGTTTCACTTTTCTATTTATCTGTGAATGATATGATATTGTTCTATAATATCTTATCTGTAACTGACTTATGAAATGCCTCACTGCTTCTTCTACAAGATTTATATTATTATTAGTAAGAATCTCACATAGTATTTCATAGTTAATATAGATCTTATTATATAGAAACTTCATCATCATCTTCTCTATTATCTCTGAAACTGCTTTCATAACTGATCAGTCAGTAGTGTAGTTAATAGCAGTGATTATTCAATGATTTTCATTTAGTGTTTATAGTAATATGTCTATGAGATTCATCTCTCATTGTTTAAATAATTGTATCATATATTTCATCTAATATTATACTTTCTCATATTCTAATTCTTTGTTAGATTCTTTTACAATCTGATAATTCAGATACTTATAAGTATACATCTGAATGTTCTCAGTCATGCTTAATCAGTATACTCTTGATTTAAGTACACTTATAAGTTCAGAGCTTTCTAAGTAACTGAATTCCTTGTGCATGTGAGTAGACTGGCGCTGGGACTATGAATTTCACGTTTGGTTTCATTTGATCTGATCTCATACATTTCTTGGCGTGAATCCCGCTGGGACTAATCATTAAAAAAAACATGTAAAGTGACTATATGTGGCGGGCTGCGCCGATCAATCATATAGACTATTTCACTTCACTTCATAGATTCTTCCACTTCACTCTTGAACATGTACACTCTGATTCTCAGCCATTCTCAATTGCTGATCCTCATCTGTCATGAACGCGTATAGATTCTTCCGCTCTGAAGCTCCACTGTGTACATTACCATATACATGTATAAATATTCATCTCAATCACTGATTTCTATACTTTCTCTTTCTTTCCTTCTCTAATGTTTTTCTCTTTGTTATATAAGACCTATTAATATTATACTGATCTATTTAATGTAGACTTCTTACACTAGAAAAACATTCATTGTCTTCTTATTAGAAATGATTATTCACACATTATCTTCTCATTAGAAATGATTATTCATTGAGAGATATCTGAATGTGTAATGATGCATAAGAAATAGAGAAACAGTCAAACAGTTAAGTGAACACTGAGTCTTCAAATAGAAGCTTGCTCATCAGTCATTCTGACTCTGCAATAAGATCTTATGAAGAGAGTGAGATCTTATAAGAGAATATCAGTGAAAGATCTAAGAGTTCTGATACTCAGATATATGAGAATATGATTACACTTCTTCAGATTTCACAGATATTATATATTCAGTAAAACAATATAATCATGTCTAATAATAATATGAAACTCTCAAATGTGAGCATAGATGTGATGCCACAGTGGCTTTAAGCAATGTTGAAATTACAACAGCAACAGATAGCTGATATACATGCAACTTAACAACTTCAATACAAAGAGATTCAATGATTAACTTATGTGATTTCAATGTCTACAGAATTGAGTATAAAAGTACTGAAAGAATGCTTAGATACTTCTATATATTTCAATACTTCTGATCTCACTCTCTACTCATCATGAAGAATGAAAATGCTTGTGAAACTGAGTGTAGATGAAGATGTCATCAGTTCATTAATCAATCAAGATTAATATATCAATGAAAGATTAAAAGATTATACAAAACAGAAGTTTTATTCATGAATGAAAGTATGTGAATCAGTGTTATAAACATCTGAAAACATTATGAAACATCTTGATATTCTGTTCTGAGACACTGTCATGCAACAGAAAGTATTAGATTAATTACAGAGTGTCTGACAGAGAAATACTTCTCTTATAACATTTATCTCTGACTTTAATATCAAGATTCTAGAAGCAGATAATCAATCTTGAGAGAATTAAATGAAGATTAGCATGCTTAAGAAGACATTAACTTTTAAACTCTTACAGACTCTTGTAAGTGCAGATGAAGACCAGACTTATAAAGACTTCTGCACACAGCTCTGAATAATGAATGACTGTCTTATCAAGCTTAAGAATATACAGAACAGTGACAGAAGATATTACATCTCAGTGACTCATATACCTGCACTGAGAAATAACAATGATACAGATGTCATGAACTGAATAGATTTAAATACTTATATATAAGCAAGAGTTTTCACTGTTCAGACAGACTTCTGAATTTCTAAGATCACTTCTGAAGAAGTTGCTGATTAATGTTAATATAAAGTATACATTAACTGTAACTGATTAGAACACATTGCTTTCAACTGCTGATTAATCTATGTGTCTTCACACTTAAGAGAAAGACTGATATCTTCTCAATCAAGAGAAAGATCTGTGTCTTCTTATTCAAAGAATGAATCAGTGCCTGTTCACATCAATCACATTGTAGTGAAGAAAGATTCAGAAGATAACTATAAGAATGTCTCAGTGAAACAGAAAAAAGATTAGCTTCTGCTCAAATTTATAAACAGAAGCTTGAAGAGATTGAATAATAATAATTTAAAGAGAAAATGATAATGAATGTGATTCTTGTATCTACTGTGATTGATAATATATATAATATAAAAGCCATAATAGACAGCAGTCTATGTCACTATACAATGATAAAATCTTCAGTTGTAAGATATTATAACCTTCAGTATATCTCTTTATTAAAACTCTGACTTCTCACAGAATTTAATAATCTGAAAGATGTTTGTATCTGTTATATAATGAAACTAAACATAGATGTGAAAGAATATTAATGTGAAGATGTCTATATATATGAAGTTGATAATCTTGATTATAATCTTATGTTAGAACTTGCCTGACTATCTGAACAAGGCATCTTGCTGAATACTTGAAACAGGAGCTTGATATTCTCTAATAATGATAGAATTCATGAAGATGATATTTACAAGACTATAAATCTTATACAGATCTCTGTCAATGCTTATAAAATATTCTGAAAAAGAAGTCATCATTAAAATCATTGACAGAGTCACTAATAAGTTCATTAACAGTAGAATTATATATCAATCTATTTCATCAGTCTGACTGATATTAAAAAGACCTTAGAAAAGTTATTCTGTGTTATAATAACAGATTCTCATACAAAACTCTCTCAATAATATCATGAATATCTAGATATCTTCTGATAAGATAATATTATAAATATACCTTTCTTATAAGATTCTGAAGTGAATCACAGTATCAAGTTAGAGAAAAAGAATGATAAGAATCTTGAACTGTTATAAGACTCTCTTTATAACATGTCTCAAGATGAACTTCTTCTTCTTCAAAAGACACTCAATAATCTGTTAAATAAAGAATTCATATATATTAGCAACTCTTCTACTGCAGCTTCTATTCTCTTTACAAAGAAATCAGATGAAGAACTTCAGTTCTGTATGAATTATTAAGAATTGAATAGATTAATAAAGAAAGACTGTTATTCTTTATCTCTTATCAATAAAACTCTAGCTCACATTGAACAAGCTCAATAATTTATAAAGTTAGATGTCATCACTGTATTTCATAAGATTCACATCACTGAAGAAGATAAGTAACTTATAACATTTTGAACATGATATAATCTCTTTGAATAAGTAATCACACTCTTTGAACTGATCAATACTCTCAGTATATTTCAGAAGTATATCAACTGAGCACTCTGAGACTTTCTTGATAAATTTATATCTGCTTATCTAGATAATATTCTCATCTTCACTGATGAATTCAGAAAGAAATATCAAGAGTATGTGTAAAGAGTATTACAATGACTATAAGAAGCAGAACTATTAATTGATATTGACAAGTGTGATTTTGAAGTCAAGAGTACTAAATACTTAGATTTCATCATAGAAGCTGATAAGAGAATTCAAATGAATTCTGAGAAAGTCTCTGCTATTCTTGAATAAGAAGTCTTACACACTGTGAAAGATGTATGAAGTTTCATTGAATTTACTAACTTCTATCAGTGATTTATATGAAACTTCTCAGATATTATAAAATCACTTACAGAACTCACTAAGAAAGACTCAGTATTTCAATTATCAGCAGATGCTGAAGCTGCATTTATATAGATAAAGAAGATATTCATTAATATCTCTCTGCTGATAATATTCAATCTCAATCATGAGACAGTTGTTGAAGCTGATTTCTCTGACTATATGACAGAAGAAGTGATATTACAATATAATGATAAAGATATTCTATGATTATATGTCTTTATATCTAAGAAACTGAGTTCTGCTGAATGCAATTATGAGATCTATGACAAGGAACTTCTCACAATTATATACTATTTAGAAGAATGAGACTCTGAACTCTGAAGTATCTCTGAATTTAAGATAGTCACAGATCATAAGAATCTTAAATACTTTATAACTATCTGTAAACTCACTGAATAACAGATGTGATAATCTGAGTTCTTAAACTGCTTCTATTTTACAATATACTATCATTCTGACAGTCAGAACTTGATAGCAGATGCCCTCTCATAATAAGAGTAAGATATATTATCTGATGTAACAGATACTTACTGAATGAACTGAGAGCATCAGCTCTTGAATCTGAAGATACTAGTTAATCAAGATGAAACAGCTCATGACACTATACATACTTCTCTGATTAGAACTGTCACTGATATCTTAACTTCTTCTGAACCTATATTAGATAAGCTATGATATACAGCAGCTTAAACTGATGAACTTCTTCAAGTACTAACTGAAGCAGTATAACAAGAAGCACTCTGATTTTTCTCAGAATTATGTGTAAGAACTGACATCTTAAAATATTCAATCAATGATAATAACACTGTATGATTCTGTGAATGATACTGAGTCTCTCACTCTGAATTCTTACACATCTGAATAATACAAGAGATATATAATTCATGTATAACTGGTTATTCAGACTGTGAATAACTATATAGAATAATCTTTCAAGAGTTCTATTGATCTGAGATATTAAACAGTATCAGATACTTCATTTGAAACTGCAACTACTGTTCTTTCATTATCTCATTAAAGAACTGTAGAAAAGATTTACTGAAATTACTTAATATTTCTGATAGAATCTGATAAGATGTAGTAATTGACTTCACTGTTGATCTATCTGAGAGTAAGAATTATAGAAATATTCTAGTCATTGTTGACTGACTAAGTAAAGATGTAATATTGAAATCTTATAATAAGATAAATACTGAACAAGTTACTGAAGTCTTCTTACAGAGTTTATTCTATTGAATGTATGAGTTACTGAGATCAATAGTATCAGATTAAGACTGCTAATTCATGAGCACTCTCTGAACTAGAATCTGTCAAGTTCTCAAGATTACACACTGTCTGTCAACTGTCTATCACTCTGAGACTGATGATGCATCAGAACAGACAATTCAGATTATAAAGAACTATCTCTATAAGTTCTATAATTACTTACAAGATGATTGGCATGACCTGCTTCTACATGCAGAGGTCACTATCAATGAATGAGATGTCATTTCAACAGATATAAGTCTGTTCTTTCTTACACATAGTTATTATATGAAGGTGTTGAATCTTCTAGAGATCATACAGTTCACACTGAATCTCTGCAGTCTGATTCAGATCACTGATAATATAGTAATGAAGCTCTGAGATGTCTATGATTGAGCAGAGGCCTTCATAGCAACTGTGAAACAAGATTAAGAGAATTAAATCAATATTCACTGAGACTTCACTGAATAATATAAGATAGAAGATCTGATATGATTAAATCTTAAGAACATATGAATCACATATTTATCTTATACACTAGATTATTATCACATCAGATATAAAGTGATAGAAGTTCTAGATAGTTATAACTATTATCTTGACACATCATCAGAGATTTATGATGTATTTCATACAAGCTTACTCTGCTATGCTGTCACTGATCTGTTCTCTTCTCAACTGACTTCTAACTGACAGTTATCAGATATCATAGAAGAAGATAATGAGCTTGAGTGAGAGATTGAGAATATTCTCAATGAGAGACTCTGCAGCTGCAGCTGATAATATCTTGTGAAATAAGTCAGCTATAATTAATCAACCTGAACTCTGAGTTCTGTGTTATCTGAAACAGCAGTCCTTGACTAATGAGAACTACTTCTGAAAGAGAGAGACTAATATGACAGACTGTGTCTGATCAATTATATAGACTATTTCACTTCACTTCATAGATTCTTTCACTTCACTCTTGAATACATACACTCTGATTCTCAGCCATTCTCAATTGCCAATCCTCATCCGCCATGAACATGTATAGATTCTTCCACCCCGAAGCTCCACTGCATACGCCATCACATATGTGTATAAATATTCATCTCAATAACTGATTTCTACACTTTCTCTTTCTTTCTTTTCTTCTCTAACGTTTTTCTCTTTGTTATATAAGACCTATCAATATTATACTGATCTATTCAGCGTAGACCTCTTACACTATATATCAGATCTCAAAATGAGACCATGACTTAGAAAAAATAAGAAAGTGGTCTCATTTGATCCCATTTAGTCTCATTCTTAGCATAAAGTTACTATTTTTAGACATTTTAAGGTTTTTTTTAGACTATTTTTAATTTTTTAAAAAGTAACGCTTTTTGATAACGCTCAAATGAGATTTAAAGTCATTTAAAGCAATAAAAATAATTTAAATTGAGAAGTGAAAATCATGATCTCATTTGAAAAATGTGATAAGAGTAGACAGTAAGTCTCACTGAGACAGTATGAAACTACTATCTAATGTTAAAACAGTGTAATGAGATCAGTTGAATTGATAATGAGAGTATCAAATATTCTAGTTCTGATTTCAGACACGGTCACACGGTCAGTCTATATATAAGTTACTAAGTCATGTCTAAATAAATGTTTCAGATAGAGAGCTTCTACATATTCTAGATTGCAGTAAAGTACAACATCATTTTTCAATTTTCTTAGTTTGAAGTTCAGAAGTATCTCTTCTATCACTTTCATAAGATGCTTATTATCTGACATCTTGTCATTCTCTAAGTGAGAGATTATTATATTCACTTATTCTGATTTCTTGCATTCTCTCAGTGTGTTTAATATAAACTTCTCTTATACCTGGTTTGCAGAACTCTCATTTATGAAATCAGATCTGTGACTGATTGCATCAGATATTACAGTGTCTGATCTCTTTCAGTATTTAATATGAAGATTGTATACTTGAAACTTCAAGATTCAATATACTAAGTATTTGAAAGATTTTATTATCAATTATAGATAGATGAGGCTTTTATAATCTGTGATCATCATTATTGTATATCTGTTATTAATATATCTATTTCATAATATCAGTGTGTACTTAATCACTAGCAATTTCTTTTCATACACTGAGTAATTGAGCTCAGTATCTGATAGTTTTCTATCATCATATGTCACTGAGTGCAGCTTGCTGTTCTTACTTATCTGTAGAAGAGTGTCTCTGATAGCTCATTCAGATATATTCATTTCAATATAGAAAGATTTATTATGATCTGATTGAATAAGCACTGAAAATATTATTATACATTTTCTCAGTGTGAGAAAAGCCTTCTCATACACAGTATTTCAGATAATTGAATAAAACTTCTTCTTTCACAGATTTGCATCTATTTCTCTTAAGAGATCTGAGAGTGATGCAGATATTCATGCAAAATTCTTGATGAATCTGCAGTAATATGAGATTAACTTAAGAAACTATTATATATAGTATACATTTCTCAGCTGCAGTTAATTTGCTATAATATTCAATTTCTCTGAAATGAAGTGTATACAGTCATCACTTACTACATATTCTATGAACTTCAACTCTTCTGTTTCAAACACATATTTTGTTGATTCAATATAGAGCTTATACTCTGCTAGAGTTATAAACACTTCATTGAGATACTTCAGATATTTATTATATGAGTTTGAAAAGACTAGAATATTATTGAGATATATAAGATATAAGGTTTCATTCTGTTTATGAAGAATTGTATTCATCATTATTTAAAAGATAATAGACATATTTATCAGACTGAATGACATTGCTAGGAATTTGAACTTCTCTTATTATATATTAAATATAGTTTGCAGTACTGACAGTTTGTCTACACAGATCTACTAGTATTCTGAGAGAAGATTGATCTTTGATAGATATCAGATATTTTCAACTGTATTCAACTGTTATTGAATCTGTGACAGTGAATATTCATTCTTAATTATAAGCTTATCAAGTGCTTGATAATTGATACACATCTGTCACTTCTCATCTGTCTTTTTCATAAATAGAACTGGAAAGCCTCACACACTTGATAAGAATTATATGAGACTATGTTTCAGAAGATCTGTGATCTGATGCTTCTGTTCTTCAAGATGTGTTTATAACAGAGAGTACACATTTTAATTGACTGATTTCACATTCTCTGTGTCAATCTTATATATAAATTCTTGTTCTAGCAGCAATTCTGATGAAAGATCTGTTTGAAAGATCTTTTTATACTTCTTCAGAAGCTTCTTTATATGCTTGTTCTTCTATATATTCTTTATCTTAGTTTTCTCTACTTTTAGATCTCATATAACATACAGAATGCTTTTGAATGAGATCTTGTAAATTGTTCTCTTTACTTATTAATATGTAAGCAGATTTAACTCTTCTATATCAAAGACATGAAATGTTCTTCTCATATCAGTTGATAGAATTATATGAACTGTTTTCTTCTTATCAGTCAACTATATATGACATGTACATTATTGAATCTGTGAATTGAATCTTTGAAATTAATTAAGTCTGAGAATAAGATTGTATTTCATGTTCTGCAGCTCTCATGCTTAAATATAGTAAGATCATTCTCTGAAGTGCAAGAAAACTCTTACTCTTACAGATAATATCAAATATTAGTTATCAGATAATCTTATATATTCAAGATTCTTTACTCAGTAAATCTCTTTCAGTCTTTGAATTATATAATTATTAATATATTATATAGATGCTTCTGTATTCACTAATACTTTTACAGTCATCTCTCAATTCTTACTCAAGTGCTCTTTATACATTAATATTTCAAGTCTCAAGACATTGAGATGAGTGTTCACTTCATTCTCATCTGTATCTCAGTCAGAAGCCTGCTTTCTCTTGATATTCACAGAATTCAGAGAGTCATCTAATGCAGGCATCTCTTTTACTTTGAAGAATTTTCATAGAATATTAGCAAGTGTCTTCAAGCTCACTGATTCTGCTAGTTTTTTAACTTTCTTGCTTTTCTTGACTGTGTATACTGTGTGCAATCTTTTATATCATGATTTTAATATTTACAGTTAAAGCAAGCTTGATACTTGTGATATCAAGGTTTTCACTCAGAGAATTTCTTTTTCAGAGAATTTGATACTTTAACAATGACATTCAAATCTAGATTCATTGTATCTGAGTGTGTGACTTATATTATAGAAGTCTGATTATCTGTTCTCTGCTGAGATATACTCAATTGCAGTATTTTCTGTTATAATTGACTCACTTGTTTCTGTATAATGAGAATATTATATACCTCTTTCACTGTGTCTGATTGTGAGATTAAGTATTTTCATTTCACTCTGAACTCAGATGTAAGATCATGAATGAAGATCTGTAAATAGAAAGATATTAAAAGCTCTTCATTCAATATAAGATAGTATAAGCTGAAGTGTGTGAAGTATAATATAAGATCATCTACTTGTCTACACTCAGTGAAGCATTTATAATACTTATCTCATATATTCACTTTCTCAAAGTTGTACAAGATTCATTTGAAAAACTCATTTCATGTTTATAAGAATGAATATCACTCTGAGTCTGTGAGATTCATCTTTTCATCAGTCATTTATAATGACTTTACTTTTTCATATAGAAATGTGACAGATCTTAAGACTTGTTAAAATTCTGTTAACTACCAGTCTGTGAGTTCATATTCAATCTGATAATATGATTGTATCTGACTTTGTCAGCTCATTGCAGCATCATTTTTTTAATTGCTATTAAAGCTTGATAACTTCAGCAGATCTTCTGACTTGATATATTTCATACTTAGATTCTCATTCTGCACAGTGATCTCTGATGATGTATATACTTCTGAAGAGATCATGAATAATCATGATAAGATCTTCAGATTCAGTGTGATTATCTATCTGTGTAAATGTTTAATCTCTCACTGCAGGTCTAAGACCTGATTTTCTCTATTCTTATTAATGATGATGATTACATTGATGAAGCTCTTCATTGTGAATACTTGATCTGCAGTGAATGTCAATTGTTGTTTAACTTCTGCCTCAGCCTGTCACTGTGTATGCAAGGTCTTGATTTTGTTTAGAATTCTCATACATGTACAGAGCTTCAATTCTAGTTCAGTAATCTCAGCTGCTTTTCTTACTGCTTTGAGTAAACTCTCTGAGAGGTTCTGCATATCTTCTGGTTCAGATAGCAGAGAAGAATGTTTATATTAGCTAGAGAAGATGTTCATTTCAGTGATTTCTTGTTAATTATATAATATCTATCATTATATTACTATATTATTATATCACTATATTATTATATTGTTATATAATTTCTGATTTCTGTTTTCTGTTATCATTGTATAACTTCAGTGATGATCATCTCTCTTTTATTCTTCTGAGTAGAGAGTGATCTTCTTTGAATCTGATTCACTGCTTGCACCTTCTTTCTCACATCTCATCTATTCACATATATGATATTCATCTGAGTGTGAAGTTTTTCTTCAATAAGCAGAGCAGTATTAATCAGATACTCTTTCACTCACTGCTTCTTCATACACTATCTTTTAAGACATTTTAGAACCACACTGGCATGATAACTATGAATTACTTTGTAAATGAAATTATCACACTCTGAAGAAGCCTGCACTTCTTACCAGTTTTTAGACATGCTATCAGATGTGATTCAAAGGTTTTCTTGAGTCAGCATATGATTACAGACGTACGCCGGCTTCTTATATACTGTACACTAAATTAATTGATGGCTGCTATGGCTTCTTTACATTCATAAGCAAGTTTAGAAGCGGCCGCGTTATTATCCGGTGATTGTACGTTCTTCCGAACCACAATAATAAGAAGTATCTCAATTTTCTTCAAAACTATGTATAAAGACTGACATCTCAGAATGTTCAATTAATGATAATAATACTTTGTAATTCTGTGAATAATATTGAGTCTCTCAGTCTGAATCTTTACACACTTAAATAATGCAAGAGATGTATGATTCATATATAACTGATTATTTAGATTATGAATAGCTGTATCAAATAACCTCTTGAGAATTCTACTAGTCTGAGATATTGAACAGAGTCAGACACTTTGTCTGAAACTGCAACTGTTGTTTCTCTATCATCTTATGAAAGAATTGTAGAAAAGATCTACTGAAACTGCTTAATATCTCTGATAGAATCTGATAAGATGTAGTAATTGATTTCACTATCAATCTCTCTAAGAGTAAGAATTATAAGAATATTCTGATCATTGTTAACTTATTGAGTAAAGATGTAATATTGAAATCTTGTAATAAAATAAATACTGAATAAGTCACTGAAGCTTTCTTACAGAGTTTATTCTAGTAAATATATAAGTTACTGAGATCTATTGTATCTGATCAAGACTGTCAATTTGTAAGCATTCTCTGAACAAGAATCTGTCAGATTCTTAAGATTATATATTACTTATCAACTGCTTATCACTCTGACACTGATAATATATCAGAGTAAATAATTCAGACAGTGAAGAATTATCTTTATAAGTTCTGTAACTATTTATAAGATAACTGATATAATCTTCTTCTACATACTGAAGTTATTATCAATGACTGAGATACTGTTTTAATAGATGTAAGCCTGTTCTTTCTTACACACAGTTATTATATAAAAGTAATAAATCTTCTAGAGATTACACAGTTCATACTGAATATCTGCAGTTCAATTCAGATCACTGATAATATAGTAATAAAACTCTAAGATACTTGTAACTGAGCAGAAGTTTTTATGATAAGCACTAAATGAGATTAAGAAGATTAAATTAATATTTATTAAGATTCTACTAAGTAATATAAGATAGAAGATCTGATGTAATTAAATCTTAAAAATATTCAGATTATATACCTATCTTATACACTGAACTATCAATAAACATTCTTTAGAAAAGGTATGAAACAGAAATCTATTATAGATCTAATCTTCATATCACAAAATCTAATGAAAAAAAGACTTGTAAACTGATTTATTAATTCAAATGAGACATCAGAATCAGGTCATGAGATTATTCAATTTAATAGTGAACTGAGTAATGAATAAATGAGTGAAAATTCTCTTCTCTCTAATCAGTTTAACTTTGAAAAGGCTGACTGAAAGGCAGTTGAAGAAAGCATAAAACTGTTAAAATCTGAAAGACAGAGTGAGCTATATTGAAATCCTGATCAAGATATCTCAAATGAAATGCTTGAGAATAGAGTGAAGCTCATTACATCTATTATTCTAATAAGTGTTAAAGACAATATTTCAAAGAGAAAGTCTTCTGAGTATTCAAAACCTTGATGAAATGAGAATATCACATCTAAAAGAAAACAATTGACTACTGCTAGAAGAGATTGAAAGAATGATATAATTTCTAATAAAGAGTTCACAGCTGTCAGAAATGAATATTTTTCAGATATTAAAAGAGCTAAAACAGACTGCTGAAATAAGTTTCTTGAAGAAGCATAAGAAAAGAAAGTTTTTAAAGCTTTTAACTATACTAAAACAAGAAGTGTAGCAAAACTTCCAATCTTAGAATATGAGTTTCAGAATGAATCATATACAGCAAACTCTTTTGAGAAAAAATGTCAAGCTTTTATAAGAACTCTCTTTCAAAACTCATCAGATTCAGATTCAGAGAAAGAGAATATATCACTTCTCAACTATATTGATGAAAATGACTGAGAATAATCTGATCTTACTCAAGATGAATTAGAGTCAGCTATCTTCTCAAGTTCAGTTAAAACTGCTGCAGAGCCTGATTCAATTAATCACTTGATTATTCAAAATACATACTTCTACTTAAAGAATGAATATTTTAAGCTCTTTTTCAATCTCTTGAAAAATGAATATCATTCTGAATGCTGAAGAGAAGCCACTGAAGTGATTCTTGAAAAACCTAATAGAAAAACTTTAATTCTTAAGTTATATAGAGTAATATCTCTATTGAACTGTCTAGAAAAGGTTTTAGAAAAGATAATAGCTACTCAACTATCTTTTATAAGCTCTATCAGTAATTCTCTGTTATTCAGTGAATAAATGAGAGATAGAAAACAGTGTTCTGCAATTAACACTGTTCTCTCAGTTGTTCATGATATTTAGATAGCAAAGCATGAAGATCTGATCTTAACTGCAGTTTTTATTGATATAAAAGAAGCATTTGATGAAGTTTCAAAGTCAAAGTTAATTCAGACTTTGAAGATGTTAAAACTGCCACTTTCTCTAATAAAATAAGTTAACTATTTTATATCTAAAAGAATTATATAACTTTTCTTTGATGAAATGAAATAAGACAAGACTAAGATAAAAATAGAAGTACTGCAAGAATCTTCAATCTCATTCATTTTATTTACAATATACACTGTATATATTCAAAAATAGAAATATGAGAATAGTGTAATCTTCAAGTTATATGAATGATATTGGTCTAGTCTACAGCTCAAAAACTATCAAAGAGAATTTGAAAGTGATTGAAGAAGCTGTAAAGAAAATCTTTGTTAGAGCAGATATCAATCAAATTCAATTTAATATGAATAAAACTGAGTTAATTCATTTCTTTTCTAGATTTAATGAGAAAGAACTATCTCTAACTCTTTTAAATAGAGAGATTAAACCCAGTGTTAATGTCAAATAATTAGAAGTATGATTAAACTCCAAGTTGAATTTTAAATATTACATTCAACAAAGAACTGTCAAGACAGAAAGACTATTGAACAACATAATCAGACTATTAAATACAGAGAGAGGTCTATTCTTTCAGACTATGAGACAGTTATATATAGCCTAGCCTGTATTATCTCAGTAGCTGATTATGAAGTTCAAGTTTGATGAAATAATCAAGGAAATTTCACTGAACTCTTTCAAAGTCTGTAAAACAGAGCTTTGAGAAGAATTCTGAGAGCATTCAAATCATCTTCTATTAAAGCAATGAAAATTGAAGCTTCAATTCTTTCTTCTGCTATTAAATTTGAAAAGACCTGTATGAACTATGCTCTGAGAGTTATAAAGATGAGCTCAAATCATATAATCAGAGAAAGAGTCTCTTTCTCATTTTCATCAGTTAACTCTGGAAATGAACTGGATTAAAATAGATTTCTTGATTGAAATGAAAATAATTCTTCAAAGAAAATGCCTTCTCAACTGTACAGACTATACTCACTGATTAAAAATCAATTTTCTTCTTTAAATATTGAAAAAGTTGATCATAAGAAGTTATCTCTCTGAAGAGAAAAGCTTGATTCTCTTATAGACTTATAAATAAGTGAACTATCTAAAGAGAAAGAATATGAACAGCATTTGAAGAGAATTTCTACAATCAATATAAAAGACTCTATTCTGATTTATTCAGATGACTTAAAAAATGAGAATTTGAATAGATTAGATGCAGGCATTGCTTATACTGAAGATAATATCAATTTTATCTCAGATTTCTGAAATTTAGACTGTGAATCTGAAGTCTTTAATGCTGAACTATTTGTAATAGTGAAAGCTTTCAAACTCATTGAAATAAAATCTTATAAAAGAGAAAATAATTTGAAAGAGATATAAATATTCTCTGATAGTCAAGCTACTTTAAAAAGACTTAGAAATAGTCAGATTTATAATGATCAAATGAATCTTGAACTGATCTTAAACTCTGTTTTAAAAATTCAAAAGAGAAGAATATCAAAGCTGATAATTCATCTACACTGAGTTCCTGCTCATATGAATATTCATGAATCATGACAATGAATTGGCTGATTCAGCTGTAAAAAAGCATGCAGAATTAAGCAGATCTATTTAAAAAATTGTATCCTGATCTTTTATAAAGAGAAAAATAAAAGAATCTTATTCAGACAAGTGAAATGAAAGCTGGTAGAAACAAAAGAAGAGTATACATTATTCAAGATTTGAAATAAAACTCAAGTGAAAATCTTGTTCAATTAAATATAAAAAGAAAATATTCTCATCTATAATACAGCTGAAACTAGAACATGACTATTTCAAATCTTATATACAAAGATTTGATGATAGATTTGACTCAATAGAATGCTCATTCTGCAATGTAAATGAGAATTCTGAGTATATTGTGATACACTGTGCATTATACAATAGTCTCAGAGCCAGATTGAAAGAGAAGTATGATTTAAATCAATTAAATATGAGATTCTTATTCTCAACTGAGACAGAAATTAAATACTTAATAGACTTTCTATCAGAAACTCAAGCAGCTATAAGAAAATGACTAAATTCAGAAATATCTGAATATGAAGAGGAGAAAATCAATCAGATATAGTCTGTTAAAACAGCTATATACTACCTTTTAATAATTTGTTTTGTTACAGTCTCTCTTTACTTTATCTTTTTCTTTTAATTTCTTTCTATCTATCTATTTAATGTGTCTATCTTTAAGACTGTGTTCTCTTTTCCCTTGTCATGGAATTGTCAAATGATTTCAAAGTATCAGAAGATGTTAAAACACTGTAATTTGTAAACAGTTTTTGTATTCTGAGCTGGAATTTTCTGATTTTGCATATCTGAAATTGATGAATGTATAATAGTTAACTTTACAGATATAGAAAAAACTCTGAGAACTCAAAGTTCTCAGGTAGATGTTATAGTCTCTGACTGCATATATCTATAATTGAAGAATAATAATAATAATAATAACACTGAACTATTATTATATTAAATACAAAGTGATAGAAGTTCTAGATAGCTATAACTACTATCTTAACATATTATCAGAGATTTATAATGTCTTTTATATAAGCTTGCTTCACTATGCTATCACTGACTTATTTTCTTCTTAACTGACTTTCAACTGACAGCTGCCAGGAATTCTAGAAGAGAATAATGAACTTGAATAAGAGATTAATAATATTCTTAATAAGAGATCTCACAGTCTCAGCTAGTAATATCTTGTGAAATAAGTTAGCTATAATTATCTGATCTAAACTCTGAGCTCTGTATTATCTAAGATAGTAACTCTTGATTGATCAGAACTACACATAATCTCACTTCCGAAAAGAGAGAGTTAATGTGACAGACTGTGTCTGATTAATAGACTATTTTAATACACTTTATAGATTTCTGCTGAAAGCTCTGATCCTCAGTCACTGATTCTTGACTAAAGAACTTATAGAATTTCTATTCTTCTGCTCTGAAGCTCTATCTTATATACTCCGGAATTTCTATTCTTCCGCCTCAAAGCTTTATCTTATACATGTATAAATATTCACTCTGATTGCTAATTTCTGCACTTTCTCTTTTCTTTCTTCTCTAACATTTTTCACTTTTATTATATAAAATCTATATATTATACTGATCTATTCAGTATAGGCCTCTTACAATCTGATTATAAGCTTAAGTATTTTTATTTCACTCTTAACTTAGATATAAGATCATGAGTGAAGATCTGTAAATAGAAAGATATTAAAAGCTTCTTATTTAATATAAAATAGTATAAGATAAAGTATATGAAGTATGTTATAAGATTACTCACTTATTTATACTTAGTAAAGTATTTATAATACTTATCTTATATATTCACTTTCTTAAAGTTATGTAAGATTCATTTGAAAAACTTATTATATATTTATAAGAATGAATATCACTCTGAGTCTGTAAGATTTATCTTTTTATCTATTATTTATAATGACTTTACTTTTTTATGTAAATAAACTGCAGATTTTAAGACTTATTAAAATTCTGTTAATTATTTATCTATAACTTCACACTTAATATGATAATATGATTATATTTGACTTAGTCAGCTAATTACAGTATTATTTTTTCAGTTATTATTAAAGATTAATAACTCTGACAGATTATCTGACTTAATATAACTTGTACTTAAATTCTTATTATATATAACAGTCTCAGATAATATATACACTTTTGAAGAGATTGTAAATAATTATAATAAGATTCTTAGATTTGATATAGTTATTTATCTATGTAAGTATTTAATCTCTTACTATAGACTTATAATCTGACTTTTTCTTTTCTTATTAATAGTGATAATTGTATCAGTGAATTATTATTATTATTATTATTATTCTTTCATTATACTTATATACAAGCGGAGCTTATGATGAGTTCTTATATGATGTTAAATACAGATTAAGTATTAATTATACAGTAGAAAATACAGATGTTGAGATCATGTCAAGATAACAAGAACATAGAAAAATACAAAGAAGTGACAATTAGATACATGTGATAATAACTTCTCAGCTCAGAAACATAGAGTAATTTATTAAAGCAATTTGTACATCTCTGTATTTATTAGAAATCTAAGATGCTTGAGTTCTGAATTTAATGTATCCTCTGCAGGTTTCAAACCTGCACACCTTGGTTTCCCATGCTAAGGTACTACCGGGTAGCCGCATTAACTATTCAGTTACCAGGGCATTGTATCAGTGAAGCTCTTTATAGTAAATACTTAATCTGTGATAAATATTAATTATTACTTAACTTCTACTTCAGCCTGTTACTATATACACAAGACTTTGATTTTATTTAGAATTCTTGTATATATATAGAGCTTC